>NC_056725.1:1200481355-1200781355 GCF_019279795.1 Protopterus annectens | reverse complement strand
AATGTGAAGACTCTGCCCCCACACCCTTGATTTCTTTTAAATGTGCTACTTTGAAGATCAATTTGTAGAAAAATCTATAAAGTTCTTTTTTGCTCTGAGTTCATGCACCCTCAGCAGCAGTATATATTTATTGACTGCTGGTATGGGCAGAGCCCCTGTATTGGGATATTGGGAGGCAGCAGGCATTCCCTCCTGTAAAAAAAAAAAAGTGTATATGTTATGGTGTGTGTGTGTGTGTATATATATATATATATATATATATATATATATATATATATGTATATATATATATAAGTTTGCTATTAAAATGTCGAAGTTTAGAATAAAAACGGTACTTAACAGCGAATTGTTTCACCGAAAGTACACATAACCTAACAGCCCTAATGTCGAACGTCGGCTGTTAATGCCGAAAATGTCGACAATGAAATTTTACGGCATTAACAGCAATGCCACCCTTGCCATAATTCCCTAGCCCGTACACCTAACATCCCGTTTCCCTGTGGGGGGCTGTGCCCCCCACACACCCCTAACAAAATATTCCAACTCCGAGATCACACTGCAGTGAGGAAAGGAATGTATTTCCCTAACTGCACTGTACCGTGATCCCTGTACATAATTGAACGTTATATTTGCGAATGCACAGTACATTCACAAGTATACCATTCGATTACGTGGCTTGCACACATATGAACTATTTGAACATCTGTAGTTCGAATAGTTCATAGGCATACAATGCTACACCAATAGTTCAATAGGAAACCATATATATATATATATATATATATATCTACACACACACACACACACACACACATGTGTAAATACACCCATAAATATTCAAACTGCAAGATGTATAGTGTGTGTGACAACAGTTGATAGCAAGCCCATCTACATTAGATTATGAGCAGTACATTGAATTGTGGTAATGCCAGGTAGGACCTGGATTGGTGGCTTTTTCCATTTTTTCACCATCAGTGGCTCAGCAGATTTTCATTTATTGATTTGTTCATTGTGTCTGTGGCCTTGTAAAATGGTATGGTCACTGCTTCATAAGTACAGGTGGGGACAGAAAATGGCATACCATTTCAGAAGTATTACTTGCATGTCATCTTTCAGCTTAAACCACTAGACTGAAACTTGAAAGGCTTGCTAGACTTTTAATGCCATATATGTTTACAGGAAAGCTAAAGCAGTCAGATCACCAATGGACTTCATCAGTAAACCAGCTATTGTAACATTATGATAAGAAAAAGCAATTGCCAGGGATGTGGGGAGTGCAAGCTCCACATCCGGGAAGGTAGGGAGATTTTGTGTGTGTATTTAGTTTTGAATGCTGTTGTTGTTCAAGAGCTTTCACTCATTTGTGATTGCACTTTGTGTGAGGCAGTCACAAATGAGTTGATAGCTTGTTGGAGTGCCCAAAGGAACATCATTGTTGTAGAAGGCTGTTCACTGGGCCAGGGATGAGGTTAAGTCCCTCCATTGTTTCACTGAAACTCCATAAAAGACTTCTTTGCAAAAGAGTCATTGAAGATGAACACAATTCCAAAACATTATCTGGTTGATTTGTTTCTGTAATTGTAAGGAAATGGTTCTACATGCATATCGGGGATATTGGGCATAGTTTAGTCACTTTCATCATTGGTTTACCTCCACTTTGCTGGCATCTAAGAAGCAAAGTCTTCTTGCACGTATCAGATTTATCAAAGCACCAAGATCCTTGAAATGTCTGTGGATAGGAGACTTTCTCGTGAGCTGATTGGAGAGTATCCCCACCATGTGGAAACAGGGTATTCAAAGAGAACAAAGCATCTCAATGTTTTCCTCTAGGCTCTTTTTTGCCTTACATATTTTGGGTCTTGCCAAGGCCTTAGTAGACCTCTAGATGCTGGTCTCAGTCTGATGTGTTATTCATACATGAGTAAAATAAGATAACCTGCTCTGTTTGTCCTGGAAGATTTTTCCTGAACTGAACATTATTTTTTTAGCTCAAGAGAAGGAGCCTGAAGATTTAAATGGCTATCATTTAGCAAGATCCCGGCTTCAGTAGCCACACCCCCAACTTGCTAACACCTCTTACTAAACTGAACTACACAGCTTTTGCTTTCTCAGTGCTCGTTTTGAAATTCTAGGAATCCTGTCCACTTATGTAAAGGCTGTTGAATCCTTCCAAAAATTCATAAAGCATCTTAAGGAGTACCTATGTTGTTGTGTCTTTCGTCTTTTCCCGGTTAGGGGTCATCACAGCGGAACTCTGGTCTGCTAATGATTGGCAGTAGATTTTTATGTACCGAGTTGGAGTACCTATGTAAAGATGCTAAATTTAACAGTTATGGTTTGCAGCAGGTAGATTTAACTAGAATGTAGCCAAAGCAAAAGTGTCTGCTTGCTGTAAGCAAAAGGTAGTGATTCAGTATTAGGCTCCCCTTTGAAATGTAATCTAAGTAGTTGAGTTCCCATGAACCTAAAGCTCTTGGGAGCTTGGCATATTAATTGACATATGTTTCTGCAAATGCCAGTAAACTGAAGGAAAAGTGCTGAAACTACTTCTGACAATAATGAGTTTTCCCTTTTCTCCACTGTTTGTCCTTGGATTAGGTATATGTAAGTTTGGGGGTGTGGGTGTGCAGGCCCCACCAAAGCAAAAAAAAAAAAAAAGTTTACCTTCAGAGTTTGCCAGAGTTGTTTTGGCAGGATTTTTCAGCAAATTACTTTTTGGGTAAAGTGAATTTGGACAGTTAGTTTGATTCCAATCCCTAACCCAACTGTTCCTAACATATGCCACTGTACTACAGTATCAAATGGTAGATGACTTAGTTTCATTAAGAATTGAGCTACTGGTTAACACCCATGCTTGCATGCTCCGTAATATTGGATACTGTCTACATTTAAAGACTAGATACTCTAATAGGGATTGTAGTTATATTGTTAGAAATGCAGACAGCACTCAGTTAGCCAGACCCCCTTACAAATTAGCCACTACTGAAAAAGACTTCTCTAAAAATGTTCTGTCCAGTTGGACCAAACTCCTAGAAGAAATAAATTACTGATTTAAAATCAAATAAAATGTTGCCTAATAACCTCACTGAAAACAGACCATAAGCTGCCTTCAAACCGTCTGTAATGGGACCTGTGCCCGCCCTCACCCTCTGTAGTTGTATAATGTAACTAGTATGTCATGTAGTCTTGGTGGAAGGGGAAAATAAAAATCCCCCACTCGCAGTGTCAGATCTTGTTTCAGTAAACAAATGCCTAAACCAAGTTTTTTTTGTATGTGAAATCCTTTTAAAAAGGTCATTGTTTTCAAGAAGTGTTTCACAGAGACAATCTCGGTGTGGTGATTTCCCATTCCTGCTAATCATCCTGTCACAGGTTGTGACAGTGGGTGCCTTTCTATCAAAGCTGGGGAACTTGCATCAGTTTCTTTTTACTTCATGATCCAAGAAAAGTGGATACCTCCCCAGGGGTGGGATTCCTTGTAAAGTACTAGAGCCATGAGCAGTCATCCTTGTCCTTTTATTGCCCTGAGGGCTGTAAGGGAGTTGAGACAAGACTTCCTGTTGCTTACTTTGGTAACCATTCCTTGGTTTAATGTTTTCAACAAAAATGCTAGAACATCCAGTATGGATCTTAGAAGTGATTGAAGTAATCTGCAAGCCTTCCGCTTACTGAATGTACTTTGCTAGGTATAATAGGATGGCCTTCCTTTTCACTGTTGCAGTATTCATTACATTAGGGATTCTCTGCCAAGGGCAGCTCAACATCTGGCCAGTATACTAAAGCCTTTAGGTTGCTTTAAGGTACACCTTATGTCACACGCATGCTCCTTATATAGCGTAGGGCATAAAGGTGATGTCCAGATGTACCATCCTCAGAACTGCTTTGCCACCATTCCAAACGCCATCTCTTGGTCATTGGTCTGAATGCCTGTTCTGTTTCTGGTTCATAAAGCCATTGCAGATAAGTGCCCCATTTGGGTTTATTGTATCTTCTTCTTTATATTTTATTGCTTGTGGGGTTTCATGTCATCCAAGAAGGTTAAATGCCAGTGTGGGAGACAAGATTCCCCATAAAGACCTTCATGAGCAGTGCTTGTTTTGCCTTGGTGCTTCCCATGACCATACATCCTGTTCAATCTGCCAAGCTTTTGTTCCCAAAACCCTCCATAGTAGGCCGTTTTCTTTGGCTTTGTATATGGAGAGTCAGCATCTTAAGCTTTTAGCTAAAGACACTATGGAAGGAACTTCCTGCGTCGAAGGGCAGCAGTCTGTGAAGGAGGAGGCCAAGAATTCTAGGCCGGATTCTTTTGCTGTACAGCCTCTGCTGGACATATCTCCTAAGGCAAGTGAAAGCTCAGAGGTTCGTCCAGCTCCATCTCTGGATTCTTTAGCCACAACCGGTTTAGAGGCTGGTGGGAATATGGCTTTAAACTCTTCCTTGGAGGCCTTGCAGATGCCCACATTGGACACTGTGGGAACTGTGGCTGATTATTTCCAAGGGTCCTAGGAGTGTTGCTCAAATTTTAGTCAGGGAGAAAGTTCCTACTACAAGTATTGAAGGCCGTCTGGGGTCAGAGCCTTCTACTTTTCATATGGCGGACATCCCCTTAAAGAAAAAGCACTAAACTAAGCATATTACTCCAGCTCCTAAGGGCCCACAGAGTGAATGGCAAAATTTCACTCGGGTTGTTTAATGCTTTGATTGCTTTAAAATCTTTTCACTGGGTTTCTTATTCAGATCCCTGGTCCTCTACTTCCCTTAAAAGATCCAATGAACAGGATTCCTATGAGGAGGGGGTGGATTCAGATGAGGAATCCCTTGCCTACTGTTCTCAGATTCTCTTTTCTGTGAATTATGGATCTGAGGTAGAGGAATCTACTAGTCTTGATGCTCCTTTTGAGGAAATTTATTTTGGTGACACAGTCTCTAGAATGATGGAGTTTTTTAAAAGGGATTGTGCTCAGGTTTCAGATGTGCAGAAAAGGTATTTATGAGCTCCTGCAGATGAACTCTCCCAGGCCTTCTGCTGCACCTCCTGTTCTGGCTGCATTGTTGGGTGCCTTTTCTAATGATTCTAAGGCTCCTGACTCCCAGCCCCCTACTTCCAAGAAACCTGATAGTTTTTACAGTGCGCCTGAGGACTGTAAATTTCTTAATAAGTGCCCTATGTCTGCCCCTTCGGTGATGTCTGAGGCTTCGGACAAGCTATCCCAGTTGCTTCCTTTCCCAAAGTTATAGCCTTCTGACAAAGATAGCAGAACTACAGAAAGGTTGGGGGAAAAGGTTTACACTTCAACTTTTAGGGCTGTCTGTTATTATATGCATATGTCTAGGTTCTTCTTTCCCACACCTGTTGGGTAATTTCTGATCTTCCAGACTCTGAAGAGAAGGCTTCTGCTTTTTCTCTTGTTAGGGCCTTCCTCCCAGGTGGCTCATCATTTCATCAAGTGTAGTTATGATGCAGCAGATGCTTCCTCTGGAACTGTGATGAGATATTCCTGCCTTCGTCTTCAACCTTTGCCTGATAATATTAAGGCTAAGTTGATGGATGCTCCTCTGGATAGTAAACACTTGTTTGACGAAGCTGCTGCTGATTTAAGTCCCTCATGATAAGGGTAAGGCTTTATAGGAACTTAACATGTTTTTGTTTCTCCTATACCCACGTTTCAGAGAAGTTACCTTAATAAGCCAGCCTTTGTTGGTAGGCAGTCTCTCCCTCCCACCAAGGGCAAGAAAGGTAGGAAGCGGGCTCCTCCTGCTAAAGCTACTCAGACTTCTGTACCCCAGAAGTCTCCTTTTCCTGATGAGCCACGTGCTGTCTGGCTGTCCTATTCTTCCCAGCCACATTTTTCTTTCACTTCACCTTTCTCTCTCTCCCGGTTTGGTTAAAGATTACTCAGGACTTCTGGGTTCTGTCCATTATCTGCCAAGGGCATTTCATGTTCTGGAAATCTCTTCTCCCTTTTATGGGAATTCCTCAGCCTCCTCAGGAACAGCTGTCCTCCTTTCCATGGGTGCTTCTGGATCTCTTGACAGGGTACTGTTCAAGAAGTTCCAATTTCCCAAAGGGGGGAGTTACTTCAGAATGTTCCTAGTACACAGGATAGAGGGTACTTGGAGACCGATTTTAGACCTCTCTCATCTAAATACATTTCTGAAGGTTCCCTCTGTTCGAATGTTGTCCCTTCAGACTTTGTTCCCTCTTTTGCTTCCTCGGGGTTACATGGTATCTCTGGATCTCAAGGATGCTTCTGTCCATATCCCAATTCAATCCCTTTTCAGGAAGTTTTTGTTTCTCTGTTGCTTTCTGGCATTTTCAGTTCTCTGCTGTGCCCTTTGTCCTTTCTACTGCCCCAAGGGTATTGACCAAATGCCCCCTCCTGTGATTGTTTTTTTTGCAGGCTAAGAAGTCTTTCCCTACTTGGACAACCTCCTGTTTCAGGCTTTCTCTCCAGAGATCTTGTTGCAAAATCTTCACTTTGCAATCTCCCTTCTGCAGAGCCTGTGGTTCACTATAAATCTCAAAAAGTCCTTTCTGACGTTGTCTCAGGGTCATATCTTTCTGGGGTGTAGGATCCATGACCTTTCTTATGTTGGCATCCCTAAGTCATCCAAGGCCCTAACTGTCATTTCCTTTTTTTTTAGTCCCTTCTCCCTCTGACCGCTGTAACACAAAGGGAATTTCTGAAAGCTCTGGGGCTCATGGCTTCCACTATTCCTATGCTCTCTTTTGCCAAACTCCACATGAGAAAACTTCACTGGTTTCTAAAGTCAGTTTGGCTTCAGCATTCTCATCCCCTTGATTTCTTAGTTCCTCTTCTCCCTTGTCTCAAGCAGGAACTTTACTGGTGGATTCAGCAAGTGACTGTTAATCTAGGCCTCCCTTTTCATCCACCTCTTCCCTCTCAGGAGCTGTTCACAGACACCTCAGATGTGGAGCAACTTTCAGCTTCTTAAAGAGGCAGGGAGTCTAGGCACCTCTTCAACAGAAAGACCACACCAACATCAAGGAGATGAGAGCTCTTCAGGCTTTTCATCCTGTTTTCTCCCCAGGACCGCTCAAGGTGTCTACAGACAATAACACATTGAAGTGGTTTGTCAACATATGGGGGGAACAAGGTCTTATCTTCTTTGTTGGTTGGCAGTCCTAGTAGCTATCCAGTTCCAAGTAGCTTTTCAGGCAGTATACATTCCTTCAAGTCAAAACATTGTGGCAGACTCTCTGAACAGGTCATAACTCAGTCACACAAATGGATGCTTCACAGGGATAGATTTCTGGACATTTTCCACCAGTGAAGTGGTACTCAGATGGATCTCTTTGCCGCCCCTCTGAACAGACAATTTCCTCTATTTTGTGCCAGAGTC
The DNA here is from genome assembly GCF_019279795.1 of Protopterus annectens. Lineage (NCBI taxonomy): Eukaryota > Metazoa > Chordata > Ceratodontiformes > Protopteridae > Protopterus > Protopterus annectens. Next base: position 1,200,773,990 of record NC_056725.1, on the reverse strand, counting down.
CCAGGTCCTCTGGTTTGGAAGGTGGATGCCTTCTTTTCTTGGAAGGGGATTTTTTTATTGTTTCCCTGTCATTCCCCTCATTCCAAAAGTCCTGTTCAGAATTCAACAGGATGCTCCCAAAATCTTGTTGGTGACTCCGTTTTGGCCAAGACAGCATTGGTTCTTTTCTTGTGACTTTAGCCAGGGGCAGTCATCACAAGTTACCTGTCAGGGTGGACCTACTCACACAAGGCAAGAGACATCTCATCCATCCCCACCATTCTTTCAGCTGACATTATGGGTGATAGGATTTTTAATCCACATACACCTTTTTTTCCTGAGAACATGCTTAGGGTCCTGCAGGAAGCCAGAACACCCGCTACTAGAAAATTCTACTTATCAAAATAGAAGACGTTTTCTGTTTGGTGTCTTTCTCATAACCTGAATTCATTTTCTGTAGATGTTCCTTAGGTTCTCTTTTATCTGTGTGAATTGCTCAGTGATTGGCTGGCTTATTCTTTGATTAAGGCCCACTTTTCAGCTGTTTCTGTTTGTCTGCCTTTATTACCTCCTTTAGCTTCTGTATTTGAAGCTAAACAATTCCTTAAAGGCATCCTTCATCTTGGGCCTCCTGGGAAGCCTGTTCCTCCTCCCTGAGATCTTCATTTTGTTTTAGAAAAATTGACCCAGGCTTCTTTTGAGCCTGCAGTCTCAGCTTCCTTGCAGCATTGCTGTTGGAAGAGTGTTCTTTTGTTAGCCTTTACTTGTGCCAAATGAGGGTTTGAGCTTCAAGCCCTTATGGTTGTCCTCCTTTTTTGGTGTTTCATAAGGGCAGGGTGTCCCTTCATACTAATCCTTCTTTTGTTACCCAAGGTGGTGAATGAGTTGCCTCTTAATTTGTCTTTTCATTTGCCTGCATTTCTCCCTTCTGCACAATCTGGTAGTGAGAAGATGCTGCACACTTTGGATGTGCATAGACAACTAAAACATTTCATAAATCTGATCAGTTGTTTTCTTTCATCCTAGGTCCTTAGGATTGGCTGTGCACAACCAAACTATTTCTTGGATTTCTAAAGTCATTTTTTTTCTTATTCCTTTCTTGGTATGAGTCTTCATTCTTCTGTTAAGAGTCATTCTACTAGAGCTGTTGCTGCTTCTGGTGCTTTTTTAAGGTTTTGGATACGAACTCTATTCTTGAGGCAGCTACCTGGACTTCTGTGCATACTTTTACAAAGCAATACAAGTTGGATGGAAATTCCAGAGTTAGAACTGGTTTTGTTAGGGCCGTCTTTCATGGCTTCCTAGAGAATTCTGCTGCTCCTTCCTCCTCTCTCTCGGCTTCCTGATCTTTGACACTGTCCCTGTTGTAATGAATACTGCAACAATGAAATGGAAGGACATAGTACAGCTGCGTAAAATCTTACCATAATGTTATGTCAGAACAGATCCAAAAACAAATGAAAGTCCAAACTGTCCGTAATCTTTTATTATAAAACATAAGCGCTTTCAGGTTAAAAAACCCTTCATCATACAAACTTCACATAACCATGACAGTCTTTAATGCTAAAACAATTTTAAAAAACAACCAGTCACTTTCTATACTTGACCCGCCTTTTCTTTAGGGGTGTTTTCAAAGGTACAGAACTATTTAATCCAGGTGCATTATCAGAAGCCAACTGTGTGATCCATCTTAATTCTGCGTACTCTGCATCATTAACAGTGTCCCCCCCTTTTTTTTCATCTGTGCATCATGCAGAACTATAAAAACAAAAGTGTCATATGGAAAGCTAGAAACATGCTGGTATAATGCATTGTGTTTATCCCTCTGTCTAATGGATGACAAGTGGTGCAGTATTCTTGTTTTTAAACTTACAATTAGTTTTTCCAGCATAAAAACTCGGACGGGACTTACAGCATGCCAAGTAAACTACATTCTCTGCGTGGCAATCCGCATAAAACTCAAATGTATATTTTTTATTTGTAACAGGATGTATAAAGTAATTTAAACCATTCACATTTGAACATGCTTTACAGTGTCTGCAGGGAAAGGTCCCTGTTTTCATATGTGCAGAGGAAACATTGTTAGCCGCCTTCTTATTTTTTAACCCAGGTTCTATGCATAGCATATCTTTTATGTTACTATTTTGCTTGAAAGTAAATCTAGGTTTCTCATCTAAAATATCTTTCAGGTGACTATCACTTCTTATTATCTTCCAGTTTTGCTTAATATTATCACATATGCCATACACATTATTACTATAACGTAGCATTACCTTGTTTTTTTTGTCATATTTATCAGATGACTTCAACTTATCTCCCTGCTGATGTTCATCGTGCATACAGCTGCAGTCATAACAGATGGGTTCTCCTGCCGTCAGGCGGGTCCTCGGTCGGCCGAATTCCAAAGTCTAGGTCCGGCGTTGGTTGTTGTCGCTTCTTCCCTGACGTCAGCGCGACAGGGGTATAACGGAACCAGCCGACGCCATTTTCTTCAGTCTTTCTTGCCGCGCGGTGCCCGAAGCAGAAGCAGTTCGCAAGTGCCGGTCGGCCAGCTCCTGAAATTACGAAAATTTTGAAACCGAAGTCTTCTTGAAAGCTAAGTACCCCGTTGGGGAAACTTTTCTTGCCTCAGACCGATGTCAGACAAAGTTAATAATTGTATTTCATGTGGGAAGCAAATACCGCATAAGGATTTCCATTCCCTCTGTATACCTTGTTTAGGCCCAGACCACGACGTCTCAGTCCATCGCTTTTGTGCTACATTTAACAAACGCACCATTAAGCGTCGGGCGGAGTTCGCCCAGCATTATTTTGGAAAAGCATTTAACTATATTATGTCGTCGGATACTCCGACTCCAGTTTTGTCTAAAAAACGCAAGGATAAGGACCGACACACGAGGTCCGCGGCCTCTACAGACACCACGCCAAAGCCGCCTACATGTGGTCCGGTTCTCAGCGAGGTGCCTACGCAGCCCCTGACTACCGACGACACTACATTGGCGGTGTCTCCTGTGCCTGAGGTTGCAGGCTCCTTGGCCCACACCCCGACTACAGATACCGAAGCCACTCTTGGCGTTGAACCTCAAAATGTGGACAGGTCTACCTCCACTCAAGGTGTCTTCAGACCTTCTTCTTCTTTCTCCATCAAGGCTTTCACTAAGTCTAAAGCAGCCATGCACTCTAAGAGATAAGCTACACAGGGCCCATCTCCAGTCCCCATGCCTAAAAAGCAGATGCTTAAAATGGCTGAGGATTTAATTACTCTTATCAGGGGTTCTCAACCCCCACCGGACAAAAGGCCCAGAGTGGAGGAAGAATCCCCCTCCTCTGATCAGGGCTCCATTATTTCAGAGCACTCTGATGATCAGGAACATTCTTACTCCCCTTTTGAAGACTCTGATGCGGAGGAGTCCATTTCTTCTGTATCCCCCCCAGAGGATTACTCATTTGGGGAAACTCTGCATACTTTAAGGGAACACATCCACTGGGAAGGCCAAGATTATTCTGATTCCAAGAAAAGGCTTAGGGAATTTCTCTTACTACCTCAGCACAGGCCTCTGGCTATGCCTCCTGTCTTGGACATCCTAGATGATGTTTACTCGGAGGCCTGCCTTAACCCGGACTCTCTGCCTCCAGCCCCAGTTAAGCCTGACAGGTACTACAGGGTTCCTGACTCACACCAATTTCTATACAAAAGCCATGCTGCTGACCCAGAAACCATCTCACAGGGCCCCAAGGGAATTAAGGCCTCCACTGCTAAAAATCCATTACCTTCCGAGAGAGATTCCAGATCCTTAGAAAGGTGGGGAAAAAAGGTATATACCTCGGCTACCTTAACCATGAGGGCCTTAAACTGTCAGTTCCATATGCTAAAATACCAACAGTTTTTGTTATCACAATTGAAAAGTAAAATGTCACAACCTGAACAACCAGACTTGAAGGAGTTGCAGGATTTGATGCATAGTGCAGAACAAGTGGGTAAATATACCTTACAATGTGGTTTTGATGCTCTAGAGGCCTCATGTAGAGCTGCTGTTACAGGATCAGTCATACGTAGACATGCCTGGCTCAAGGAACAAACCTTGCCTGATCATGTCAAAGCTAAATTACTAGATGCCCCTCTTTAAAAGGATGTATTATTTGGTGCTAATGCTGAGGAGGTATTAAGGAAAATGGAAGAAAAGGCTAAATCAATGCCAACTGTGAAAGATTTTCTACAGGTACAACCCCCACGTTTTAGTAGAAATTGGCCTTCCAAAAATTGGTCCATTCCAGCCACGGACAGACCCCAAAGAGACAGATACAGGCGCCCGATGGGAAGAGGACAATCCCAAGGATCCTTTAGAGGCAGACAATGGCAAGCTCCTACACAAAGAGGTGGTGAGGATAACTTGCAATCATTCAGAAAGCAAGCCCAATGACTTTCCCCTTTGCATGCCAAGCAAGACTCAAATGGCAGCCCCCTTAGGAGGAAAGCTGGCATTATTTTCAAAGAATTGGCATATTGTCACAAAAGACAAATGGATCCTGGCCATTATAAACAGAGGCTACAGATTCCATTTTCACACCCTTACAAAAATGAGAGGCATGCCAAACCTGCCACACAATCAAAGGGCAGAGGCACAAAGGCAAATTACAGAGCTCATAGACATGAAAGCTATTCAAGAGGTACCTACGCACGAACAAGGTCAATGTTTTTATTCCAGGCTATTCCTGGTACCAAGGAAGGGAAAAGATTGGAGACCTATTTTGGACTTGACCATCCTAAACACATTTCTATTCGTACCAAAATTCAAGATGCTCACTCTACAGCAGCTTCTTCCCATGCTGGGCAAGGAGTCTTGGCTGGTAACATTGGACCTCAAGGAGGTATACCTGCATGTCCCAATCAGACAAAATTGCAGAAGATACCTCAGATTTCTTGCAGGTTCAACCCATTATCAATTCTCTGCATTGCCCTTTGGCTTATCTACTGCATCCAGAGTATTCACAAAATGCCTGGCATCAGTAATTGCCTACTGCAGACTTCAAGGGATGCAAATATACCCTTATTTGGACGACTGCCTCATCCAAGCGGACAGCAAGCACATTCTTCTGAAACATCTGGCTTATGTAATAATGTTGTTGAGCTCTCTGGGATACACAGTCAACAAAAAGAAATCAAGGCTAATACCCTCTCGGAAGATAATTTTCCTGGGTGCCAACTTGGATACAAACACCCAGATGGCCTACCTCACGCCAGAGAAGCAGGGGCAACTAATTCAATACTTCAGAGCACTAGCAAATTGCACCAGGCTGACTGCAAGGAAAATCCTGCAGGCTCTGGGATTCATGGCATCTTGCATCTTACTAATCCCATGTGCAAAGCTGCATATGAGGAAACTTCAATGGTACCTAAAAAACATATGGTCTCAACACAGCCACAGTTTGGAAACAATAATACCACTAATTCCATGTCTGCAAAAGGAATTTCTGTGGTGGGCTCAAGCATGCCAAACAAACACAGGTCTTCCATTCAGCAAGCCTCAAGCAAATCAAGTCATCACAACAGACGCCTCGGACTACGCCTGGGGGGTGCACATGACAGATCGGTGCATTCAGGGCAAATGGTCCCAAAAAGAAAAGCATCTTCACATCAATCAAAAGGAAATGCTAGCAGTAATAAATGCTATTATAGCTTTCAAGGACCTTCTGCAACCAGGCCAACTATTGATAAGAAAAGACAACACCACAGTTATGTGGTACATAAACAAACAGGGAGGAACACATTCATACCCCCTATGCAGACTGGCCATGTCACTTTGTAACATGGCGATGGACTTACAAATCGAACTACAAGCACAGTACTTGCCAGGCAAGGAAAACACGCTGGCAGACAACCTAAGCAGAAATATGACAGATCCACATGAATGGAAGTTGCATCCAAAAGTTTTTACAGAAATAATCCAAGCATGGGGAAGGCCAGACATAGATCTCTTTGCCTCCCACAAAAATCACCAATTGACAAAATTCTGCTCAAGGATTTTCCATCCAAAGGCCTGGAGAGTGGACGCTCTCTCTTTCAGTTGGACATCAGTGACAGTTTATGCCTTCCCACCTCTTCCTCTGCTGCCCAAAGTTCTATTGAAAACCAGAGCAGACAGACCAAAGATGATCCTCATTGCTCCGGACTGGCCAAGACAACACTTGTACCCACTCCTGAGGAGCCTGACGCATTCCCCACCATGGACCCTGCCTCTAATGCCTCTTCTCCTGACTCAGCACAGCTTCAAAACTCTTCACAGCCAGCTAAACACACTCAATCTAGCAGCATGGAAGATTCCTTAGCATCACAACAGACCCTACTCTCCAAGGAGGTGCAGGATGTCATTTTGGAGGCCAGAAGGCCGTCAACTAGAAAAGCTTACTCCGCAAAATGGAAACAGTTTTGTGTCTGGAATGCGAAAAGGGGCCAGTATCCTGAGAAACTGAATTTACCTCAAATACTACAGTACTTAGCTGAGCTGCTAAGCAGTGGACTTTCATTCTCCTCCATCAAAATCCATGCCTCAGCCATTTCTGCAGAATACAACGCTGATCCACCCTTATTCTCACACCCTCTCTTAAGGCAGTTCCTCAGAGGGGCTAAGAATCTAAGACCTCCAAGAAAACAACCAATACCTGCTTGGGATCTCAATTTCATTCTGGAAAAACTGACCTTGCCTCCCTTTGAACCAGCTGCCTCATCAGATTTGCAATATTTGTGCTGGAAAACAGCTTTCCTTCTGGCAATTACCTCAGCTCGTAGAGTTTCAGAACTACAAGCTCTCATGGCTGTGCAGCCTTTCATCATCTTCCATCAGGACAGAATTTCCTTACGAACCAATCCGTCCTTTATGCCTAAAGTGGTATCCAGGGTAGCTTTGAATCAGGCCATACATTTACCTACCTTCTATCCTAATCCTCAAAACAAAGGGGAGAGACTACTACACTCCTTGGATATCCACAGACAACTACGTTATTATCTGGACAGAACAAAGCCTTTCAGAAAATCAGAACAGCTCTTTGTGTCCTATGCTGTAGGAGCTCAAGGAAAGCCAATTTTGAAACAGACAATCTCAAAATGGTTAGCCCACTGCATACGCTTTTGCTATTCTTTTCATGGCAAAACTGTACCTACAGGCATCAGATCTCACTCCACAAGGGCCACAGCTACCTCTGCAGCCTTCCTCAGAGGAGTTCCTACCAAAGATATTTTGGAAGCAGCCACTTGGAGTTCTGTACATACCTTCTCCAAGCACTACCACCTACCATTATACTCAAAAACTAGAGCAGGCTTTGCCACTGCAGTCTTGCAGGGCATCCTGGCTCCTCCGAGTTCCACCAAGTGCCTACCACCCCTTTCTTAGCTTTGGGATTCTACCCATCTGTTATGACTGCAGCTGTATGCACGATGAACATAGTACAGTTTTGTACCTACCATAAATGTAGATGTTCGAGTGCTAATACAGCTGCAGTCCAGGTTTCCCTCCCTCCTTCCCCTCTTGGAACAGGCCTATAGGCTAATGCATCCTCACAACCTAATTGGGGTATTCATTTATGGTGTATTTGCTTGCAACTACTGTTTTTTTGATTATACTGCATTGCATCATTACATAAACATCTGGGGCAAGAAACACTGAAGAAAATGGCGTTGGCTGGTTCCTTTATAACCCTGTCGCACTGACGTCAGGGAAGAAGCGACAACAACCGACACCGGACCTAGACTTTGGAATTCGTCCGACCGAGGACCCGCCTGACGGCAGGAGAACCCATCTGTTATGACTGCAGCTGTATTAGCACTCGAACATCTACATTTATGGTAGGTACAAAACTGTACTTTCTTTATTATCAGAAAACCGTGGTCTTGCCTTGGCTTCCTTACTGGATATTATGCTGTTCTTAGTTTTTTCTACGTTTTCCTTTGAGTACCCCTTTTCCTTAAGATGTTCATTTAACACATCAATTTCTTTGTGAAACTCATTATTATCTGTGCACAGTCGAGAAACTCTGTATCCTTGGCCTTGCATAATATTATGAAAAGTATGCCTAGGATGCATACTACGTGCATTCAAATAATGATTTCTTCAGCATTGTTTGCTATGCAGGGTGGTGTCCAATTTGCCAATTACATTTTTATTTAACGTGACATCTAAGAAGGCATGGGTCTCATTGCTGTGCTCTACTGAAAACCTGAGACAATCTGTAGTTTTCTCCAGGTAGTCAACAAAATTCAACAGCTCATCACTGCCCTGTGCCCACAATAAAAAATATCATCAACAAATCTGGCATAAAAAATTATTGAAGTCTTCCAGAAATGTTCACATTTAAAAATATATTTATCTTCCCAGAAGGCTAACCCTAAATTAGCATAAGAGTTGGCACAGGGTGTGCCTATGGCAACACCCTGTACCTGCCTATAGTGTGTTCCATTGCTAAGAAAGATGTTATTTTCTAACACCAATGCCAAAGCTTCCAGAATTAAAGTGTTGGTGTTCTCATCATATATATTAACTGTATGCCGTACCTCTTCTACTGTCCTTATCCCAAATTCATTTGTGATGACAGTGAGCAGACTGTTGACGTCCACGGTTACCATCAATACAAGTGACTGGTTGTTTCTTAAAATTGTTTTAGTATTTAAAGACTGTCATGGTTATGTGAAGTTTGTCTGATGAAGGGTTTTTTAAACTGAAAGTGCTTACGTTTTATAATAAAAGATTATGGCCAGATTGGACATTGTTTCGTTTGTCTTTGGATCTGTTCTTACAAGAGGTTCGAGAGGAGTCCTTAAGGGAATCTAAGAGGCTTGTGTTTTGCTACATAATGTTAGATGTCCTTCTCTTCTCTGTTGCAGTATTCACTCCCTCCCTCCACCTCCTGGTCCATTTCTGTTCTAGATGTATTGATTACCTTTCTTTTCCATGGATTAGCATTCCTACTGGGACTCTCAGTTCTGAAGATGGCACGTCCAGACATCACCAGTATGCCCTACACTATGCAAGGAGCATACGTGTGACATACTGCATATCTTAAAGAAACCTAAAGGCTTTGGTATACTGTCCGGATGTCAGTCTGCCCTTGGCAGGAGATCCATAGTGTAATGAATACTGCAACAGTGAAAGAGAAAGACATCTACCATTATGGTAAGATTTTACACAACTGTACTTTTTGCAGCTGGTAGAGCTATTCTGTTTCAGCTAAGTTAGTTTGCTTGTGACCCTACATTTTCTTACACTCTTGGGTTTCTGATTTTGACATCCTGTTATTCCATGAGTATGGTATATATTTCTGATATTTATATGTAGTCTGACCTTTGTTGATAATGTAATTCAGCACTGTTTGAGTAAGCACCCCCCCCCCTTAGCGAGGGAGTTATATCTCTGCCCACCTTTTCAAAATCTGTCTCTTTTTGAGACTTTAATTTCTTGACTGAGAGACTTGCCCATCCTTTCATTGAATCCGTTTGGTTCAGCAGCCACAAAATTCATGTCTTGGAAAACAACTTTCCTTGTTGGACATCGTTTCTCACAGGATCTTCGAACTGTCCCTTAAACTAACCTCAGACTGAGACCAGATGTTTCTCATAAAAGTGGTTTCAAAATGTTACACTTGTGTTTTCATTTCCCTTTTGCTCTTTCTTGGTGCAAAATAGAGAGATGTCCTTCTATTCCCATGTTGCAGTATTCTGCATTTGGGTTTACACCTCTAGTCTCGTGTACGTATGGTCAGTATCCAAAAGCTTTCAGTCCCACCAAGGTGCGTGAGACGTCTGACGTGGCTGAGAGCATGTGGGCCATAAAGATGATGTCGGCACGCACCAGCCCCCAGAACTTTTCAGCTACCAATCGTACGCCAGGTGTTAATGCCATCGCTGATGTCGGATTCATTTCATAAGATAAGTGCCCCATTGGGGACCTTTTCACTCCTTTTAAAAATTAGTATTGCTTGTTCATGTCATCCAGAAAGTGTAAGTGTCAATGTGGCCGGCAGATCCCTCATAAGGACACCCACGATAAGTGCCTTTTCTGTATGGGACCGTGGGACGGTCATACGACCACAAGGCTTGCCCTATTTGCTAGGTGTTTGTGCCTAAAATATTACGTAGTCGCTTGCATGCGCTTAATCTTTACTTTGAAAACCAACGTCTGAAGCAGCTTACTTTACAGATGGAAGGCTCCTCAGATGTCTCCGCAGAACTGCCAAAAAGGCCAGGATTTTACGGCCTTCATCTACTGCTGAGCCTCTTTTGCCCAATCCCCAGCCTGTGGCCATCGGCCTGGTTCCATGATCTGGACCCAGATCTGCCATTCCGTCACAGGTACCTCTAAAGATGACACCCTATCCTTAGGTGAGAGCACGTACGCAGAGGCTATTCTGGAGCCGTTTTCCGATGCCGGGGGGGGGGGGGCTGTGTTTTCTGAAGAACCATCTGAGCCTTCCAAACCCTTGCAATCACTGGTTTCTAGGCAAATGTCCACCAGACCACTTAAAAGAAGAGAAAAGAGAAAAACATATTTCCCCCACAACAGAAAGCATGCCTGATTGGCAGGCTTTCAGTTAAAGCCTTTTCAGTGTCTTTATAGCACTGAGGCCTACCACTGCTGTTACCAGTTGCACTTCTCCTCCTTTCCTGGGCCGTAGGCCTCAGCCTGCTGAGACAGTTACTAGGGAAGTGGAAGTCCTTTCAAATTCCTCAGAGGAATCACTGTCTTACAACTCAAAGCTATCTTCCCCCTTGGGATACGGATCCCCAGAGGAAGAGTCAGTGGACCCTCACTCCCCAGTTGAAGACTTGACCTTTGGTGAAACTATTAGCAGGATGAAGGAACACTTTAAATGGGAATCCTCAGAAATAACTGAGGTACAAAAGAGGTATTACGACCTCATTCAAATGGAACCCCCCAGCCCATCTGCTCTTCCTCCTGTCTGCCTTTTTAGATGCCTTCTCTTCAGCATCTCTAAACCCTGACTCCCAACCTCCTGCCCCACACAGACCAGGCAGGCTTTACAAGATGCCTCACACTGCTAAGTATCTGCTTAAGTGCCCACCTGCTGATCCTACCACTGTATCAGTCTCTATGGACAAAGCCTCCAAACTCCTACCTATTACCACCATTCTCCCTGCTGACAAAGACAGCAAGACCATGGAAAGCTTGGGCAAAAAGATATATATTTTGGCTACCTTGGCCTTCAGAGACACAAACTGCCAGACTCACATGGCCAAGTATGCCTTGTCCCTCTTAGAATCTGCCACCAAACACCTGGCAGGTATTCCAGACTTCCCTGCCTCTCTCCTGGCTCTCTTTTCCCAGGTCACTAGACACTCAATCAAGTGTAGTTGTGATGCTGCTGAATCCTCAGCCAGGTCATCAGCATCTGCCTTACGGAGATACTCTTGGCTTTACCTACAACCCCTGCCTGATAATTTCAGGGCAAAGCTCATTGATGCTCCTTTGGACAGCATTGCAGTTTTTGGTTCTAAAGTAGCAGACCTTTTCAAATCTCTGCAACAAAAATACAAAGATATGCAGGACCTTAAACATTTACTGGTTTCACCATTCCCTAAGTTTCACAGAAACTATCCAGCAAAAACTCTGTTTATTAGGAAGTACTCCCATCCTGCTCCTCCTTCAAGGCCTCATAAGCCCACGAGGAAACAACCCCCTCCAGCTAGAGCATTCCCTCCCTCTAACCAGAGAACTCCCCTTCAGGACAGGGCAGGTAGCATCTGACTACCTGCCACCCCTGGCTTCTCCCCCCTTACTTCTGTACCACTGTCTGCTCGCCTCTCTCACATTCTCCCTGTTTGGACTCGTCTCACCTCAGACAAATGGATCCTGTCCATACTTCAAAACGGTTATTTTATGTCCTGGATCTGTCCACCCATAGGTTGAGGCATACCACGACCACCTGCTCAGCAGCTGCACCTCTTGCAACCGGTAGTGCAGACCGTGTTAGATCAGGGTACCATAAAGACAGTCCCTTCAGCTGCAAAAGGAAGAGGATTCTACTGAAGGCTCTTCCTGGTCCCCAGGAAGGACGGACCCTGGAGACCTATTCTAGAACTCTCTTAACCTTTTTCTAAAGGTCCCTACCTTCAAAATGTTGACCCTGCCAGCCCTTTTCCCTCTCATAATTCCCCAAGGATTTGTGGCTACATTAGATATAAAGGATACTTATCTCCACATCCCGATCAAGCCCACCCACAGGAAATACTTGAGATTCTTGGTGGGTTCCTCTCACTTGCAGTTCTCTGCCTTGCCCTTTGGACTCTCCACCACACCCAGAGTCTTCACCATCTCCTTGGCACCAGTACTGCAGGACAAAGGGAATACAGATTTTCCCTTACCTGGACAACATGTTGATGCAGGCTGTCAGCCAAGAAACCCTCCAAGTGCACATCCACTTTGTGGTGACCCTCCTTCAATCACTGGGATTTCAGATAAACCTCCCAAAATCTCATCTTCAACCAACCCAAAACATTGTATTTCTTGGGTGCATGATCTGCTCAGATCTCAGAGAGGCATACCTACCCCTGCCAAAAGTGAGTTTATTGACAAAACATCTCCTCCTGGTCCTTCACTCCACAGTGTTGACTGCAAGGCAGTACCTCAAACTTCTGGGCTACATGGCAGCTACCACACCCATGCTTCCTTTAGCAAGATTGCACATGAGAAAGCTGCAGTGGTACCTTCGGTCAGTCCGGAAGCAACACAACCATCCTCTGGAGCACATTGTGCTCCTGCTACCTTGCCTAAAAAAAGGAAATACTATGATGGTTGGCTCAGGTGAATCACAACCCAGGCCTTCCTCTCCAACCACCTCAACCCACTCAGGTCATGCACACAGACGCCTCAGACCTGGGATGGGAGCCATCCTCAGCCACTGAAAGGTGCAGTGCCTGTGGCCAAATCACCTCAAATCAGAACATATCAATGCCAGAGAGATGAGGGCAATCCTTCTAGCCCTCCAGGCATTTCTCCCTTTCCTACAACAGGGACCACTTCTGGTATACACAGACAATACCACTGTACTGTGGAATATCAACAAACAGGGAGGGACCAAGTCCTACCTGCTCTGCAGACTAGCCCTTTTGGTTTAGGAATTGACCACCTCACAGGGAATAACCCGCAGCTTCCTGGAAGGCTGTAAGCCGAGGCGCTAGAGAGTTTGAGAGTTTATTAAACTACTACTTTTTTACTGGTTTTGTTCATTTTGTTCTGTTCTCCTTCATGTTTGGCGGTTTTGGAATAACCCTGCAGGCGACCTACATTCCCTCTCTCCACAACTCACAGGCAGATTATTTGAGCAGAACCAGCACAACAACCATGAATGTATGCTTCACAGCGATGTCTTCTTGGATCTGGTCCACAGGTGAGGTATACCTCAAATAGACCTGTTTGCCTCCACCATCAACCGGCAACTTCCTGGCGTCTGCAGCAGGTCACCTGATCCACAGGCACTGGCAACAGATGCCTTCTCAATTTCCTGGAAGGGGAAATATCTATAGGCATTCCCACCCTTCCCACTCATTCAGAAGGACAGTCCAAAAATCTTGTTGGTGATTTCCTACTGGCCCAGATAGCGCTGGTTCCTCTTACTCCTACAGTTGTCCAAGGGCAAGCACCACAAGTCCCCCCCCCCCAGAGTGGACCTTCTCACACAGCACAAGGTGTCACTAATTCATCCACAGTGGCAGCTTCTCCACTTAACCCTGTGGCTGATAGGATTTTGATCCCCTTCAGACACCTTTACAATGAGGATGTGCTCAATGTCTTGCAGGAGGCCAGGAAACCAAATACAAGAAAGTCTTATCTTTCAAAGTGGAAACAATTCACTATTTGGTGTCATAAAAGACAGCTGGACCTGGTTCTTAGCGAACCCCCTCTAGTACTGTCCTATTTGTATGAGCTACTACAGACTGGACTGGCTTATTCATCCATCAAAGCCCATTTGTGTGCTATTTCTGCAAGCCTGCCTCTGGGTGTCCCATTAACATCCAGACTTCCTTCCAAACTCTTCCTTAAAGGGGTACTTCACCTCAGACCCCCCCCCCCCAGGAAACCCCTCTCGTCTGCTTTGGGACCTTAACTACGTGCTCGAGAAGCTTACACTCTCACCCTTTGTGCCAGCAGATAAAGCTTCCCTAAAGCATTGTACTTGGAAAATTGTTCTGTTAGTGGCCCTAACCTCAGCCAGAAGAGTGTCTGAACGCCAAGCCCTTATGGCTATGCCTCTTTTCGTCATTTTCCACAAGGACAAGGTTACCCTCAGGACAACCCTGTCCTTCATGCCCAAGGTATTCTATGACCTGTCCCTCAATCAGGCCATACACTTTGCCTGTATTTTTCCCAAACCCACGAAGAGACAGTGAGAGAGTGCTGCATTCCCTGGATGTACACAGACAAATCAGATTGTACCTGCACAACACCAAGTCTATCAGACAGGCTGACCAACTTTTCATATCCTTCCACCCTAGAGCCCTGGGGAAGGCAGTGTCCAAGCAGACTATTTCTACTTGGATCTCCAAGGCCATCATCTTCTGCTGCCAATTCCATGGTATGTCTCTGCAGCGTACAGTTAAAGCCCATTCCACAAGAGCCATGGCCTCTTCAGGTGCCTTCTTCAAGGTCCTGGATACCTCTACCATCCTGGAGGCTGCTACTTGGTCTTCAGTCCACACCTTCACCAAACACTACAAACTTGAGCACATCTCTAGATCCAGGGCAGGGTTCGCCAGGGCTATCCTTCATGGATTCCTGGAGTCTGCCTCTAGACCACCATCTCAATCTCAGTGAGCTTTGGCACTCACCCATATACAGAATACTGCAACATGGGAATAGAAGGACATAGAAAGGTTGTGTAAACTCTTACCATAACCATAAATGTCCTTCTCTTCCATGTTGCAGTATTCCTTCCCACCCTCCTGTCAGCTAATGACTTCCTTATCTGGATGGCAGTGATATGGCATTGCCCTTACTAGGACTGGCCCTGACTGGGGGCCTTCAGTGCTGAGGGCTGGTGCGTGCCAACGTCACCTTTATGGCCCCACATACTCTTGGCCATGTCAGACATCTCACGCACCTTGGAGGCACTGAAAGCTTTTGGATACTGGCCGTACGTACATGAGACTAGAGGAGTAAACCCATATGAGAATACTACAACGTGGAAGAGAAGGACATCTATGGTTATGGTAAGATTTTACACAACTTTTCTTTCTTTATACTTTTGTCTCTAGCTAGTGATACACACAGTACTATTTTTATCATCTCCTTTGCTACATGTAGTTAGTGAGCAGTAATATGCAGTGGCAAAGCAGGCCTCTTCTAAATGAATTAGAGTATGTTGTCTCTCTATCATATAGCAGTGCACCCCTTGGAAAATGCTTTCAGAGCCACAGCACTAGGGACTTGATTATTTCCAGGGCTCGTTTTAAGAATGTGTCCTCTGGAGCGTTTGTGTGGTGATTAATTGCTCCTCAGTTCATTATTTCACCAGGCATTATTGTTTTCTCTGTCTCTCTGCTTTAGTCATCAGCTTTTAGGCCTTGATCTGGTTGTAGCTTCCAAAGAGGTATATTTTTTCCCCTTAGGTTTCTGTCACTCTCTTTGCTTTTGTCATCATCTTTTAGGCCTCGATCTGATTCCACCCTTCTAAGATGTATATTTTTTTCTGGAGGTTCTGCTCAGCAGCATCTCATTGCAGAAGGCCTGCTACACTAACTGTAACTTATGTATTTATTCTTTTGAATTCTGCAAGGCAGTCATCTGCAGTGTTTGCTGTATTATGTTTGTGGTGCTTTTGTATGTATAGGCAGGCTTTCTACACTGCAGCTGTGAGCAGAGTTTCCTTTAAGGTGGGGCAGGTGTGTCATTGCTTCATATTCTTGTGCACTTCATTTTTTGTTATTGTCTTGGAGGTTGTAGTGACTCATTGAATGTGGGTCAGACTGAGTGGCACTTGGGATAATTTTAGTCTTTCGCTTTTTTAGCCTCTGGTGGTTTTCAGTTTGTCAAAACATGTTGTGTGGAATGTAACTTACCCAAGCCTAACAGACTAATAATAAAATGTTATGGAAGTAATTATATCTAGTAAAAACTATTCCTGTACTCAGTAACTGAAATTCTACTGCAATTAACTGTATTCATTTAAACTTTTTCTATCTCTCATTCTTACATTGCTAACATTGTTTAGAGTCCCCCTTTATATTTTGCTCTTCCCCCTTATTCTTCTTTTTTTAAATCAGTAGGAAGTAAGATAGAAATGTACAAGGGCCAATGTCATGTTTTCTGCTCCCCAGATCTCTGCTGAAAATGGGTTCTGTGCCCAGTCTGACTTTCCTGTTAAATAAATGAAATAAAACTGAATTTAACAGTCTGTGAATATTTTTACATTTGTTTGCTGTACTGCATAATTGCAGTACATGCAAACAAGTTTTCACCGTTGCAGAGTATTTCTGTTCTGTTCCCCCCATGGTTAAATGACCATGAAATTAATTTAGTTAAGTAAAGGGGGTGTGGAAAATGAACCCGTCAACCCCCTGCACATTCCCAACAACAAAAAAACACTTTCTTATGACTTTCACCCACAGGTCAGGATGGTGAGTTTTCTCATTGAGCTCAAATCATTGAGTTTGCTATTTGTGGGATATGCATTAGCTTCTCATAGGGAATTTGTTAGATGTTCTTCATCTCACATTGCTGCAGTCCTTACACTTGGGTAGTCCGCTGTCCTCGGTCGGCCCGAATATCAAAGTATAAGGCTGACGTCGGTCAAGGCACATTTGACTGACATCAGGACGTCAGGGTACAAATGCGCATGACCGACGTCATATCCTCAGTCTTTTTTGCCGCATGGTCCGATGCAGAAGCAGCATTGCAAGTGCCGGTTGGCGTTCTGAAATTTTTCGATTTCGGAGTTTCAGACCGAGTCAAAGTTGGCTAAGTACCCGTTGGGAATATTTTCGTATTTTCTTGCCTCAGTGGTTTACCGGATGTCAGAAAAAGTGAATAATTGTATTTCTTGTGGGAAACAGATACCGCATAGAGACTATCATACTTTGTGTATTCCTTGTTTAGGGCCTGAGCACGACGTTGTTGGGTGTCGCTCTTGTGCTAGATTCAATAAGCGCACTATAAAGAGAAGATTAGATTGTGCCAGGTTAGTCTTCGGGAAGCGGTGCAATTATAAAATGCCGTCGGATGCTCCGACGCCCGCTTCTTCGAAGAAGCGCAAGGACAAAGCAGTTAAGCCTAGGCTAGAAGAACCGTCCGTTCCGGATGCCGGTTCTTTAGAGGTGTCGGTGGAGCCGGTGGTTCCACCGGAGGTTTCTTTGGGATCCCAGGGAGAGCCTTTGTTATTGCAGGATGTGGCCTCTCAGGAGGCAGGTCAGGCTGATGGGGCTTCTCAGGTTACTATACTCCCCTCCCTTCCTAGGGTGGTTAGGCCCTCTCCTTCTGTTTCCAAGGCTTCTCCCAGAGGCAGGCCAGGTTTAGCTTCAGTGGGTGTCACCCCTAGTTCTTCAGGAACTGTGCCCAAGAAGCATATGCTTAAAATGGCAGAAGATTTGATTACTTTGATTAGGGGTTCTTTGCCCCCTCCTGATAAAGAGACCTAGGGTGGAGCCTGAGCTAGGGAGTTTTGAGCAGGCTTCGGATGTTTCAGAGTCTTCGGCTGAAGACTTGCAGGAGTATTCTCCTTATTCTGATTCTGATGTGGATGATTCTACTCCTTCTGCTTCTCCTCCTGAGGATTTTTCTTTTTCAGAAACTCTTCATTCCATGAGGGAGCATTTTAAGTGGGAAGGTCAGGACTTCTCTGATTCCAGGAAAAGGCTTAGGAAATTTTTGTTTTTACCCCAGCATAGGCCTTTGGCTATACCTCCTGTTTTGGATGTGGTGGAAGATGTTTTTACAGAGGCTTCTCTTAATCCTGATTCTTTGCCTCCTGCTCCTGTTAAACCGGATAGGTATTACAGGGTGCCTGAAGCTCACAAGTATCTTTTTAAGAGTCCTAGGGCAGACCCAGAAACTGTTAGTCAGGGGCCTAAAGGTGTTAAGGCTTCTGTTGTCAAGAATCCGGTTCCTACAGATAAAGAGGCCAGGGCCTTGGATAGATGGGGAAAGAAAGTTTATACTTCTTCCACTCTAGCTATGAGGGCTTTGAATTGCCAGTTTCACATGTTGAAATACCAAAACTATCTCCTTTCACAATTGAAGTCTAAGGTTGATGCTCTGGCGGAAGGTATTGATTGTAAAGAGTTACAAGATTTAGTACATGTTTCTGAACAGGTGGGTAAGCATTCTTTGCAATGTGGTTTTGATGCTGTACAGGCCTCGTCTAGGGTGGCTGCCACTGGGTCAGTTCTTCGCAGGCACGCCTGGCTGAGGGATCAGAATTTATCTGACCATGTTAAAACAAGGATTTTAGATGCTCCTTTACAATCTGATGTGTTGTTTGGTTCTCCTGTTGAGGCAGTTTTAAAGAAAATGGAAGACAAGGCTAAGTCTATGCAGACTGTTAAAGATTTTTTGCAGGTTCAGCCTCCAAAGTTTAGTAGAAATTGGCCTACTAAGAGGTGGACGTATCCTTCTTATGATTCCCAGTCTAGGGGCAGAGCTCAGGGCTCTTTCAGGCCTAGAACAGGGAGTTCTCCTGCACAGTCTTCGGGTGAGGGCAGGGGTCAGTCCTTTCGTAAACAGACCCAATGACCTACCTTTTCAGCTGCCAGAGCCTTCTCGTCTGGCAGCACCTTTGGGAGGAAGGTTGGCACTTTTCAAAGAAAATTGGAGTTTAATTACCCAAGACAGATGGGTATTGGATATCATACACCACGGTTACAGGTTTTATTTCCATACCTTGCCTCCTTTCAAAGGCATGCCAGACGTTCCTCCTCAACAAAGAATAGAGGCTCACAAGCAAATTTCTCTGTTACTCTAAATAGGGGCCATACAGCCGGTCCCTATGCCAGAAGTGGGCCTAGGATTTTATTCTCGCCTGTTCCTAGTACCAAAGAAAGGGAACACGTGGAGACCAATTTTGGACTTATCTATCCTCAACACTTATCTGGACATTCCCAAGTTCAAAATGTTGACGTTACAGCAGCTTTTACCTCTGCTGGGCAAAGATCATTGGATGGTAACTTTGGATCTCAAGGAGGCTTATCTTCATGTTCCTATCAGACTGAGTTGCAGGAAGTATCTGCGTTTTCGAGCTGGGACTTCTCATTATCAGTTCTCTGCATTGCCCTTTGGCTTATCTACTGTGCCCAGAGTGTTCACGAAAGTTCTGGCTCCAGTGATAGCTTTCCTCAGGTTAAAAGGAATACAGATCTATCCTTATTTGGACGATTGCCTGATTCTGGCTCAAGGAAGGGACGAGCTTCTTCATCATTTGGATTATGTGATAGCAGTGCTAAGATGCCTAGGGTATTCTGTGAACGAAATAAAGTCCAGTCTAGTACCCTCTCAGGACGTGCTTTCTGGGTGTGAGACTGAATACAGCATCCCAGATGGCCTTTCCCGGACAAACAAAAGAATCTTTCCCTTTACTTTCATCAGTTGTCTCATCAGTCCAGGCTGACTGCAAGGACAGTCCTTCAAGCCTTGGGGTTCATGGCATCTTGTATTCTGGTGCTTCCCAATGCCAAACTGCATATGAGGAAGCTACAATGGTATCTCAAAAATGTATGGACACAGCACTGCCAGGATTTGGACACTGTCATTCAAATAATACCTTGCATTCAAAAGGAATTGTTGTGGTGGGCTCAGGAATGTCACCTAAACAAGGGACTCTCTGTGACCCGGCCAGAGGCGAGTCAGATTCTAACGACAGATGCCTCAGACAAAGCTTGGGGAGCTCATCTGAATGGAAAGTGGATACAAGACAAGTGGCCTGCCAGACTACAACATCTACATATCAACTTGAAGGAGATGTTAGCAGTCCAGTTTGCATTAATAGCTTTCAAGGATTTACTTCTTCCAGGGCAGGTGTTGATTCTAACAGACAACACAACTGTCATGTGGTACATCAACAAGCAAGGCGGAACACATTCTTATCCTCTATGCAGGCAAGCAATGATTTTGTGGGAGACTGCTCTCAGTTTACAGCTAAATCTTCAGGCAAGGTTTCTGCCGGGAGCACAGAACTCCTTAGCAGATGTGTTGAGCAGACAAATTATGGATCCCCACGAGTGGAAATTGGATCCTCATGTATTTCAGAAATTGACAGTGTCATGGGGAACTCCAGACATAGATCTGTTCGCTTCTCCACTAAACCACCAGCTGCCAAAGTTTTGCACAAAAAGGTTTCATCCCACAGCTTGGAAAGTGGATGCTTTTTCCTTCAATTGGAGCAATTTTCATGTGTATGCCTTTCCGCCTCTGCCTCTCCTCCCAAAGGTACTACTAAAGGCCAGACAAGACAAGCCAAGGATGATTTTGATAGCTCCAGATTGGCCTCGACAGCATTGGTACCCATTACTGAGAAGCCTGGTACGGAAGCCTCCATGGCCTTTGCCTTCGATTCCACACCTGTTGTCTCAGGAGGACAGTCATTTGCTCAATGTCAAGCTTCACTCTCTGCACCTAACAGCCTGACATATTCTGTTTTGAACCATAGTGGGCCTCCACTTCCACAGCAAGTTTTGAATGTTATTTTGGAAGCTAGAAGGCCTAGTACAAGGAAAGTGTATGCAGATAAATGGAAGAGATTTTTATTTTGGAGTGCAGCAAAGGATTTTGATGTTTCTGAGCCTAATTTAAGTGTGGCTCTTCAATATCTTACTGAGTTACTGGACAAAGGTTTGTCCTTCTCTTCTATTAAGGTTCATGCTGCAGCAATTTCGGCTCACTATGATTGTGACCCACCATTGTTTTCTCATCCTTTGTTCAAGCAATTTCTTAGAGGGGCAAAGAATATAAGACCCCCACGAAAGGCTCCTACTCCTGCTTGGGATCTCAATTTTGTGTTGGAGAAACTCACTCTACAACCTTTTGAGCCTGCAGCTACTACTGAATTAAAGTTTTTATCATGGAAGACTGCTTTTCTGTTGGCTATTACCTCTGCAAGAAGGGTTTCTGAGTTGCAGGCCCTTATGGCGGTTGAGCCTTTCTTAATTTTCCATAAGGATAGGGTATCTTTACGTACTAATCCTTCCTTTATGCCTAAAGTGGTTTCTAGTGTGGCTTTAAACCAAACTATTCATTTGCCTACTTTTTATGCAAATCCCCAAAATAAAGGGGAAAAGATTTTGCACACTTTAGATGTACACAGGCAGTTGCGATATTATTTGGACAGAACTAAAGGGTTCAGGCAGTCTCAGCAGTTATTTGTTTCTTTTGCTTTGAGTTCTCAGGGCAAGCCTGTGTCAAAACAAACTATTTCTAAGTGGATTGGGTTTTGCATTGCTTTCTGTTATTCCCATCATGGAAAGGAGATTCCAGCTGGGATTAGGCCTCATTCCACTAGGGCTACTGCCACTTGACAGCTTTTTGAGGGGTGGCAACCAAGGATATTTTGGAGGCAGCTACTTGGAGTTCAGTGCATACTTTCTCTAGGCATTATCACCTACCACTTTACTCTAAATCCAGGGCTGGTTTTGCCACTGCTGTTTTGCAGGGCATTTTGGCAGCTCCTGCTTCCTTATAGTTTGGCCATCCTCCCTTACCTCTGCTTTGGGATTCTACCCAAGTGTAAGGACTGCAGCAATGTGAGATGAAGAACATAGTACAGTTTTGTACCTACCATAAATGTAGATGTTCGAAGATCCACATTGCTGCAGTCCAATTTACCCTCCCTCCTTCCCCTCTGTAGTTAGAGGCGGATGTTCTTCATCTCACATTGCTGCAGTCCTTACACTTGGGTAGTCCGCTGTCCTCGGTCGGCCCGAATATCAAAGTATAAGGCTGACGTCTGTCAAGGCGCATTTGACTGACATCAGGACGTCAGGGTACAAATGCGCATGACCGACGTCATATCCTCAGTCTTTTTTGCCGCATGGTCCGATGCAGAAGCAGCATTGCAAGTGCCGGTTGGCGTGCTGAGATTTTTCGATTTCGAAGTTTCAGACCGAGTTCAAAGTTGGCTAAGTACCCCGTTGGGGAATATTTTAGTTTTTCTTGCCTCAGTGATTTACGGATGTCAGAAAAAGTCAATAATTGCATTTCTTGTGGGAAACAGATACGCATAGAGATTATCATACTTTGTGTATTCCTTGCTTAGGGCCTGAGCACGACGTTGTTGGCTGTCGCTCTTGTGCTAGATTTAATAAACGCACTATAAAGAGGAGGTTGGATTGTGCAAGGTTAGTCTTTGGGAAGCGGTGCAATTATAAAATGCCGTCGGATGCTCCGGCCCGCTTCAAGAAGCACAAGGACAAAGCAGTTAAGCCTAGGCTGGAAGAACCGTCTGTACCGGACGCCGGTTCTTTAGAGGTGTCGGTGGAGCGGTGGCTCCAGCGGAGGTTTCTTTGTGATCCGAGGGTGAGACTTTAGTATAGCAAGATGAGGCGACTCAGGAGGCAAGTCAAGCTGAGGGGCTTCTCAGGTTACTATACTCCCTCCCTTCCTAGGGTGGCTAGGCCCTCTCCTTCTGTTTCTAAGGCTTCTCCCAGGGGCAGGCCAGGTTTAGCTTCAGTTGGTGTTACCCCTAGCTCTTCAGGTACTGTGCCCAAGAAGCATATGCTTAAAATGGCAGAAGATTTGATTACTTTGATTAGGGGTTCTATGCCCCCTCCTGATAAGAGGCCTAGGGTGGAGCCTGAGCTGGGGGGTTTTGAGCAGGCTTCAGATGTGTCAGAGTCTTCGGCTGAAGACTTGCAGGAGTACTCTCCTTATTCTGATTCTGATGTGGATGATTCTACTCCTTCTGCTTCTCCTCCTGAGGATTTTTCTTTTTCAGAAACTCTTCATTCCATGAGGGAGCATTTTAAGTGGGAAGGTCAGGACTTCTCTGATTCCAGGAAAAGGCTTAGGGAATTTTTTTTTACCCCAGCATAGGCCTTTGGCTATACCTCCTGTTTTGGATGTAGTGGAAGATGTTTTACAGAGGCTTCTCTTAATCCTGATTCTTTGCCTCCTGCTCCTGTTAAGCCGGATAGGTATTACAGGGTGCCTGAAGCTCATAAGTATCTTTTTAAGAGTCCTAGGGCAGACCCAGAAACTGTTAGCCAGGGGCCTAAAGGTGTTAAGGCTTCTGTTGTTAAGAATCCGGTTCCTGCAGACAAAGAGGCTAGGGCCTTGGATAGATGGGGAAAGAAAGTTTATACTTCTTCCACTCTTGCTATGAGGGCTTTGAATTGCCAGTTTCACATGTTAAAATACCAAAACTATCTCCTTTCACAATTAAAGTCTAAGGTTGATGCTCTGGCAGTAGGTATTGATTGTAAAGAGTTGCAAGTATTTAGTACATGTTTCTGAACAGGTGGGTAAGCATTCTTTGCAATGTGGTTTTGATGCTGTACAGGCCTCGTCTAGGGTGGCTGCCACTGGGTCAGTTCTTCGCAGGCACACCTGGCTAAGGGATCAAAATTTGTCTGAACATGTTAAAACAAGGATTTTAGATGCTCCTTTACAATCTGACGTGTTGTTTGGTCCTCCTGTTGAGGCAGTTTTAAAGAAAATGGAAGACAAAGCTAAGTCTATGCAGACTGTTAAAGATTTTTTGCAGGTTCAGCCTCCAAAGTTTAGCAGAAATTGGCCTGCTAAAGGGTGGACGTATCCTTCTTATGATTCCCAGTCTAGGGGTAGATCTAGACGTGGTAGGGGCAGAGCTCAGGGCTCTTTCAGGCCTAGAACAGGGAGTTCTCCTGCACAGTCTTCAGGTGAGGGCAGGGGTCAGTCCTTTCGTAAACAGACCCAATGACCTACCTTTTCAGCTGCCAGAGCCTTCTCGTCTGGCGGCACCTTTGGGAGGAAGGTTGGCACTTTTCAAAGAAAATTGGAGTTTAATTACCCAAGACAAATGGGTATTGGATATCATACACCAAGGTTACAGGTTTTATTTCCATACCTTGCCTCCTTTCAGAGGCATGCCAGACGTTCTTCCTCAACAAAGAATAGAGGCTCACAAGCAAATTTCTCTGTTACTTCAACTAGGGGCCATACAGCCGGTCCCTATGCCAGAAGTGGGCCTAGGATTTTATTCTCGCCTGTTCCTAGTACCAAAGAAGGGGAACACGTGGAGACCAATTTTGGATCTATCTATCCTCAACACTTATCTGGACATTCCCAAGTTCAAAATGTTGACGTTACAACAGCTTTTGCCTCTGCTGGGCAAAGATCATTGGATGGTAACTTTGGATCTCAAGGAGGCTTACCTTCATGTTCCTATCAGACTTAGTTGCAGGAAGTATCTGCGTTTTCGAGCTGGGACTTTTCACTATCAGTTCTCTGCATTGCCCTTTGGCTTATCTACTGCGCCCAGAGTGTTCACAAAAGTTCTGGCTCCAGTGATAGCTTTGTTCAGGCTGAAAGGAATACAGATCTATCCTTATTTGGACGACTGCCTGATTCTGGCTCAAGGAAGGGAAGAGCTTCTTTGTCATTTGGAATATGTGATAGCAGTGCTAAGATGCCTAGGGTATTCTGTGAACGAAATAAAGTCCAGTCTAGTACCCTCTCAAGACATGTGCTTTCTGGGTGTGAGACTGAATACAGCATCCCAGATGGCCTTTTTAACCCCGGACAAACAAAAGAGTCTATCCCTTTACTTCCATCAGCTATCTCATCAGTCCGGGCTGACTGCAAGGACAGTCCTTCAAGCCTTAGGGTTCATGGCATCTTGTATTCTGGTGCTTCCCAATGCCAAACTGCATATGAGGAAGCTACAATGGTATCTCAAAAATGTATGGACACAGCACTGCCAGGATCTACACACTGTCATTCAAGTAATACCTTGCATTCAAAAGGAATTTTTGTGGTGGGCTCAGGAATATCACCTAAACAAGGGACTCTCTGTGACCCGGCCAGAGGCGAGTCAGATTTTAACGACAGATGCCTCAGACAAAGCTTGGGGAGCTCATCTAAATGGAAAGTGGATACAAGACAAGTGGCCTGCCAGACTACAACATCTACATATCAATCTAAAGGAGATGTTAGCAGTCCAGTTTGCATTAATAGCTTTCAAGGATTTACTTCTTCCAGGGCAGGTGTTGATTCTAACAGACAACACAACTGTCATGTGGTACATCAACAAGCAAGGGGAACGATTCTTATCCTCTATGCAGGCAAGCAATGATTTTGTGGGAGACTGCTCTCAGTTTACAACTCAATCTTCAGGCAAGGTTTCTGCCAGGAGCACAGAACTCCTTAGCAGATGTGTTGAGCAGACGAATTATGGATCCCCACGAGTGGAAATTGGATCCTCATGTGTTTCAAAAATTGACAGTGTTATGGGGAACTCCAGACATAGATCTGTTCGCTTCTCCACTAAACCATCAGCTGCCAAAGTTTTGCACAAAAAGGTTTCATCCCACAGCTTGGAAAGTGGATGCTCTTTCTTTCAATTGGAGCAATCTTCATGTGTATGCCTTTCCACCTCTGCCTCTCCTCCCAAAGGTACTTCTAAAGGTCAGACAGGACAAGCCAAGGATGATTTTAATAGCTCCAGATTGGCCTCGACAGCACTGGTACCCATTACTGAGAAGTCTGGTACGGAAGCCTCCATGGCCTTTGCCTTCAATTCCACACCTGTTGTCACAGGAGTACAGCCATTTGCTCAATGTCAAACTTCACTCTCTTCACCTAACAGCCTGGCATATTCTGGACCATAGAGGGTCTCAACTTCCACAAGTTTTGAATGTGATTTTGGAAGCTAGAAGGCCTAGTACAAGGAAAGTGTACGCAGATAAATGGAAGAGATTTTTATTTTGGAGTGCAGCAAAAGATTTTGATGTTTCTGAGCCCAATTTGAGTGTGGCTCTTCAATATCTTACTGAGTTACTGGACAAAGGTTTGTCTTTCTCTTCTATTAAGGTTCATGCTGCAGCAATTTCGGCTCACTATGATTGTGACCCACCATTGTTTTCTCATCCTTTGTTCAAGCAGTTTCTTAGAGGGGCAAAGAATATAAGACCCCCACGAAGAGCTCCTACTCCTGCTTGGGATCTCAATTTTGTGTTGGAGAAACTCACTCTACAACCATTTGAGCCTGCAGCTACTTCTGAGTTGAAATATTTGTCATGGAAGACTGCTTTTTTGTTGGCAATTACCTCGGCAAGAAGGGTTTCTGAATTGCAGGCCCTTATGGCGGTTGAGCCTTTCTTGATTTTCCATAAGGATAGGGTATCATTACGTACTAATCCTTCCTTTATGCCTAAGGTGGTTTCTAGTGTGGCTTTAAACCAAACTATTCATTTGCCTACTTTTTATGCAAATCCCCAAAATAAAGGGGAAAAGATTTTGCACACTTTAGATGTACACAGGCAGTTGCGATATTATTTGGACAGAACTAAAGGGATAAGGCAGTCTCAGCAGTTGTTTGTTTCTTTTGCTTTGAGTTCTCAGGGCAAGCCTGTGTCAAAACAAACTATTTCTAAGTGGATTGGGTTTTGCATTGCTTTCTGTTATTCCCATCATGGCAAGGAGATTCCAGCTGGGATTAGGCCTCATTCCACTAGGGCTACTGCCAGTTCAACAGCTTTTTTGAGGGGAGTGGCAACCAAGGATATTTTGGAGGCAGCTACTTGGAGTTCAGTGCATACTTTCTCTAGGCATTATCACCTTCCACTTTACTCTAAATCCAGGGCTGGTTTTGCCACTGCTGTTTTGCAGGGCATCTTGGCAGCTCCTGCTTCCTTGTAGTTAGCCATCCTCCCTTACCTCTGCTTTGGGATTCTACCCAAGTGTAAGGACTGCAGCAATGTGAGATGAAGAACATAGTACAGTTTTGTACCTACCATAAATGTAGATGTTCAAGATCCACATTGCTGCAGTCCAATTACCCTCCCTCCTTCCCTCTGTAATTAGAGGTGGTTGTGTGGGTTGGGTTGTACATATTGTGTATTTTGTATATATTGTACATATAGTTAGTGCAAGGGTGGTGGGTTGGTTGTTTGCTGTCTTTTGGTTTTGACCTTTATTTTTAGGGTCTTCTGACATCTGGGGCAAGAAAAGACTGAGGATATGACGTCGGTCATGCACATTTGTACCCTGACGTCCTGATGTCAGTCAAATGCGCCTTGACCGACGTCAGCCTTATACTTTGATATTCGGGCCGACCGAGGACAGCGGACTACCCAAGTGTAAGGACTGCAGCAATGTGGATCTTCGAACATCTACATTTATGGTAGGTACAAAACTGTACTTTGTGTGGGTTGGGTTGTCAATATGATGTATATTGTATATATTGTACATATTTTTAGTGCTAGGATGGTTGGTTGTTTGTTTGCTGTCTTTTGGTTTTGACCTTTATTTTTAGGGTCTTCTGACATCTGGGGCAAGAAAAGACTGAGGATATGACGTCGGTCATGCGCATTTGTACCCTGACGTCCTGATGTCAGTCAAATGCGCCTTGACCGACGTCAGCCTTATACTTTGATATTCGGGCCGACCGAGGACAGCGGACTACCCAAGTGTTAGGACTGCAGCAATGTGGATCTTCGAACATCTACATTTATGGTAGGTACAAAACTGTACTTTTTGCATGGTTTGTTGAGCAAGTGAATATATAGCCATCACTGGCTCATCTACCTTGCAGTGCCACTTCCCAATGTGGAGTCCTTCGACGGTCAGTTGTGGCTCAGGGGTAAAAAAAGGCCATTTTCAGATCTGTCACTCCACCCTATTCTCATAAGGGTGAGAGCCAGGTCCTCCTTATCCCACTTTCACATCTGTGTGAGGAGCAAAAAATCTTGCCCAGTCCTAGCTATACTTCTGTGAGAATGAGAAGGTGTGGAAATGTGTAGAGCCTTGAATTATGAGAGAGGAAATCCCAGAATTTACTGCAGAATGCCTCCTTTCAGGTAAACCAAGATTGACTATGTATCTTAGATTTATTGTAGGTGTAATGTATCTAAATGTTGCTTCCCTGTAATATAGATTGATATTCTTTGGCTTCATGAATAGTGACTGACAGCTCAGATAATCAGTCCTAGTTTAAGGTAGTTTTTGGGACTAGTGTTCAAAACTAATGGTTTAGCTGAGAGATCTCATTGGAGTCATGCATATCATCCCACAGCCATATTTGGACAAAAGTTGTTTAAGTATACTTTTTGTGTTCGTGTGTGCGTTTCCTTTGCTAATTATTTTGTATTTGGAACATTTTAGTCTTGCGTTTCTGATTTAGTTTGACTTAGAAGTTCATTAACACTGCCAACAACAGTAATTTAGGTAGTGGCAAAAGTAGTGTAAACTTCACAGCCAGGTTGATCAGTCCCGTCTGGTATAGTTATTGTAGCTGAACACACCTGTGAGATCCTGTGCAGTCATATGCATTAATGTTGCACCATTTGTTTATTCCATTCACTTCTCTCTTCCATAATAGTCAAGAACTCTGTTATTAAGAATTAATTTGCCACTTTGGTGCAAGCTTACAACTTTTTCTTTTGTTTTTTTTTAGTGGAATCAGTTATGATAAGCCACTTCCTCCAAATCAGGTTGCATCTCTTCGTGCAGAGCGCATAGCAAAAGAGAAAAAGGTGGGCAACGGTTTGTTATAGAGTCAAATGTGATCATTATTTCTGTTGTGAACTAAAGTTGAAACATTACTGCTTCTAAATCATAAGTCATGCACTATGATTCAGTGTTAAATTAATTGCAAATGTTCAAATATTTAGGCATTAAATTCCTGATCTTAGCTCTTTAGGGAGAGCCCCTTGGCAGTCTTTTTCAAATAGAGCTTGAACTTCTGAAACTTTTTTTTTTAATTTATAACCTACTTTCTACACAGTGAGAGTTCAAAAAAGGCCTTTTTCTCCACTTATTGCTGTGTTCCTAGAATAATCTGCTGTGTTACACTGCAACATACAAGCTGAATGCTTTGCTATACTTATTGATGGGCAGGACCATTTGTCAGTAGAATTTTACAAAATTGACCTTTTCAGAATTCACTGTTGGGAAGTGGGCAATTTTGGGGGAAGTTTAATATTGTTAATCTGGTGCATCTGTCTTTGTGTCGCATTTATTTACTGTCTTACTGTACTACTCTATTGCTCGCAGTGATAGTGGTAAATGATTATGGTCTGAGTCACAGAATGGTGACTACTTGAAGATGTTCTATCTAATTTATTTATTTATCTGTTTATTTGTTAAACATTGTGCTGTGATACAAATACCCTTTACAAACACGTCCAGGGCCAAAAGGCCAAAGAAATGCAGTAAATTACCATAAACAGAGATGCAATTACAGCAAGTGGTTTAGAAGCATAATCACAGCATTGAAACACTGATTACAGTGGTTATAATTGAACAAAAAATGTAAGTGTGTAAGTACACAAGTGTAAAATTTCATAAATTTTATAAATAGGGTTTGTCAGGTACAATTTAATATAATTTGTAAGTTTTTTTTTTTTTTTTTTTTACATTTCTATCTGTATGGATCTCTGATGAGTAATAACTTAACAAGCTCCTTTTTATTGAACTGTTTCTGCATTCTCTTTGGCTTCGATTTATAGCAATTTATCTTACAAGAAAGATCCCTATTTTATTTGCCAACGAGCAAAGCCGTCTCCAATCCATTTATCTCTCTGAGAAGCAGTTGATCTGATGTTATTTTCATTCATTCCTCAACCTGTGAGTTTTGGATCTGACCCTCAGATTCGACTTGGCCACTTTCAAAAGCTTTAGTCTCCAAAGCCCGAGCTCCTCCCCTACCCATAATGACTCATTCCCCCCAGATTACCTCAGATCTCATTTGATGCTCTGTCAAGAAGCATTGTGATCCATGTGCTCGAGCTCAGTTGAGAGTTTTTTTTGCAAGTTTACAGATACGTTTTTTTCCCTTATTGTACTATCTTCTCTTTCCCCTACCTTCTTAGTTCCTAATTTCAATTTAAAAAAAAAAAAAAAGCCTTTCACTGGTCCGTTCGTTGCAGGACTTTAGTTTCCCTTTCTCTTCTTAACATGTCTGATAAGCCATTAGACTTGAAAAAATGCACTTCCTGTGGGCACAAAACTCCCTAATGCCCACACGGTGTGTGTGTGTATTGTCTTGGCCCTGCACATTTGCTGTGTTTCCGAGGGCTTCACCAGCATGCTTTGGCTGACCACCACAATAAACTTATTTTAAAGGGCCTTATCCCATCTTCTGCCCCAGCTGCAGGTTTCTCTACTTCAGGATCTCAGCCCTTCGACAAGAAGCACAGGTCCGGGAACAGAGAAAACATTCCCTGGACAAGTCTGCCTCTACTTCCAGTGAGCCTCTCAAAAAGGTTCCCAGAGAGTCAGATCTGCAGTCTTTGGACCTGAGTAAGTTTGCAGAGTCATCTCTTCAGACTCGAGCTCCTCTTCTTCCTCAGGACCAACTCCTGCTGCCTCGGGATCTCCCTTTGGGACAGATCTAAAAGATCCTCCAGACCACATTCTACACTTTGTCAGGTCCTTCCGTAGTCCTTCTGGATCTGAGTTGGATAGACTGATGAGACATTTCCTTCAGAGACAGATCCAGATGGGGGTTTCACCTGCTCCCTGCCCCATCGGATCCATGAGTCAGTTTTCTCCTTTCAGGCCTGTTGCTCCTTCTGCAGTCCACCTTCCTACTTCGGACTCTACGGAACCGAAGACCCAGAGAGATGAGGTGTAGGAGCCAGTAGTGATTATCTCTTTGACTCCGACAGCTTCCCTGACTCACTCAGCTCTGACCATGTCAGAGCAGAGTGGCTTTCGAAGCCAAAGCCTTGACGTTAATTCTGTGGGGCTGACTTCGACTCCTAAATTTTCGGAGCCATCACTTATCCATGGCGTCTTGATGTTTGACAGCTCAGTGCCAGCTCCCCCTTCTGCGTGGACAGCCAGTGAGGCTCCAGTACTTTCTGCCCCAACAGCTTCAGCTCCGGGGTGAACATCTTCTGCGTCTTTGGGCCTGTCTGCCTTCGAAGTGGTGGAGAGGGTTCTCTCCCTAGCCAGGAGAGCCTCGGCTACAGTACTTTCGGATCCTCTCCTTACCTCCA
This sequence comes from Protopterus annectens, assembly GCF_019279795.1. Taxonomy (NCBI): domain Eukaryota; kingdom Metazoa; phylum Chordata; order Ceratodontiformes; family Protopteridae; genus Protopterus; species Protopterus annectens. The sequence goes on along the minus strand of NC_056725.1, from coordinate 1,200,742,885 downwards.
TGGATACTGTGTCTGAGACCCCACATCTGCCACCTCTGGGACAGCCAGCCCAGCAAAGTCTCCAAGCTGTTCCATCCTTGGAACCCCAAGTCTCTTCCGATGTCTCCATCATGGAAGACAATGTTTTCGAGGAAGGGAAAGGGTCCCCAAGATCTCCACCTGAGGATGCCTCCTTTGGAGACATCTTAGAAATCCTGTTCCAAAAAGATGGTTGGTCTACCAAAAACTCTACCCCTGAGGAAATGGTGTTCTTGGAGGCTTTTGGGTGTGACCCACCTACATATTGGGTGTCTCCCCCTGCTGATGCACTCATCTGTCTAGTATCAACCAGGGCATGGAAGGAACTGTACACTGTAGAACCTATCCTCAAACATGTAGATAGGATTCTTAGTGCCACAACCGACCAACTACATTGGACTAAAGGGATTCCAGTAGATGCCGTGGTTGTGTGGCAGCCACCAAAAAGGCGCTAACTTAAGAAATCTCTGCTGTCCATCCCCCCTAAAAAGGAGTCTAGGGCCATGGACAGATTTTGCAAGAGAGTTTATGCCTCGGCTACTTTCACCCTATGAGCACTAAACTGTCTTTCTTATTTTACGAGGCAACAGAGGGATTTAATGAACGAACATTCTAGCTCTGTCCCTGAGTGCATGCCTGATGAGGAATGGCGGCAGGTCTTTTCCTCCTGAATGACCACTCTTCAGTCAATTTCCAGTGTGTCCATGAGGTTAATTACCCAAGCTGCTGAGGGCATCTCAAGGGCCGCTAGTTCAGGCATTGGCATTAGGCCGCTAGTTCAGGCATTAGTCTGTGTGACCCAGAACCTTTTAAGGTGTCATGCAACAATGCACCTTTTGATAGATTATCATTGTTTGGCCCCACAGTCAGAGATGCACTCCCTTGTACTGAGAAAGATGGAAAGACCTTGTCTGCCGTTGGAATCCGGTTTTCTGCCTCACAAAGATCCTTCTCCAGGAATCAGAGTGGTGGTAAAAAAGTTGTGGTTCAAGAAGTCTTAAGCTCTTTTCATGAATCCCAGGGGGACTTTTCCCCCAGAGGCAGAGAGGGGTAAACAGTTATAATGGTAGATTCTGCCCACGCAGCAGAGGGGGTCCGCAAAGTCAGGGTCTCAAGATTCATTCTCAGACAGACCCTTTCAGCACTCCTGAAAGGTTGCCCGACTGTCCCTATCTGAAGGCAGACAGTGGACACTTATCTTTGCACCCAGAAGCCTGGGTAGCCATCACAAACGATCTCTGGGTGAAAAGGATCATATCCAGATGCTACTCCATTCCCTTTTTAAAACATCCAAATCTAAATAGATCCCTCTCTGATGTTCCACCCAGTTGGAGGGAATCAGCAGCTTTGGAGATTGCAAAGCTGTTAGAAAAAAAAAGAGTCATCCAGAAGGTCCCTGCAGATCAAATCAGATCAGGAATTTACTCAAGATTCTTTAGTACCAAAAAAGTTAGGGGATCTGAGACTAATGTTGGACCTGACATCCGTAAAAAAGTCAGTAAAAAACTCAGAATTCAGGCTGATCACAGTCCAGTGCATTTTACCACTACTGCAAATGAATGACTGGCTGTGCTTGGTTAGACCTAAAGCATGAAGTACTATCATTTCAAAATGGACAGATGCTCTAGAAGGCATCTTTGTTTCAGCCTGGGAGCCAGTCGCTACCAATTCAGAGTCCTCCCATTTGGTTTCATCACAGCCCCAGGGTGTTCACCAAATGCATGGTGGTAGTCACAGCTCACTTGAGACTGCAGAGAGTCCATGTGTTTTCTTAATTGGATGATAGGTTCCTGACTGGTTCATCCAAGACAGGGACTATTTGTTACACCTAGCCCCCTACCTAAAGCATAACCTTCAACATGCAGAAATCACAGCTGCACCTTGTTCAAGTAATAGACTTCATAGGAGCATGACTGGACACATCCAGAACCCTGGCCTTCCTCCCTCCAGACGTAATTTGTACTCCAAGTCTACCTATCAGACAGATTCTGTCAATGCTGGATCTGCCAGGAAAATTAGTTCATAGAGCATTGGGCTCTATGGCTGCCATGATTACCCTGTTACCTACAGCACAGCTGCACATGAGAATTCTGCAGTAGATGTTAGCAGTCCAGTGGTCCTTACACCAGCATCCTCCAAGATATCCGATCAAACTATCAAGAGTGTGCAAAGACTGTCTTCTTTGGTGGATTCATTCCTCAGATATTGAACAAGGACACCCCTTTGTTCTCCCCCCTCCCAAATGCCACGTTGACCACAGATGCCTCCTAGCTGGGGTGAGGTGGGGCATTTCCTGGGTTGGACAGTCCAAGGCACGTGGACACCACAAGAGACCAATCTGCATATCAGTGTCCTAGAGATGCAAGCCCTACACAACTTTCTTCCTCTAGGGACTGTTGCAGTACAAACTGACAGTATGTCAGTTTTGTGGTACATCAAACAAGGAGGAACCAGGTCTTATCCCCTGTGTTGAGAAGTAATGAGTGTGTGGCAATGGGCGATCTCTAGCAACCGCTTCATAATCGCAATGCACATTCCAGAGGAGTGCAACATTCTTGTGGACAGCCTGAGCAGGTTCTACTGACGCCTTATGATTGGTCTCTAAAGCAGTCGGTGGCAAGCATGATCTTTCACTAATGGGGTCAACTCTGCATCCCCTCACAACAACAAATGCAGCAGGTTCTTTGCCCTAACCCTTTCTCAGAGACAGTCCCCAAGAGATGTCGTTGTTCATGTTTGGCCCCTGGTCTGCTTTATGCATTCCACCTCTACCACTATTTCCCAGATTTCTTCAGAAAGCACACAGGTTGAAGAGTAGAGTAATCCTCATTGCTTTTCTGGTCACGACAAGTCTGGTTCAGCATCCTTCGGTCTAATATCCAGCAGATTTTGATTTCATCCCACAAAGCATCCACTAGAAGATTTTATAAGAGCAAATGGAAGAGATTCTCCATGTAGGTCTCAACAGAAGCAATTGGATCCATTTACTGCTCCCATTCCTGCAGTCTTAGATTTCTTTGCTGATGTCTTCCAAAATGGGGCAACATACTCCACTGTAAAATTACAACTGGCAACCATCTCAAATTATCACAATGGAGAAAAAATTTCATCGCTAACTTCTTCAGTGTTGTGTAAAGCCTTTCTTAGCCTTTCTTCGTACTTTTCCCTCCAGTCAAGGATCCCACTTCTCTTTGGCATCTAACTGTGACTCTTCAGGCACTAGTCCAGCCCCCTTTTAAACTTTCAGCCAAAGTAGATTTGTAATTCATTTCATGGAAAACTGTTTTTCTTGGTGGCCATCACTTCTGCAAGAAGAGTTTGAGTTACAAGCTCTGTCTTCCAAAACTCCTTATTTAATTTTCCATAAAGACAGAGCCACCGTATGTACCAACTTTTCCTTTTTACCCAAAGTTGCTACAGTGAACAGTATTCTGTTTTGGCATCTACCTTCTTGATTTTTTTGTTTATATTCCACGGACATGGTGGACCAGAGTTTCTTTTGTCATTTGTTTTGCACTCAGAGCTTTGATAAACTCTTTAGACTGATTGTTTTAGTTAAGCTACAAGGTGGTGAGCATTCTGCATCTACCCTGTGCTGATTTCAAAGCTTCTGAGAGAATCTACAAAACTAAGTGTTATTTTTCAGTTTTTTCTAATACTGCACTTGTATTTGATTAACTGTGCTGTTTTATTAACTGACATTACATCTGCACTGTATTTTTTCACTCTTTTTACTGTTAAACTGTTTAACTGAGTGTGAACTGTTCTCCTGTTATATTTAAGTGTGTATCTGTTCTCCTGTATTAAATCTTCCTAAACAGAGTTTAAATATCTTTAGCATAGTCTGGTTACAGGTTTTGCTGTGTCCAGATTTGTTTGTGTGATTCCTGTGTTTCCTGTTACGTTATCTTGTGTTGGCTGGGCCTACCTACACTTAGTGTGTGAGTAAGTGAACTGGTCTGGCATAGGGTGTTTGGCTACGAGCTCAGGGGCAGTGGTTGATTGGTCAGTTCCAGTGTTTCTATTTTACTTTAGTTTTTGTGGTACTTAAGCCCCACATTTGTGCATCACGCACTGCTGCTGCGCTGTTTTAACGCTTTGAGAGGTATTTCAGCTGCAGTTTTTCCCTTACCAGCACTCCTGTGCAAGTGAGGCCCTCCCTTGCAGCTACTGTAGTGATTTTGTCTAGCCCTATTCATACCTATAGGTACTTTCCTCAGATTGTACCAACTCTACTATATCTGGTTTCTCTTCCACAGATTTCGACAACCATGGACGGATAATTTCCTATGGTTTCTCCTGCTAGTCTGGTTGATAGGGGCATCCTGAGACAGTGTAGCAACTGCCTCATGTACATGGACAACTCTCTACTACTACCACCTAGGAACACAACATGTGAGAGATGCAATTACATTAAGAACCTAGAATCCTTAACATCTGGCACTGAGAAGGCTATCTACTCAAATGCCACACCTCTAACACCAACCACACCTGTACAACACACACCCACATATGCAAAGGTTCTCATCAAAAACATACCTAAACAAAAGAGACTTCCAAGGCAAAAAAACACACATACGTCACAAGCTACAGCACCAAGCACCACACATAGTACACATGCCTGTGTCTCACAGCCTCTAAGGTCCAGCCACAAACCCAGTATACTAGTCATAGCAGACTGTCATGAGCCACAGATGTGCCTCTCACCAGGCTAGACAAGGAGAAAGTCACGGTAAGTTGCTTGTCAGGTGCTAGAATCTGCCATGTCACGCACGCACTCAGGTCTCTCAACAATAGGTACTGTGATGTCTCTGTCATAGTCCATGTTGGTGTGAATGACTTGAGATGTACCTCTCTGGACTATATGAAGAGAGCTATGATTGAGCTCGCTGAATATGTGTCTCATGCTGGTATGTCCCTAGCCTTAAGCAGCGTCCTACCATCACCCAGAATGATGCCTCAATACAAACAAAAAATTATTGATTGTAACATTCTGCTTAGTTTCTGGTGTCATTCCAAGGGGATCCATTATCTGATAGCCCAGGAGGTCATGATTGACAGACCACGATGCTTTGCCAGCAGTGGCATTCATCTGTCTCCCCTGGGCTTCAGGTATCTGTCAAAGGCTCTTGCCTCCTCCATAGTGCTTTTTCTGGGAAACGTCACGAGGACAAAATTATCAACGTGAAAATTTCTTCTAAACAAAATTTAAAGGTCATGCTGCCAAACTCTAGGAGTCTTAACATGAAACTGCACTCATTGCAAGCATTCTTCGCCCTGGAAGATGCTGACATTTGTGCAATCACTGAAACCTGGTTCAAATCTGCGGAGAGCACCCCATCCTTACCAGGTTACTCATCCTACCATACTTTCAGACCCCAAATAGAGAGCTACAAAGCCAAAGGAGGTGGAGTTTCAATATTTATCAAAGACGTAAACACCTCCAGGCTGGTCAAACAGTATGATGCACAGGAGACACTCCAGGTGCAGTTAACTGTTGACAAAAAACCTATTCAAATCCTAGCTAGCTACAAACCACCAACCATGACTCAGGACACCCATCCACCTATTTGAACCTACTTGAATCCATCAAGATTCAACTCTCTACTTTGATCCTGGGTGACTTTAACTACCCAGCCGTAGAGTGGAAGACCTATTCTAGCCCAAACATGAACACCCAGAGATTCCTCGCCTTCGTCAATGCCCATGCATTGGATCAGCTTGCTGACACCCCCACGATAGGTGAAAATATTCTGGACCTGGTACTAACCAACATATGAATAGCCACTGTAGCACCTCTACAGTGTCATCCTCCTTGGTAAGATCCTACCATAAAGAGATAAATTTTTAAGTCACCATCCCCCCCCCCCGCCTGGGTTAAACAAAAACACTTTTCCAAAGCTGACTACAACCTCCTGAGAGCAAGTTATAAGCATATTCACAGGCACCATCCCTTCAGTTGGAACTAGCACTAATGTCTAAGCTTACACCAAAAAACTATATGAGCACCTACATAGCTCCATGGAGTCAGTAATAGCTGACGGAACCAAAATCATCTTTCTCAAGGAAGAGTAAACCTGTCTGGTGGACAGCAGGAGCAATAAACAAACTGTATAATAAAAGGATAAAATTGCTGTCCAGGACCAAGAAGGAGCAGGTGCAGAGTTGGAAGCAATCTCTCCTTTGTATGAACAAGCAAATAAGGTCAGTGGCGAAATCCTCTAAGGCTAACTTTGATCCAAATTGGCCACATCCAGTAAGGACAATCACATGGCCTTCTTCACATATGTCCGCAATCTCAAAGGTAATACCAAAATCTGCTCTAAACTGGTGGTCAGGAGGAATACCACATACACAAATGCCATAAATATAGCTAACCTGCTGGTAGACAAGTTCAGTGAAAACTTCACCCCTTTGTCCCCCCATCAGTAAACCAGGACATCCCAGCACCTGCCTCCCTCCCCTCATCATCAGGGAGCAGGTCTTTTTTTTTTTTTTATTCATTTCCAAAAACAAGAAAACATGAATGCAGGTTATTTATGACAGTGAAGTGTTTACAAATTATTTAAAAAGGTAGGCTAAAACCTCTAAATAGATAACAAACATTAAAACCAAAAAAGTATTTACAAAGGTGTCTATTGTTGGCATATAATTGACTTTAATAACAAGAACACCAGCAATAGCAACCATGCATCTATTTCATCTGTATATTCCAGAAGATGCAAGCCACAGATAGTTCCATGCCTCAACGGTATACAAAAGCGACTCAGAAGACCGATAGATGCATGGTTGCTATTGCTGGTGTTCTTGTTATTATATTACTTGTTTTTGGTGCTTCATCCAGCGTAGCATTTGCCTATAGAGGTGTGGTTGCCTTTTTGTTGACTGGTTTTATATAATTGACTTTGTATACAATTGTTTCCTAATTATAATCTGCTACAGTCATTACTCTCCAGTATTTCAGATGTTCATCATGTTTCACTGTTGCAGTCATTACTCTTGGGTTATCCTGCTGGCAGGCTACCCTCAGTAGGCCAGAATTCCAAAGTCTAGGTCCGGCGTCGGTTGCTGTCGCCCCTTCCCTGACGTCAGTGCACCAGGCGTATAAAAGATGCAGCCGATGCCATTTTCTCCAGTCTTTCTTGCCGCGCGGTGCCCGAAGCAAAAGCAGTTCACAAGCGTCGGTCGGCCGACTCCTGAGATTTTCAAATCCAAATTTCAGAACTGAAAACTTCATTAAAGCTAAGTACCCTGTTGGGGAAACATTTTTCTTGCCCCAGACCAATGTCAGAAAAAGTTAACAATTGTATTTCTTGTGGGAAGCAAATACCTCATAAGGATTTTCACTCTTACTGTATTCCTTGCCTAGGCCCTGATCACAACGTTGCTAGCTGTCAGTTTTGTGCTAGATTTAACCAACGCACTATCAAGCATCGGTTCGATTTTGCATTTCATTACTTTGGCCAAAGATTTAATTATATAATGCCGTCGGACCAGCCGACAACAGGAGTTTACAAAAAACGCAAGGAAAAGGACAAGGATAGGCATCCGAGGTCCAAAACCGAGAATGAAGCCTCTACTAGGCCAGTCGCCGGTTCGCCAGTTCTCAATGAGGCACTTTCGCAGCCCCTGGCGCCTGCTTCCTCAGAGCCACAGGCTGCTACCGACTCCTACGTGGAGCCGACTGGGCCTGTGGATACTCAAGGTATTGGACACTTGGAAATCATGCCCTCAGATGGGTCCGGAGCCGCTGAGCAGGCATCGGCTTCTGAGGGTGTCTTCAGACCTACACAACTATATATTAAGCCATCTTCAGCTTCAAAGACTAAAGCAGCTCTAAAGACAAAGAAACAAGTACAGCATTCCCCTACTCAGACTTCCATGCCTAAAAAACAGATGCTCAAAATGGCCGAAGACCTAATTACTTTGATCAGGGGCTCCCATCCCCCTCCTGATAAGAGGCCTAGGCAAGAGACAGAATATGATTCTTCTGATCAGGAATCTTTTTCCTCTGATTCCTCTTCTGAACAGGATTACTCCATGCTTCCCTATGAGGATTCTGATGCTGAAGAATCCATTCCTTCAGCCTCTCCTCCTGAGGATTATTCTTTTGGGGAAACTCTGCGTACTATGAGAGAGCATTTCCACTGGGAGAGCCAAGATTATTCTGAATCTAAGAAAAGGCTCCGAGACTTTCTGCTTCTTCCTCAGCACAGACCCCTTGCTATTCCACCTGTTCTAGACATTGTAGATGATGTGTTTTCAGAGTCCAGCCTGTCCCCTGACTCTCTACCCCCTGCACCTGCTAAGCCAGACAGATACTACAGGGTCTCAGATTCTCATAAATTCCTATATAAAAACCCCGCTGCTGACCCAGAAACTATATCTCAGGGTCCCAAGGGGGTTAAAGCTTCCACTGCAAAAAACCCTGTTACTTCTGATAGGGATTCTATGGCTCTAGGCAGATGGGGGAAAAAGTCTACACTTCTGCTACCCTGGCTGTAAGGGCTTTAAATTGTCAGTTTCATATGCTTAAATATCAGCAATATTTAATGTCACTGCTTAAACAGAAAATGTTGACAAATACTGAATGTTTGGAGAACAAGGAATTGCAGGATTTATTGCATGCAACTGAACAAGTGGGAAAGCATACTTTGCAATGTGGTTATGATTCACTGGAGGCCTCTTGCAGGGCCGCTGTTACAGGTTCTGTTATTAGAAGGCATGCTCGGTTAAAGGAACAGAATCTGCCTGATCGTGTTAAAGCAAAATTATTAGATGCACCATTACAGCATGATACTTTGTTTGGTACTAAGGCAGAAGAGGTGTTGAAAAAAATGGAGAATAAAGCAAAATCCATGCAGACAGACAAGGATTTCTTACAGGTACAGCCACCCAGGTTTAGCAATAACTTGCCTTCTAAAAATTGGTCCTTTCCAGTGTCAGACAGACCACAAAGAGGCAGATACAGGTGTCCCAGAGGCAGATCTCAGCCCCAAGGCTCATACAGGCCAAAACAATGGGGTGCTCCTACCTCCAAAAGCGGAGAAGGCAAATCACAACCCTACACGAAACAGTCCCAATGACGTTCCTCTACCAGTTCCAAGCAATTTTCTTTTGACAGCCCCCTTGGGGGAAAACTAGCACTTTTTTCATCAAATTGGCAAATGGTTACCCAAGACTAATGTGTCCTGAACATGGTGTCCCAAGGCTACAGGTTCCATTTTCACACTCTACCAAGGCCAAAGGGCATGCCAGACCTGCCACACAATCAGTGGGCAGAGGCACAAAAGCAAATTACAGCCCTCCCGGACATGAGGGCCATTCAGCAAGTACCACAACAAGAGCAGGGGCAAGGATTTTACTCCAGACTTTTCCTAGTACCCAGGAAGGACAAAACCTGGAGACCAATACTGGACCTGTCTATACTAAATACGTTTCTGGAAGTTCCAAAATTCAAGATGTTGACTCTACAGCAGCTACTGCCCATGCTGGGCAAGAGGGCTTGGCTCGTAACTTTGGACCTAAAAGAGGCATACCTGCGTGTTCCAGTCAGGCAATCTTGCAGAAGATACCTCATATTCATAGCTGGCTCAATGCATTACCAATTCTCTGCACTGCCCTTTAGCTTATCTACTGTGCCCAGGGTCTTCACAAAATGCCTGGCACCAGTAATTGCGTTTTGCAGACAAAAAGGAATTCAGATATATCCCTACTTGGACGACTGCCTAATTCAAGCAGAGAACAAAGACACTCTTCTAAAGCATCTGGCGTTTGTAAAAAGATTACTAATTGGCCTAGGGTACACAGTAAACGAAAATAAATCAAAACTAGTGCCCTCTCAAGAGATAATATTCCTGGGTGCAAGCTTAAACACAACTGCCCAGATGGCTTATCTCATGCCAGACAAGCAAAAGCAACTGTCTACTTACTTCAAGAAATTGGCAACAAAAACCCACTTATCTGCAAGGAAAATCCTGCAGGCCTTGGGTTTCATGGCATCCTGCATTCTACTAATTCCATATGCCAGACTGCATATGAGGAAACTACAATGGTATCTGAAAAGTGTTTTGGACTCAGCATTGCCACAGCCTAGAGACAGTAATTGCACTCATTCCCTGCCCTACAACAGGAGTTTCGATGGTGGGCAGAAGCCTGTCACCACAACAAGGGTCTGCCATTCAGTTTACCCACAGCCAGACATACACTGACATCGGATGCATCAGATTATGCCTGGGTGGCCCATATAGCAGGAAAATGTATTCAGGGCACATGGCCTGCAAACCAGATGCATCTTCACATCAATCAAAAGGAGATGCTAGCTGTTCAAAATGCCCTGACAGCTTTCAAGGACCTGCTTCATCCAGGACAGTTACTGATAAAGACAGACATCATTACGGTCATGTGGTACATAAACAAGCAGGGAGGTACACATCCCTACCCCCTCTGCAGACAAGCAATGACCTTATGGGACACAGCATTGGCTTTTCAAGTTAACCTGCAAGCACAATTCCTGCCAGGAAAAACAAGTACTCTGGCAGATGAACTAAGCAGAAACCTCATGGATCCCCACGAATGGAAACTGGATCCACAAGTCTTCAGCATGATAATAAGGAAATGGGGATGCCCAGACTTAGATCTATTTGCATCCCCTCACAACTGTCAATTGCAGAGATTTTGCACAAGGATTTATCACAAACAAGGATGAAAAGTGGACGCCCTGTCATTCAGCTAGAAAAATCTAACAGCATATGCTTTTCCACCACTGCCTCTCCTTCCCAGAGTACTCCTAAAGGTCAGACAAGAGAAGCCAAAAATGATACTGATTGCACCAGACTGGCCACGCCAGCACTGGTATCCAATCCTAAAGAGCTTGTCTCAAGGTCCAGCATGGATATTGCCTCAAACTTCTGACTTGCTGACCCAGCAAAACAATCAAATCCTGCACAGCCAACTCAGAACCTTAAATCTGGCAGCATGGCGGATAATGTAGCCATTCAGAACACTCCTCTTTCAAAAGCTGTTATGGATGTCATCTTGGAGGCCAGGAGGCCCAGTACCAGAAAATCTTATGCAGAAAAATGGAAGAGATTCTGTGCTTGGAACCAGGAGCAAGGCATTGACACGTCCCGTACCAAATATACCTCAGATTTTACAATACCTAACTGAGATGCTGAACAAAGGCCTTTCTTTCTCATCGATTAAGATTCATGCCTCTGCCATTTCAGCCCATTACAATATGGAACCACCTGTCTTTTCTCATCCTTTAATAAGGCAGTACCTCAGAGGGGCGAAAAACATTAGGTCTCCAAGGAGAGCACCAGTTCGGCCTGGGACCTCAATTATGTTTTGGAAAAACTCACACTGCCTCCTTTCGAGCCAGCATCAACAGCCAATATAAAATTCATATCCTGGAAAACAGCTCTGTTCCTAGCAATAACCTCTGCAAGATGAGTCTCGGAGTTACAAGCACTCATGGCTGTGGAACCTTTCATCATTTTTCATCCAGACAGGGTTCCTCTGAGGGCAAACCCTACATTTATGCCTAAGGTGGTGTCCAGTATGGCCCTCAACCAAACCATTCACTTGCCTACCTTTTCCCTAAATCCACAGAACAAGGGTGAGAAAATTCTGCATTATTTGGACATACATAGGCAGTTACGCTTCTTCTTGGACAGAACTAAAGCTTTCAGAAAGACTGAGCAACTTTTAGTGTCATATACTGCAGGATCACAAGGAAAGGCTATCTCAAAACAGACTATCTCTAAATGGATAGGCAATTGCATCCGTTTCTGCTATTTTCAACATGGCAAATCAGTGCCTAAGGACATTAGGCCTCATTCCACCAGAGCAGCAGCCTTCCTCAGAGGAGTACCAACCAAAGATATCTTAGAGGCTGCAACTTGAGTTCAGTGCACACCTTTACAAAGCACTACCACTTGCCTCTCTACTCTAAGTCCAGAGCAGGCTTTGCCACTGCAGTTCTGCAGGGCCTCATAGCCTCTCCTAATCCTATTTAGTCCAGCCACCCATCCTCAGCTTTGGGATTCTACCCAAGAGTAATGACTGCAACAGTGAAACACGATGAGCATAGTATAGTTGTGTACCTACCATAAATGTAGATGCTCGAGTGTATTCACTGTTGCAGTCCAAGTTACCCACCCACCACCACCCCCCCCTTCTCTTTGTTGGGATTTATCTGCACTTCTCTATCCTATACAACCTTTTTGGTGTATTTGCTTGTAGATGAAGGAAATGTTATTTTTGTGCATGCATTTCTTATTGGCATATTTCTCAGCCTACCAAATTGTGGCACCTGACGTCTGGGGCAAGAAAAACTGAAGAAAATGGTGTCGGCTGCATCTTTTATACCCCTGGCGCACTGACGTCAGGGAAGAGACGACAGCAACTGACGCCGGGCCTAGACTTTGGAATTCTGGCCGACTGAGGGTAGCCTGCCAGCAGGATAACCCAAGAGTAATGACTTCAACAGTGAATACACTCGAACATCTACATTTATGGTAGGTACACAACTGTACTTTACTTTTTGCCATGCTATATATAATGAAGTAGTTCTTTCAGTTCTTCCTTTAATAGTGTTAATTTCCAATTGCGATACTGCTGACACCATATTCATGAATTGCTTAAAAGTTGGAGAGGGAGCAGGTCTTTAATGTCTTCTCAAAAGCAAAAAATACAGCCTCCATGGGACCTGACAGTATCCCTGGCTGGGTCCTACATGAACTCAGGCAAGAACTCTCAGGACCATTAAGCACCCTGTTCAACCAAAGCCTGAGCACCGACTTCTTCCAAGCACAAAAGTGGAGCATCCACCGACCCAGGCAGTTATAGGCCCATCAGCCTAACTAGCTTGATCTGTAAGGCCATGGAACACATTATCATGGACGTTATATAAACAAGGACATTGGCAACCTCCAAACCCTTGACCCCACACAGTTTGGTTTTGCCAAATGGAGATCATGCCTGTTGAACACAAACCAGGAACTAGGAACAACAAGTACAAACAATCCAAAAACTGAAGGTACTGAAGACACCAGCGAGTCTGCAAGAAGTTTAAAAATGTATTAGTAATGAACCAACAAGATTAAGCGGTTTCGTCAGTCTATAACCAAGACTTCATGAGAATCTAAAATTTCAACAAACTCTACAATATTTAAGTAGTAAATAATCACATGACCACTACATCAATTAACAACAGAAGCAAATTTGTTAACCCTGTGTTGTCAAGTACAAAAGAAGGTAGTTGTTAGAAGACAAGGTCTGGGGTTTACACTTTGTATTCGATAAGAGCTTCCCATGGCCCTCCCCTTGTATTCTGAGGTACAAAATCCAATCCAAAAAATAAAAAAGAATGATCAGGGTGCATTTCCACATACTTGTATAAAGAGTTTTTAACATTCTTGTTCGTTATGTCTAGATTGTGCTCGTAAATATGCTCTTTAAATTTCCATTTGGTTTTTCCCACATAAAAACACAAACATTGAGCACACTTTGCCACATATACTAAACCTAGTGAATTACAAATGCAGTGAAATGAAGTAACCAACTTGTGGGTTCCTACCACTAGTGTGTTACCCTCAAAAATAAATTTACATTGGTTGCAGAGTCCACACTTGTAGGTTCCCCACCTCTTGGCTAAATCTGGAGCCAGTTTTTCAATGCCTTCCAACAGTTTTTTTTTTTTTTTAAGTTCTTTCCTGTCCTATGTAATATACATGGTCCATCACCAAACGTCTCAAAATCTTTCCCATAACAAGAAAATATTTTCCAGTTCTTACATAGTGTATTACCAATACCGTGGCATAATTTTTAGTATTGTTACCTGTAGAGTATCTTTGATTAACATCCTCTATAATCTGAGTAGTGGAACCCCTAAAAAGAGGTATCATGGTACTTTCTAACCTTTTAGTGCTAACCTCACTACGAATGCTAACAGTCATGCCTGGAACATGTCAAGAAGTTTGTTACTTTTTTGCTTAAACATATTGCCATCAGAAATCATTTTAGCCAGATGAATAAATTGTCCCTTTACCACCCCTTTCTTAACATGCCAAGGGTGGCAACGTGTGTAATGCAAGAGAGAGTTTGAATAGTGGGTTTCCTGTAAATGTTAGTAGTAAGCCTCTCCTTAACATGATCTTAGGCTGTAAGCACATATAGGTAACTAATGCTTTCAGTCCTGTAGGAATAATTAAATTTCAAAAACGAGGCAGTGGAATTCAAATAGTTTACCAAGTCAGTTGCTTCTTCTTCATTTATTTCCCCTGCTAAAAAATATCCAAAAATCTGGCATAGATTTTTAATGACTGTATTTTTGGGTTACTCAATATGTACTGTTTTTTCCCACTGCACCGTAATTATATTAGCATTCGGGGGGGGGGGGAACAAGCCACCCCCATTAATACTCCCCTTTACTGCTTAAAATACTGTCCTTCAGTATAAACAAAGTTGTAGTCTAAAATTATTTACATCAATGTGACTAAAACTTCAATTTCATCAAAAGAATATGTTCTTAAATCCACTAGAAATTCCCTAAACCATTCAAGACCAAGTTGATGGGGAATAACATTGAGTAAACTAACAACATCTACTGTTACAAAGCATAATGCTTTTGAATAGTTAACTCCCCTCAGTTTTGTCAAAAAATCCCAAGAGTTCTTACAGAGGTGGTGGTATCTTGCTAAACAATTTTTTAAGCTTCAAATTCACGTATTTTGCCATTGCATGTACCTTAGAAGTACTGGCATTAACAACTGACCTCATAGGAGGATCTCTCAAGTCTTTATGAAGCTTTGGATTGCCAAATGTGGTTGGCACTATGGGATATTTCATTTTAAGGAAACTTGGTGTTTCCCCATCTATTTGCCCTTGGTCAGACGTGTCTTGCAAGAAAAAAAATCGATTTTCCTGTATGCCATATGAATATAATTTCGTGCAGCTTCATACATATCATCAGTAATATGAACAAACATTTTTGGTAAAATAGTCTTCATAACCTGTATGTTTTTGTCTTGTGAAAGCAATGTTAACAATTCATTTTCATTCACACTCAAGTTGAAAGTATGATCTTTAGTTTTAGTATTCAGATAATTTCTGATCTCAAAATCACATAATTTCTCAAATAACACTAAAGGAAGAACAGTAGATGGGTTAAAAATGCTGGCTGTTTTTAACACATAACTAACATTTTCCACATTTTCATGGTTAAACATGCAGAAAAAATTAAACTTTCTGATAAAACAGTTTAAAGTCCAACAAAACGCTGTCTGTTATAGCTTAATAAGTAGGGACAAAAGTGTAGCCTTTACTCAGTACTTCAGCATGCTCAGTTTGATACAAATTGTCTGTAAATTAAAAAACATTAAAGTCACCTGTTTTGTTTGAAATTACTACTGGAAGTTCATTTGAAACATTTTCACCTATCTGTCCATGTTCTGCCATCCATACTGCTTCTGCTGGTACCTCTGGTTCCCTTGGTTGTAGTTTTTCTCCTCCTGGTTCACATTGTAATTCCCTCTGTTCATCAAATGCTCCGAATGGCTCAAGGGCTCACTCACTAAAGGGTGTCGATGTTGCTGCCAGACTACATCACTTCATCCTCATTGCTATACTGCCCATCACTAAATGCTTGATTCTCATTGGTCTTCTGTGGTTGGGGGTAGGCTCACCCCTCATTGTACTCAATTCTATCCCTTTCAAGTTTCTTTTCTTAGCGTTTACTAATGTCTCTCACAATGTTGTCAATTTTAGTATACACATTCAAGTATTGTGTTTTATAAGTAGCAAAAAGTAAGTCTTTCTTAATCACATTGTCTTAAAATATTTGCTTCAGCAATGAGCTGCTCAGTTTCACATTGGTTATGTTTAATAGGCAGCTCCAGCAGTTCAACACCTTGCTTATTAAAAAGTTCAATGAGGTCATGGTGCAAGGGAGAACCCTGCAACAACCCATTGGGATATTTCCAAGATCTAAGACCCCCCTGGGTATCGGCTTTGTACTTGACAACATAGGGTTAACAAATTTGCTTCTGTTGTTAATTGATGTGGTGTTCATGTGATTTTTAACTATTTAAATATTGTAGAGTTTATTGAACTTTTAGATTCTGATGAAGTCTTGGTTATAGACTGATGAAAGCGCTTAATCGTGTTGGTTCATTACTAATAAATTTTTAAACTTCTTGCTGGCTCGCTGGTGTCTTTAGTACCTTCAGTTTTTGGACTGTTTGTACTTGTTGTTCATGCCTGTTAAACTTGGTTGACTTCTTCGAAACAGTCACCAAAGCCATGGACGAGGGGAAGATGGTGCACACCACCTACCTTGACCTAGCCAAAGCCTTCAACACTATTCCCCACTCGGGCATAATAGATGAGCTCTCCCAGCTAGCCATCAACCTGTATTTTGCCAGATGGGTAGCTAACTGGCTCACTGATAGAACCCACTCAGACAAAATAAGGTAAGCCAGCTGTAGTAGTAGGCCCGTAATGAACAGTGTACCCCAAGGATCAGTCTGGGGGCCTCTACTGTTTGGGATATAATTTTCTGAGGTGTAAGCCAAAACCAGTGATCTGTGGCTGGCCAGGTTTGGTGATGACTGCAAGCTGGGTGCTGTCTTAAATTCCTCTAGTGATGTGAACATCCTCCAAGAGAGCCTTACCCAAACTAATGACTGGTGCCAGAAGCATGGCCTCAAACTGAATGCTAATAAATGCATCATTATCTCCATTGGGGAAAATGGTGTCCTCACTAATTATCACATTAATAACAACGTACTAAGCATGCAGTCAGTCATGAGGGACTTGGGCACCCAGGTTGATAGCAACCTGACCTTTGACCACCACGTTGCCTCGGTTGTACGGAAGGCTTTATACATGGCCCACCTTATAAGTACGGGTATTTCATCCAGGAACAAGGAGGTCATAACATCCCTGTACTCCTCCCTTATCAGACCCATTATCGAGTGCATTGCCCCCTTCAGCATGTACCTTGCCAAGCACATGCAACAGCTGGAGAGACCAAAGAGGTTCTTGACCAGGAAAATCCAGGGTCTCAAACACCTATCCTGTACAGATAGGCTAAAAGCTCTGTCCCTCTACTCAGTCTCGTACAGACTGCTCAGAGATGACCTGTATCCGGCATACAAGACTGTCTCAGACCTAGCCTTGATGGAGTTGCTGCAAATCTATAAGTCAAACTCCACGTACGCAACCCACACACAAGGCCTCAACCTGGTCTGTGACATTAATAGAACTTGTTGGCGGGATATATTTGTGTCCCAAAGACTTTCCCATCTGTGGAGTAGACTCCCTCTCCATGTCAAGCAGAGTAACTCACTAGCCCTCTTAAGAAGAACCTGGATGACTGGATGGGAAACAGAAAATACATCCCTGGGATCCCACCTCTATCCCTACTGGACAAGGAAAACAGGTGCTGACTTTGTGGGAACATGGGCAAAATTCTTGGCTAGGTTTATAAAGGCCTCTGGACCAGTAGCCTAGTATCATCCTATTAACCTGTAAGTTACACAGTGTCAAATAAAGTAAATATCTTGCTTGTATTCATTGCTGGAGTGTTGTATTGGGTGATCCTTCTACTTTCAGCCTGCCAGCAAGTCTTCTGTGTGGTAGATCTGAACTAGCTTCCCGGGGGAGGCACAGTGGTCCCTAGAGTAGATCTAATTACCTGCCCCTCAACCAGTGGTGGCTCGTGGCATCGGACCGTAGGACTGCAGCCCTCCAGCTGTGTGGGAAAAAGAAAAGCACAACAGACTTGTACAAAAAAAAAAAAATTTAATTAAAACTGCATAAAAAAATGCGTCTGACTGATTCGCAAAGTCCTGGAACTCAAACTGTGTATGCTCGTTGAGTTACAGGTCCCCCCCTCTAAATGTGGTTGCTGGACTGTCTCAGACTGTTGTAAGGGCAGTCCGGACTATGGGGAGTTCTCCATCAGTGTGTGATGCCCAGAACTCTGTGTGGTAACCACACAGTAACATGGAAGGGGAGTGGACTGCCATGTCCGCAGTCACGCACGTGATGTGAATGGCAGGGCAACTACTGATTGGTTCTCGCTCTCTGAAAAAGAGAGCAAGAAACAATCAGTATTAACAGGCAGTGCAGGACAGGACAAGTACCTTACTGAACTTGCTATCATACAGTACGGACTACGGTGTTGCTTGCTATTTATTTTGCTGCCAAAGTAATTATCTAGTTTGAGTTTCTAGTTTCTTTGGGTGCTTAGTACGGTTACTGCTTGTGTTGGCTAAGACTTGGTTTGCTTATCTGGAGTCTTGCTGTTGTGTTCGTGATGGTCAGAATAAGAAACGGACGGTCTCAAAGTCTTCAACTCTTCATCATTTATTTTTTTGAGGTAAGGTAAGTGAACCTTACAGAGTACAGTCACTGATTTGACTTCTAAGTGCTGCAGTGGTTTTTTTTTTATCAGAAGAAGAACTATGTACGAGAGTCAGGTGAGGTGACTCTCCGTCGTAGTAGTTGCACTAGTTGGTGAATAAAACGCAAATTGTGAGGTGACTTTCATTGTTATTTAGCTAATTAGCTGACTATGTTTTGTTTTCTTAAACCTAGTACATGAACCTATGTCAGGAACACATTGCCTCTTTTGAACTGTCCTTTGGTTTAACTCTGCTTAGCATTCAGCATTCCAGACATGATCTAGTAAACGCTGTCTATTTTTATTACTTGTCTTGTCCATATACTCCTGTATAAAAGACACTGATTTCACTCATACTGTTACACAGATTGAGTCCATGTTAAATGTATTCATCTGCTCTGTCTTGCCTTATTTTGGTGCATAATATGCCAAGAACAGTATGTAAATCGATGGTCTTCACAGTAAGCTACATTCGCATGAAACAGCTCTGACATGGATGATTTAAGGAATCTCTACTCACTATGCAGTGAATAATTTTAACACTCTTTCACTAATATGTCAGCTGACATAATTGTCAGTGCTGAACAACTTCAGTGAAATACGTACTTGTCTTCTAAGCTATTTCTTAGTATGAGGCACTCAGTACCACATGAAGGATTTCTTGGATATTAGTCACTCAGATGAGCATGAGACATCTCTCTTAAACCAATAGTTTTCAGTGGATAGTGATGGAATATCTGTAAGCCATGTAATTTCACTTCCATTATTTGCAATACTGTACCATTTTATTTATTTTATTTTGCAAATGATTTGACTACTTTCTTTCCTGTTCTCGTACTAAAAAGGCTAATAATAAGTCAGGCAAAAGGGAGGGTCACATATTGCTGTTGGACTTTTTCCGTGACGTCTAACATTGCTTGTTTCAAGACATCATGGTCAGTACTACAGTAGAAGTTCAGTTTCCTTAATTGGCTAGAAGGGTAAATGTGATTTATTTGTGTTTGTTATTTTTTTAGTATAGTTTCTGTGGATTTGTTTTATTTTAATGTTTGAGGTGGGTTTTTGCTTTACTTATATTTTTTTTCTTAAAACTGCTTTGTGGATGGCTAAGGCTTAAATCGGGGACATGCAGTTTACTGAATGTAAATATTTGATGATAAAAACTGTTTTATACAGATCTGATCCTGGTCTTTTTAACATTGGAAGAGCCTCGTCCTTTATATTTTGGATATGCTTGCTTTATGTCTCGCAGTACGTTTGTTATAAAGAGGCAGATGCTTTTGGTTTTGAGTTTAGGTTATGCTGAACTCGTAATGTAATCAATTTGACCAGTATCCACGTTTGCTGTAGTAGATGCACTAGGTTGACTGTTTTATATTGATACTGGGCTTGACAGCAAAACCCCATTCCAGGAAAGAAATTGAGTAGATGATAATGAAGTAAGTGTAAGATGCCTGCTTTTCGAAAGTTTGTTTAAAAAATTCATGCATGAGCCCCACATTGTGGAACTGTTTGTTGTATACTGAAGTTTGCTGTGTGTGTTACAGTTGCCTGTGCAGTATTGAGGATACTGTATCTTAAGTGGCACAAGTTAATGCACATTCAGTGTGAAATAACTGATGGACCTTATAGTTAATGTGGTTTGTTGTGTATGTTGTTGGCACTACTGTAGCAATTGGAAATATTTCTGTTGATGTTGGATATTGCCAGTAATTCTTCAAAAAACAAATTTAAGATGTTTAAATAACCAGCATGGTACAGTGTTGTCTCTATTATTTGTACCAGATTTGCAGAGTGCTACATCATGGACTTGATTGCAGAAGACTGGATAGCCCAACCCATAGAAAAATAAAAATGCAGAAGACTGGATAGCCCAACCCATAGAAAAATAAAAATGCTGAATTTGTGTCTTGTAAATGTTAATAGTCCAAAAGTTCATAGGGAAGATTGTAGGCATCACCCAAGCAACAAAGTTTAAAAATTCGATGTAGTCCACACGCTGGAAAATGTGCACTAGTTAATGTATGTGTCCTGTTTGTATTATTTTTACTATTTCAACGGCAACATGTCCACTTGTTTAATGTGACTTCATTGTATTTTCAAACTGCATCTTACAGTTTTAAACATGGGCAAGAACATTCTTCTTGGACAAGTTCAGTCCTAATTTTTAGTAGTATTCATTGTGATTTATTTTAAAATTGTGCATATGATATACTGTGCAAAAAAAGTTATAAGGAGCACTGCGATGTGTAGAGATGTTCAGGTTTCAGTTTATAGGTTGCGGCAAGTTTCCTTTTTGTATGTTGTTTTTTAATCTGGTATTTAATATGGCATTCTGTAGCTGAGTGAATTAATGAGTCTTTCATTTTCTAACTAAAATTTTTATTAAAATTTGAAATGCGAGATAACAGACTAATTCTGATCAGAAAGAAATTTAGCAGGAATGCTTTATAATCCTTAGTAACAAAAAGTAAAATACTTTTCTTCAACTTGTAGCACTTTATCCACGCAATATGTAGCCATTGTATGACAGTTATAGGATCATAGGAGGCTACTAGGCTAATGCCCCCGGGGCCCTTACAAGCCTAGCCAAGAGTTTATCCCCAAAAAGAAACCTCAGTCAGTACTTGTCGCCACTGTCAATGAGGGATACTGGTTGAAGTTGGAAAGCAAAATGTACATGACTGTTAAGCGACATAAGAGAAATCATTAAGGACCGAGGTTAGAAAGTAATGGCAGACATTGAAGTTTCAGACTTTATGTACCCTTCAGAAAATTCATGCTAATACAAAACCTGTTATTCTATCAACTTTCTAAGTTTGTAAGAGCAATATTTAAAAATTGTCCCTATTTTTTGGTCCTTTGTCCCACTTTTATACATGGTTTTGTCTATATTTTTTGCTCTGAGAGGTATGCTGCAAGATGTATATTGTTGAATCTGACCTAGGCTAAAATCTGCACAGTCATCGTAAGTAACTTTAAATAAATGCGCACAAGCCTGAGAGATGTTTTATGTTGGCTAATGCAGCTTGAAATACACAGGTGTAACTGGGCTAGGTATACATACAAACATACAGAATGAAACTCTTGTGTACTGTAGACTGCAGTGTGAAAGCATATGTGTGCATTGTATGTATGACAATGTGGATTTTATTTTACTCCTTTTACCTTAGCAGAGATGTTTATCTTAGTATACTGTATGTATGTTATGTATATATATCTTTGTTAGTTGGATCTTTTCTCCCCGGGCTTCACTGAAAAGGGGTTTTATTGCTCAGTCGGATTTTCCCAGTAATCAAGTGCAATAAATACATTTCCATATAGTAGCTACGCAGCTTACTCATGTCTTGGAGAGGAATACAAATGCTAAACAGACCATGGACAAGGTACATGGCAGAGCTAGGGTGGAATCTTAAAACTGTCCAATGGAAAGGAAGGGCAAACTGCAATGTACAGCTGACCATGCTATGCTATGCTATACTGTAAATAGGCAATATGAGATCGAGAATAATTGGAGTTTTTTGAGTCTGTCCATATAGGACAAGTGTTTAAGGCCTAGGATCCTGTTTGTGAGGCTCTCTAGTTGTTTATTTACCCTATCTTCTGCCTGCTCCTTTTGCACTGCCTTCTCAGTTCTACAAGAAACAGCTTCTTCATCAGGGATAATTGTAAACTGTTTTATTAATGCTTAACCCCATCTGTACTGGATAGCACTGAATAGTAAGCTAGTCCCAGTAATGCTGGCATAACAAGGAATATGTGTCCATTTTAGATGATGATGGGCCAGTTAAGTGATATCATCTTGAAAGTCATCCACAGTATTTGTATGCCAGTGAGGCAATATGATTAGGTTGGTTTGGACATGTGCTGAGGAAGGGATACTGGGTATATTGGGAAAAGTATGATAAGGATGAAGCTGCCAGCCTGGTAAGAGAAAGAGGAAGGCCTAAGATAAGGTTTATGGATGTGGTGAGAGAGGACATGCAGGTGGTTGGTGTGACAGAGCAAAATGCAGAGGACAGGAAGAAACTGGAAACTTATCCGCTGTAGCAACCCCTAACAGGAACAGCCGAAAGAGAAGGCTACAAGCACTTATTTGGAACCAGGTGGGATCACGTGAATAATGTTTGTTTGGGAAACTTTAAAACTGTCCCTTTTGAGCCTCCATGAAATAGTGGTGGTGGGTGGGGGTCCAGTATGACCTGATGTGTTCCAGCCCAGACCACAGCTTTTCATCAGGTGCAGAAACTGAGTACGAAGTACTGTTTGCAGCATACCGCAGAGGTAAGTCTTCATCCTGTATATACATGTAACAATGTGTGCTGTGTAGAGTATTTAGCATGTGCCATAGTGACTTGAGCATTTATTTCATGTAAATTAGTAAGCATGTCCAGCATTGATCCCACTGCACCATAGCTCCACCCCTTTTTGTAGGCCACACCCTTCCCATTGGCCCCACCCATTCTGCTGTCTCCTGCAGCCCCCTTTGATTTAAAGTCACCAGCCGCCACTGCCCTCAACCCCCATTCCCCTTCATCAGTGGGACTGCAGTGGCTTAGCAAGATGAAATCCTCATTTCAAAGTACTTGATTCCTATGTTTATGCATCAGTTGTCCTAATAGTTTCAAGTTATTTATTGCTTTTAAACAGTTATTGGTGCAAAGTTAAGAAAATATTAACTTTTTGGGAGTATTTCTACCTTATTGAAGCAAAAGCTC
Organism: Protopterus annectens; assembly: GCF_019279795.1. NCBI lineage: Eukaryota > Metazoa > Chordata > Ceratodontiformes > Protopteridae > Protopterus > Protopterus annectens. Next base: position 1,200,719,737 of record NC_056725.1, on the reverse strand, counting down.
ACATTTTGGGCAAGGGTAAAAAGTTCTTCATAGCTCGTCTTTGCAGTGATGTACCGATTTAGATGTGCTTGGTCTTGTAGCATCCATGATGGTTCTTCCCCCCATGAGAGATTGCCATGTTCTATGTTCCCAGAGAAAATCTAGCAAGAAATTACTGCCCCCACTTTTGGTCCACACCTGTGTGTGATAAGCATGTAAAGGATGTGTAGTTTGAAACCTGAAGAAGATCAGGCAGGATCATATCAGTATCTGTATTATAAGATGTCAAAACCCCCAGCACAGCTTTTAGTTATTTATCTCTTTCTAACCTTTGTTGACCAAGTTAATTCCAGTAGGCTTTTAGCCTCAATTCAGGGAAGACACTAGGTGGCATTGATACTACTGGAGAAATTTGGTCAATGCATCAGAGAATTTCCACTACTCTTCATTTTTGAGAGTGGTACCCATTTTGGAGGAGCACTTCTGCTTCCGTTATAGGTGCAGGAGTGGCCCAGAGAAACAGGCAGATGAAGAAAGGAGGAGATTTTAGAGTGGTGAAACAAATGGAGGAGAAAGCAAATACTGAGACTTGGACATAGGTCTCAACCTCTTAAGAGACCAGTGTGTAGCACAGACCCTAGCAATGTATGACAATCGCTCAAAATGTGGACCACTCTATTTTCGCACTGTGCAAAAAACATACCATTTCCATGGAGCCTGGACAAATCTGTCTCACTGTAATATTTCTATTACATTGAGACGCTGACAAATAAGAGAATGGAAATTAATACAAGTTGTCTGAAATAACAAAAGTTTATAATTCTAATTTGTCATTTTAAGTGTAATTCACAATCTTTTCTCCAAAGGTCACCAGTTTTAGGAAGAATTAAAAGGGACAGAGGTAAAATTGAAGTCAAAAGTCAGGGACTGGTCCATACATAAATAAAATAAGGAAAGTAAAGTGAATAAAAAATAACCAAGTGCTGACACTAACTTTTACAAAAAAGCCCTTCCCGTGTCTGAGCCGTAGAATGTACGCATTCAGCCTTTACTTCTGACCAGTTAGGGAGCAAAGCAGCTGCAGCCCCAACACAAGTCCACAACCCATCAATAGCAGACAGGCAGGAACAAAAAATCCAAAGTTGTAGTTCCCAGTAGCAGTCAGCAGCACAGCAGCAGCACTACCACAGCCATCCTACTCCCAATTTAAGCAACAATGCAAATCTTAACCCTTTTAGTAGATCCTTTTAGTTTTTCATGTTTGGTGGTCTGGCAAACAGTCACTGCATAGCTCTCAACTGTCCAGATTTTCGCAGAATGTCAAGATTTATTTGCCTCATATTTTTGGTCTGTTCCTCATAATTTTTTTTTGTTTGTTTTGTTTTGTTTTTTTTTTTGGGGGGGGGGGTCATTAAGAATTGAAGTCACTAAATAATGACAGACATTTTGGATTCAGGAATTCATATCCACCAGAAAAAAATGCATGTCAGTGCAGAACCTATTATTTTAGCAATTTTCTAAGTTTAAAAGTGCAGTATTTAAAATCTGCCCCTATTTTTTTACCTTTGTCCCACCATTGATTTTGCCTTTGTCCAGATTTCTTGTACTGACAGGTTTAGAGGTATGTTTTCTGACTGCTTTTAATGAATTCCGCTAGGTACTAATTTGCATTTGAAAAGAGCCTATTCAATGATATCAGTCCATAGTCATGCCAGATACCTCTTCTACCTCAAGCAGCAACCAAAATATAGTTTGTAACATTTTCTCTAAACCCTTTCATTAGGGACTGCAATGATCTTTACATTCTTCCTATGACTTTTGGTTTCAAAGTCTATTAACTTATTTTACAAATTATTTGAGTATCCTGCATATTTTATTTTCCTCTAAATCCTTAATAGTACTTTGCTATGCCGTAATTATGTTAAATGCCTAGTTCTAATTTTTCAAGCACATTGCTTATTTGCAACTTTTGAACAAAAGAGTTTTTGGCATTATCCTGACTCATCTTGCAAATGATGTTGCAGGAGGTAGCAAAATTTTTAAATTAAAGAGAAGGATGTTGATGCATCTTATCAGGCACTTCACTACTACTACTACTACTAATATTGTCTGCATTTCAGTCAGCATTGGTCACTCTACCCAAATGTATTACAGTAGCTGTCTGGCATCTCGTTACCAAGTCCCTGACACTGTGTCCTGAGTTTCATCCAGCCATAGTACAACAAATTGAATGCTCAGGTCTGGATAAAAAAAAGCACAATGAAAACTGCAAAGACCCTCTTCAAAATCAAAATGGTGAGCGCTCTTTCTCTGTCTCTCTCTGTGCCCTGCAGTACCTTTTTTGAAGGTATTGCAGTTTTGCTAAAATTAGTAGTGGCATACGATTGGCCGAATCCTCTGCACCCTCAATAACTCCCTTTGCCGTAGGAGCAGTGACTTGATTGGTTTGTATATCGCAATGTGTAATACGAGCCAATCAAATATTACATACCAGAGCCGGCACTGTTCAATGTGGAACAGTGGAATAGTCTGCTAAGTCGATGTTGAATGTGGAGGGTTCCGCATAGTCGAGACTGGATAATGTGTGCAAGATTCTGAAGAAATATTTCAAAGAAATCTATTTGATGGAGATGAATCAGCATATCATGGATTTTGTAATTACAACTCTTCAGTTGAGAGGGCTGTGGGTTGGTGCATAGTGAGCTAAAAAATTAAGATGTTTCCTGGGGGATCGTTGTGGAGTAAGTACAAAAGGAGAAGGTAGAGACAATCCTGAAGAGTAGTGGTGAGATGGAAAAGAAAAATGCAGAGAAAGTAAAAGAAGGCAAAGGTGGAGTAGCAGAAAAGGCAGAAAAAAATGGAAGTATGTGATAAGGATTCAAAGTAAAGAAGACAAATGGACAGGTATGAAGTTTTGGACAATTTAATAGCTCCATTGGGTGTAAAAGCACATGAGGTAAAATCATTTATTTTTATTAACAAAGAGACATTTTATAACTTTGTATTTGAGACTGTTTTTTTTTTTCAATAGGAATTTTTCTTGGAGAAAATAAAAAAAGAATTGTAACCCATGGAATCTTTATGTGATAAAAGCATTTAACCGGGGAAACAAAAAATAAAATTAATTTACAATTTCAGAGATAGAAAGATAGACTTTATGTAAAAAAGTGCTAGACATTGCAAACATTTGACAAAAGGGGTTTATGGACTGGTGACTGGGATTTTAATGTTGTGTTAAAAATAGAGAGAAAGAGTTATACATATACCAAGCATGATAAATGTGTAGGGTTGTAGGGGGTGTCATAAAGTACTGTGAAAGACCTAAAATGTGTGGTGTTTTTTTTTGTGGACAAGGAAGACATTTGATAAGTAACTGTGACAAAAGAAAATGTTATATTTGTGAGGAAATGGGACATTATGCAAAAAACTTAAATTGAAATGCTATAAAAGTAACAAAATTGGGCATCTATGGATGGATTGCAAAAATGAAAAGAATAAGGGAAAAGAATAAAACAAAGAGAATTAAATTCAGAAGTAGTAGAAAGAGAAGAAAAATTAGATAAGAAAAGATAAGAGGACATAGAAGAATGTTCTGATATAAGTGATGACATAAATTGTGAGATAGTAAAAGGGTAACAGACGGAAAAAGAAAATTTAGAGAGATAAGTACAAAAGAAAAAAAGAAGAAATGAATGAAAAAATATATTCAGCTAATAATTGGGAGTCAGTATAATGGTCAAGTTGTTTGACTCACAGACGCAAGGTACAGTGCTTTATTCTCACCTTTGGGAGGGCAGTTAGCTAGGCTTAGAATGGCCTAATAAGAAAGCTAGCCTAGTAATAGGTTCATAGGTTCATACTAGGCTATCTGCCCGAGGGCATTTACAAGCCTAGCCCATAGTTTTGTGGCTTATGCCACCCCTTGAGTATGGGGAACTATACCCATTATTTTGCTGTGCCTCTGTCGAGCAGTGACACTGAGGTAATCCCTGGGGTATATCTGCGATCTCCCATCCATTTGTCAAGATTTCTCTTGAACAAGGCCAGCGAGGTGCTCTGCCTCACATATACCGGGATTTTGTTCCACAGCATAGGGAGTCTTTGGGTGATGAATCTATCCCTCCAGCACGTCCTATTAATAGCCGTGTCGAGGTTTAAGTCTCCCACCCTTGTGGCTCTTGACGGATCTAGATTTTTTGAGGTGAAGCATATTCATCAAATCTGGGTTTGACATGGCCTTGTATATCAGGCAGAGGTCACCTCTGAGCAAGCGGTAAGCGACTGAATAGAGCTGGAGTTCTTTCAGTCGGGCAGCATAGGACAGATTTTTGAGACCCTTTATCCTTTTGGTGAGGAACTTTTGTGGCCTCTCCAGCTGCTGCAAGTGTCGGGTCAGATACATTCCGAATGGGGCATTGTACTCAGTCATTGGTCTGATGAGTGATGAGTATAGGGAGACTATGACCTCCCTTGATCTAGATGTGAATCCCTTCATGATAAGGTGGGTAGTGTAGAAGGTCTTCCTAACTACTTTAGCTACATGGGTGTCGAATGACAGGCTACTGTCAACCTGGGTCCCCAGGTCCCTGATAACTTTTTCTGTGCTCAGTAGATTGCCACCTATATGGTAGCTAGGGGTAACCTTGTTTTTCCCGAAGGGTATGACTATGCATTTTTTGGCATTTAACTTTAGGCCATGGCTCTGGCACCAGTTATCCGTTTCTGTGAGACCCTTCTGAAGGATATCTGTGTCAGATGTGTTTTCGACTATGGCACCCAGTTTGCAGTCATCTGCAAACTTTGTCAGCCATAACCCTCCTGTGTTTGCTTGTACTTCGGAAAAGTAGATGCCAAACAAGAGTGGGCCCAGGACTGAGCCCTGTGGGACACCACTTGTGACAGGCTTTGAGTCTGACATGGCGCCAGCAACTCTGACCCTGTGGGTTCTGTCACTCAGCCAGTTTGCAACCCATCTTGTGATGTATGGGTTAACATTTAAGCTGATGAGTTTTTCAATGATACCCGAGTGGGGTATTGTATCGAAGGCCTTCGCCAGATCGAGGTAGGCTGTATGGACTGCCTTTCCCTCATCAATGGCTTTGGTGACTGTTTCGAAAAAGTCAACCAAGTTTAAAAGGCATGATCTGCCTTTGACAAAGCCAAACTGGGTTGGATCCAAAGTCTGCAAATTCCCTATGTCTTTATTTATGAGGTCCATTATGATCCTCTCCATGGCTTTGCAGATAAGGCTTGTCAAGCTAATGGGCGGTAATTTCCAGGGTCGGTGGAGGCACCGCCTTTGTGAAGTGGGACCACAGTTGCAGTGCGCCACTCCTGGAGTACGTATCCAGAGGTGAGACTATGATTAAACAGCTGTCCTAGCTGTGGGTTTAATTCCTCATTGAGTTCGTGGAGCACACAGCCGGGGACATCATCAGGTCCCATGGATGCTGTGTTTTTTGCTTTGGAGAGAGCAGTTCTCACTTGGGCATTAGAGATGTTTGGGGGGCTGCAATCATTTGGTATAGATATCTCTCCTTTGGGAGTTTGCACTGAACCTGTCAGCCAGTATGTTGGCAATGTCTGTAGGATCAGTAATCTTCACATTATTTTGAACTAGTTCTGAGCATATCTGGGAGTTTCCTCCCAGGTTTCTAACATAGCTAAAGAAGGCCTTATGATTGTCTTTTGAGTCTTTAGCTATTTTTCTCTCAAAATTTGCTGTGGATGATTTTATGAGAGCTCTTAGTTTTTTACTTATAGTGATCAAAGGTGTCTTACCTTTTAAGGATTTTGCTCTATCTTGTAGTAGCTTCCTCCTTTTGTTGTAGAGTTTGTTTATGGCTGGGGTCCACCAGACTGGACGCTTGCCTTTGGTACAAAGAGTCTTTGTTTTGCTTGGGATTGCCTTGTCCATGCAGTCCTGCAGGTGCTGGTAGAAGGCATTTGTAAGTGATTCAGCGGCTTGAGTACTGTTTTCCGCCGGCTCGGCGGCCTTAAAGGAGACCACACTAGTCTTTAGAAGTGTGAAGTCAGCTTTCGAGAAGTTCTTTACTGTGGTCTTTTTTATTTCAGGTGGGGTGGGATGAGGACCTCCAGCGAGATTAGTTTGTGATCTGATCTCACCAGTGAGGGGTATACTTCCGGTGTTGAACATTGTGCTCCCATGTTCGTGATGATGAGATCAAGTATGTTTTCTCCTCTTGTGGGGATGGTGACTAGTTGTTCCATGGCATTTGAGTTTATGAATTCCAGGAACTTTTGGGCTAGGGTGTTTGGGCTTGAGTAGTGTTCCCAGTCTATATTAGGGTAATTGAAGTCACCTAGTATGATGGTGTTTGGTGATACATTTATCCCCTCCAGTGTTTTCAGGAAGCCATGTGAGGTTCCTGAGTTTGTGAGGGTGGCCTGTAACATGCTACAATTTGCAGAGCAGTCTTGCCTATGGTTAATTGCACCTGGATGGTCTCCGATGCATCGTGCGTTGCCACCAGTCTTGAGGCGTGGGTGTCCTTGATGAATATGGATACCCCCCCTCCTTTCTTGGTATTGTCCGGATTTTGGGGCCGGAACGCATGATATGAGGTAAAACCTGATAGTGCTGGGGTGCTCTCAGGAGCCTTGAACCAGGTTTCTGTCACAGCACAGACGTCGATGTTCTCCATACTGAGAAGGGCCTCGAGTGCGTGCATTTTGAGATTTAGACTTCTGGCATTGAGCAGCATTACCCTTAGTTTTTTTCCTTTTTTGTGTTCTAGGGTGGTAGGTTTAGAATTTGAGCCTTGCTAAAAAAAGGCACTATGGGGGTGGCAAGAGCCTTTGCCAATATCCGGAATCCCAGGGGTGACAGGTGCAAGCCGTCCCTTGCGAAGCAGCGTGGCTTGTCCAGCATGTCATCCCAGGCAGACAGACAGTGGATCCCCTTTGAATGACACCAGAGTTTAAGCCAATTGTTAAAGCTGATCGTCTTATCTCTGTATTGTGGCATCATTCTTGGTGAAGGTAGGATACTGCTCAAGGTCAGGGTCATACCTGCCTGGGCTACATAATCAGAGAGCTCCTCAATGTCTCTTTTCATGTAGTCCAAGGAGTGCGTCTCAGGTCGTTTACACCAGCGTGGACAATGACTGAGTCGTATTTGTACCTGCTGTTGAGAGACCTGAGTGCTTGCGTTATGTGGCGGATTCTAGCGCCCAACAGGCAGCTTACTGTAACTCTCTCCTTACTCAGTCTGGTGAGCGGGACGTCAGTGTGTCTGACTATGGAGTCACCAATGACTAGTGTGTCTGGCATTGTGTTTGGCCTTAAGGGCTGTGACTGTTTGACACTCTGACTGTGAGGTCTATGTGTTGCAGGTGTTGTGTTCTGAGGTGGTGGTTGTTTGGGTGTCTGCTTTGGTGGCCTCTGCAGTTTTGGTAGATTTTTGATCAGAGCCTCCGAGTATGTCTTTGTGTGTTTATGTGTATGATTTGAGGTTGTGATGGTACTATGTGAGACTGGGTCTATAGTGTGTGTGGTAACCTTCTCCTCCTGACTGGTCTTGCCAGTCCTATGTTGAGAGAGCTCAGCCTCCAGTTTGGCCGTATAGTTGCATCTCTCGCATGTATTTGTGTTTTGTGGGAGGAGGAGAGGGTTGTCAGTGTACATGAGGCAATTGTAACAAGAGTTACATGATTGCCTCAATATTCCCAGGTTCACCAGCTGAGCAGGAGAGGACACTAGCAACTGATCCTTCGACATGCTAGAAGGAATAGACAAAAAAACTTTAAAAGAGATTCCGGGGGATGTGGGTGACCGAGAAATGGGGGTTTGCCTTTTTGGGGTACTATCTATGACAAGAGCGCTGTATCAAGGTAATAAGTACTGTAGGAGCAAGTGCTAGGTTTAACAGATAGAGAATAGTCTACTTGGAGTCAAGTAGAGAAGATCTTTTTAGTTATAGGATACGCTGATTAGAAGAGTAGTATAGTTCGAGGAAGGTAGTTTTAAGGGAAAATTTGAAGAGTGGACTTTAGGTAGCCCGAATAGTTTAAACCTGCTTAACCGGCGCTGCCCTAGTGTGCAACAGTGGCAACTCCGCGCTAAAGCGTGCTAAAACGCGCTTTATAGCAGGGGGCTGGAAAAGACAGGAAATGACCCAAAATGGCCAATAGACTACAAGTTACTGCCTTAAACCACTCCTCTAAGGACAAACAGGCAGCTCAGTACTCCCCACTCTCACTGGTGAGTAAAGAAACTTCCCCCTGACCAAACAAGGAAAATGGAGAAACACAGGAACCAAGACAAAGCCCAGGGATCAGCAAAATCTGGTCTCTGGAACACTAGTTAGGAAAGTATGGAAAACAAGGATATTTTTTTTTTTTTCAAGTTTTTTTACAGAAAAGTAGAAAACACAATAAATGCTATGATTTTCGACTAAATGCTATCAAAAGCTAGTACACTTGAGTGTATTAGCCTGTAGTTTAACTTTTAGGCAAAACTTAAACTAGCAAGTGCAGTAAACAGTTTTAGCTTATAAACACAGTAAAAACAGTGCAAACTTTGATAAAACAAGCAGAAACAGTAGTCGAAAGGCACAAAAAGTCGAAAATAGCCAAGAAAAATACTTAAAATCTGGAAAGGTAGTCTTTTCTGGTCTCTGCTGCTAGAGGAACACTGCTGGCCACCACGAGGAGCTGTGCTGAGTTCTCAATAGCTGGAAAAGCCCGCCAAAGCATGCTTTATAGCAGGGGACTGGAAAAGACAGGAAATGACCCAAAATGGCCAATAGACTACAAGTTACTGCCTTAAACCACTCCTCTAAGGACAAACAGGCAGCTCAGTACTCCCCACTCTCACTGGTGAGTAAAGAAACTTCCCCTATGAATTTATGAAACCACAAACCTAAGGAAGAGAGAAAAACAGAATCTGAGTGCTTTCTGCAAATGTGAATAATAAGAAGAATAGAGTAAGAAGAATAGGGATTTTGGAGTGGTGATGTAGATGTAATTATATTAGAAAACACAAGTTCTTTAACAAATGAAGAAATATTACAAACAAACTATGGGAAGGAAAGATGATCTGGAGCTAGGGAAATTGGACATGTTCTGGAATAGCCATATTCTGTAGAAATGTAGTAAAGATATTAGATGTAACTTTAGCAAAAATTAGAAGATTAACCATTGTAGATTTAATATGGAAAGAATTATAGAATTATAATGTTGTATGCTTATATTAATTGTAAACAAGGGAACACTTATTTTATCAGATTTTAGACTATGTAGTGATAAATATAATAGCAGTAGACTTTAATTGTGATTTAAGAGATGAGCGTAAAAAGAAAGGAAATGATGTTACAAAAATGTTAGAAATTATAAGATATGGTAAGTTAAAACTTTGGGAAAAAATTCATGGACTTATAAAAGAGGTATACATAGAACTGAAATAAATAATTTTATAGTATCAGAAGGTTTAGTTATAGGAGAAGGGGAGGTAGTTGAAACAGGATTTTTTTTTATCTTGCAGTATGGCTAGAGATTAACAAAAATAATGAATATATAAAATAGGCAAAGGAATAAAAAGGATACATGAAAAAGCATGAAACAAAGAAGGAAAGAGATTAGTAATAGTTATAAAAAGGTGATATAACTATGAGAACAGTTTGTAAAAATTGGTCTGAATGGTGGATGATATTTAAGGAAAAATAAGTTTTTTTACCGTGGCAATATAATGTGAGAAATTTATAAAAGAATGTATGATGCATTGCAAAATTTAGAACATAATGATATGTGAAAGAAATCTAGAAAAAATACAAAAGTTGTTATATAAGCAAAGATGTTTTTACAAGGAAAAAGAGAAGTATTGAGTTACTTAAGCAGATTAGTAAAGGAAGATGGTAGTGTACTGAAAGAAATACATGTATAAGGAGAAATAGAACTCGGGGAAAATATTATGAATAGTGTAGCACAATATGTACAAGAAATTTAAAAAAAGAAGGTAGTAAAAATGTTAACAGATAAAGAGAATAAAGTGTTGGGAATGGAAACTTATTTAAATGAGGTAAATAAAGTGTTAGGACAAGTAAGTATAGATTTGTTTGCAGGACCGGATGGAGTAGGATATGGCATGTAAAATTTAAAAGACTGGCAAAAAAAAAAAAGATATTGAATGAGTGGTTAAATGAGCATTTCATGTATAAAGAATTATGTAGTGTAATACTTAAATTCATATGGAAAAAAAGATGATTAAACTGGAGACCAATAGAATTAAATAATAAGGATAAGATCTTTTTGAAAATACAAAAGAGATTTGAAACTACAATTGAAAATATTATGGAAGATGTATATTGTATAAAGGGGAAGGGTTGTCAAGAATTATTAATTATATAGAAATTGTGGATGATATGAATATAAAAGAAGAATCGAAAATCATGGTAGCGACCTTAATGAGGCATTTGACACAATTTCTCCACTCCTTTTCTACCTCTCTCACCTTGCCTTCTAACTTTATCCTACATACTATCTAGTGTTTTGCTTATCTGTAGTGTAATTGTACAGTCCTACAGATTGTATTGTATCTTCTGCCACTGGCTGTTACTGCAACAGTAATTGTTCAGTTCTACTGATTGTATTATATTTACTGCTACTTGATTGCGTTGTCCTACTGATGGTGTTCTACTACTGTGGAGTTTTTTCTCCCTGGGTCTTCAGTATGTACAGGAACTTGCATTGTAGTGTCTCTTGATGCTGTAAATAATTCTGTTGTACTAATGTTTGCTATTACTACATTTTTGTTGTATATATTACTGTGAAGTTTTTCTCCCCAGGTCTCTGCTGAAAATGGGTCTCTGGCCCAGTCAGACATACTCGGTCAACAAATGTAATTAATAAATAAATTGATAAACGAAAAAAATGGAAGAAGTGCCCAAATATAAACAAATAACCAAGAAATAAGGCACTGGGGGGTTCACCAGGTAGCAAACCAACTTTAATGAACATGCAACTGAACTGGACCACAGCGTTTTCTTCGGCAACTTCATCAGATGAGCATACCACCATAATGAGTCCTTTATATATAGTCATTAATAAGTCAATTAAGCAACCAATCCACAATTAAAGACATATTAACAAATAAAATGCTTAAAAATGTCTTAGGAAACAATGCATGCAGGTTCTTAAATAAAACTGATCCATTCAGTACAAATATAAAACCATAAATTAAAAAAATGCTTTAATTACATGTGGGATGTAAAATGACACTGAATACATTTAAAACATTAAAAACATTTAAATTCATGTAAGAAATGCTGATTAAAAGCAAGCAGTAATAAATCTGTAACAGAGCCTGCTGTGTAGAGATCTTAATGAAATAGTGACATCTACTGGCCAAAAGTTTCAGAACAATTTAAAAATCAAAGTTTAGCAGCTCTTAATTTTAAGACTAGTTTCAAAGAAACTGTCATTTAAACCAGGGTGTTTGTTTGCTTGCTTCTAACACCAACTGCCAGTCTAACTCTCTGTACTCCAAACGCGTCTCCCGGGGCCATCTCTGGGATCAGTTGGTAATACCTCAATCACAAAAAAGTAAAAAAAGTCTCTTTCTGAACAGTCTAAAGTGTGTTTACATAAAGCATTGTTTAGGTTCATCTTTTTTATATCATACCTGTACTCATACATTCTGGATTTTAATTTCTTTTTAGTTTTGCCGATGTAAAATGCCTCACATTTTCCACTTAAGGCTAAATCAATCAAACCATTTGTGTTACAGTTGGCAAAACTTAAGGTTTTTATCAATCTATTTCTGGCTTTCAAAAACATGTATCCCCTGTTCTAACATAGGGGCATTGGGTACAACCCCCACACTTGTGTGTACCCCTTTTACTGGGGTATAGTTACTAGCCTTACTAGACCCATTCTCCAGAATGTTTTTAATAGTCCGCCCCTTTCTGTATACACATTTAAGTGGTCTGTTAAATATATATTGCAATTCAGAAGTACTAGCAAACCTACTCCGTTCATCCTCTATAATACTTCTGACCATTCTAGCTACCCCGTCATAGGTTAATACCAAAGCTCTGTTGTATGTATTCTCTACATTAGTATTTATTGAATGAGTACTGCTCAGATCCACAGAGTCATTGCCAAAAATAGGGGCAAACTTGGTTTTCCTAGCTGCAGACACATCTTCAAACACATCCGTAAGTAATGAAACTGGGTAGCTCTGAACAGCTCAGAAAGATATTTACTTTCATTTAAAAAGTCGCTGTTATCAGATGTCATTCTACTGATGCACACAAACTGGCTTTTTACCACCCCTTTCTTCTGGTATTATGGGTGTGCACTAGTATAATACAGGTATGAGTTTGAAAAGGTCATTTTTCTATACACCCTGGTTTTAAAACCCCCATTAATTTTATTAATGCAGACATCCAGATATTTCTTTTCATTTTAATCCATTATATAAGTAAATCTTAAAAATTCAGTAATACTTGATAAATATCTAAAAAATTCCAAGGACCTGTCCACTGTCTCTCTCCAAAACAAACAAATATCATCCAAAAACCGACCATAAAAGCTCCAACACTTGTTAAAATCACTGTTAAAAACATATTTCTTTTCCCAATAATATAATGTAATGTTAGCATACTTTGGGACAAAATGGGCCCCCATAGTTACACCTCTTAATTGTTTAAAATAATTCACCCTAAAAAAAAAATAAAATTGTTTTTTAAGATCACATCCGTCAGTATTAAACACACTTGACAGTCATTGTAAGTAATATCTTTATTATCAGTTAAAACTTCTTCCAACCATTCTAAATCTATATCGTGAGGGATAGAAGAAAACAAATCAACCACATCCATAGAAATAAAAACTAAACTATCCGAATAAAGGCCAGAATTTAATTTCTTCAACAGGTTCCATGAATCTTTTAATACGATTTCACCCCCCCCCCCCCAATAGCTAATTTTTTCAGTTTTGAATTTACATATTTTGCTAAAGGGACAGTTACTGAGCCTTCAGCCGAAACAATTGGCCGTAAAGGTGGGTTGCCTATATCCTTATGAACCTTGGGGATACCAAAAATAGATGGAACCCTGGGTCTGTGTAGGAAGTTGTATGTGTCACTATCAATAAGCCCTGCTAATAATAAATCATTGAGGCATAGGTTCATAGGTTCATACTAGGCTATCTGCCCTAGGGCATTTATAAGCCTAGCCAGAATGTGTTTGGCTTTCGCCACCCATTTTAAATTTATTTTGCTATGCCCTTTTTCGAGGTTAGTATACTGTGCCTCTGTCTAACAGTGACACAGAAGTGATACCCGGGGTAAACCTACGATCTCCCATCCACTCATCAAGATTCCTCTTGAAGAGAGTCAATGAGGGACTCTGCCTAACCTGGACTGGGATTTTATTCCAGAGTGAAGGGAGCCTCTGGGTTATGAATCTGTCCCTCCAGCATGTCCTATTTATTTCAGTGCTGAGGTTCAAGTCTCTCGAGCGCGTAGCTCGATGGGATTTGGATTTTCTGAGGTGCAGCATGTCCATTATTTCCAGGTTGGACATGGCTTTATATGTCAGGCACAGATCACCTCTGAACAGGCGGAATGCCACTGAGTAGAGCTGGAGTTTCTTTAACCGGGCAGCATATGGCATCTGTTTGAGCCCTTTGATCTTCTTGGTGAGGTACTTTTAGGGTCTTTCCAGTTGCTGCAGGTGTCTGGTAAGGTACATCCCAAAAGGGGCATTGTACTCAATTATGGGCCTGATGAAGGATGAGTAAAGAGGCATGATGACCTCCCCTGATCTAGATGTGAATCCCTTCATGATTAGGTGGGCTATATAAAATGTTTTTCTAACCACTTTGGCCACGTGGTTGTCAAATGAGAGATTGCTATCAACTTGGGTCCCCAGGTCCCTAATTACTTCTTCTGTACTTAACGGATTACCACCTATGTGGTAATTTGTGGGCACTTGTTTTTGCCAAAGGGGATGACTATACACTTTTTGGCATTTAGCTTGAGGCCATGGCTCTGGCACCACTTGTCTGTTTCTATGAGGCCCTTTTGGAGGATGCTTGTGTCGGCTGGAGAGTCGATTATGGTGCCCAGTTTGCAGTCATCTGCGAACTTGGTCAGCCACAGTCCTTCCGTGTTGGCCTGTACTTCCGAGAAGTATATACTGAACAAGAGAGGTCCCAGGACTGAGCCTTGTGGGACACCATTTGTAACTGGTTTGGAGTCTGACATGGCTCCAGCAATTCTAACCATGTGGTTTCTGTCCTTGAGCCAGTTTGCAATCCATCTAGTGACATAGGGGTTTATATTTAAGCTGGTGAGCTTATCTATAATGCCGGAGTGGGGTATTGTATCGAAGGCTTTTGCGAGGTCCAGGTAGGCTGTGTGGACCACCTTCCCCTCGTCAATGGCCTTGGTGACTGTTTCAAAGAAATCAACCAGGTTTAAGAGCAGGATCTGCCCTTAACAAAGCCAAACTGGGTAGGATCCAGTGTCTGTAGGTCCCCAATGTCTTTATTTATGAGGTCCATGATGATCCTTTCCATAGCTTTGCAGACCAAGCTAGTCAGGCTTATGGGGCGATAGTTTCCAGGATCCGTTGAGGCACCACCTTTATGGAGAGGGACCACTGTTGCTGTACGCCACTCTTTGGGCACATATCCTGTAGTAAGGCTGAGATTGAACAGTAGTTTTATGTTTGGGTTTCGCTCTTCTTGGAGTTCATGTAGGACGCCGCCCGGGACACCGTCTGGTCCCATTGATGCTGTGTTTTTTGCTTTGGAGAGGGCGGCTCTTACCTGAGCATCTGAGATGTCAGGGGGGCAGCACTCTGCTGGGATAGATATTTGCCCTTTTGGTGGGGAGGGGGGGAGAAGTTTTCGCTGAACCTGTCAGCTAGGATGTTGGCAATGTCTGTGGGTTCAGTGTATTTTTTGTCATTTTGGACTAATTCTGAGCATTTCTGGGAATTATCACCCAGGTTCCTAACATAACTATAGAAAGCCTTGTGATTATCCTTAGTGTCCTGTGCAATTTTTCTCTCGAAGCTGGCCTTAGACAATTTTATGAGTGCCCGTAGTTTTTTTGCTAATACTGATCAGTGATGCCTTCCCTTTTTGGGATTTTGCTCTGTCATTTAGTAGCTTCCTCCTTTTATTGTATAGTTTGTTTATGGCTGGGGTCCACCAGACAGGACGTCTGCCTTTGGAGGATTGGGTCTTGGTTTTATTTGGGATCACATGATCCATGCATCACGCATAATTGTATTTTTTTATATGCTATATTCACTTCATTTAATGACACCCTTACAACATATTGTTTATCATCCCCCAGGATATCCATTATTTTCCCCTCATGTATTATTTTGTCCATCAGTACAGTACCCCCACCTTTGTCTGGTTTCATCACCCTCAGGTTTTTATTGTTTCTACATTCCTCTAATATATTCCTTTCTTCTTTACTTAGGTTGGAAAACAACTTATTGTTAGCTACTGCTTGCCGTAGTTTGTTCTCTATCATGCTTTCAAACTTAAAAAGGTAAAAACACAAACGTGAAACCAAACAAATACCTTCTGAAGGCTGCTGATGAATATTAAAAATCCTTTAATGGATGAATGTCCAAAATACAACCAATGTTTTCAAACTTCCTAAGTTGTGGATGCAGGGGTGGGTTAAATGTGATTTTTCTGCTTAATTTATTGTCTGTGTTGGGCTTAAATTGGCAGTTAAAAAACAATTCAAAATATTTCTTGCGTATAAACAACTTAAAATCAACTAATAGTCTAAAAATGTCAGTCTTAGTTCTTGGAATAAAAGTAAAACCTTTTAAAAACAAGTTAAAATGACTTTTTTCAATTTTGGTATCACTGTAATTGAAAATGTTAAAACCATTAAAAGTGCATCTTGGACCATTTTTAATTATTCCAAGTTCACTATCTATCATTGATGTGTCTCCTTCGGTCCTGCCCACACATTGTATCTGTAATTCACCGGGCCTTTCTTCCTCAACCTCTCAGACCTCATGGGGGAATGGTTTTCTAAAGGGTCGTGCAAGTTTAAATTCTCATCTAGTTGTTGCCCATTAAACCCCTGAATATGTGTCGAACTATCATTATGAATGTCGTACCTCCTAAACTGCTTTGGTTTAGGGTACTGTATATTTTCTTTGTACTCATTAACATCCCTTTCTATTTTTTAATTTTTCTGACATGCACATCTTTAGATTTAAAGTCTATATCATTCAATAATTCATGGTATTTGTTTTTTTCACTTTCAACAGTGAACTTCAAATCACTCACAATTTTATTGTTGGTATGCTGTACAAGTTCATAAATTTTATGCATCCCATTCTCATTATTTCTAATAATGGCTTTCATAATATCAAACCCGCATTTATCAAAAGCCGCTATTAAATC
Source organism: Protopterus annectens (assembly GCF_019279795.1). NCBI lineage: Eukaryota > Metazoa > Chordata > Ceratodontiformes > Protopteridae > Protopterus > Protopterus annectens. The sequence continues at coordinate 1,200,703,346 of NC_056725.1, read as the reverse complement.
TTTATGAAAATCAGTACCATTATAAATGTTGTTAGGATATTTGCTTACCCTGAGTCCCTTAAGGACTATGTTTAAGTGTAAACACTGTTTTAAGTAATCATTGTCTATCTCATACATTTTGTATTTAGTTAACCACTAAATAAATAAATAAGTTGGACATGAATGATCTGCAAGGCCATGGAATGGGTTATCATAGACCTCATTAACAGGGACATTGGCAACCTCCAAACACTTGACCCCACACAGTTTGGTTTTGTTAAGGAGAGGTCATATCTGTTAAATCTGGTTGACTTTTTTGAGACCGTCACCAGAGCCATGGACAAGGGGAAGACCCATGTACACCACCAACTTTGATCTGGCCAAAGCCTTCAACAATATTCCCCACTCGGGCATAGTAGATAAACTCTCTCAACTAGGCATCAATCCATATGTTACCAGATGGGTAGCAAACTGGCTCACTGCTAGAACCCACCTAATCAAAATAGGGGAAGCTACCTCAAGCAGTAGACACATAACGAGCGGCGTACCCCAGGGATTGGTCTTGGGGCCACTGTATTCGGAATGTACTTCTCTGAGGTGCAGGCCAATACCAGTGGGCAGTGGCTGACCAAGTTTGCAGATGACTGCAAGCTGGGCACAATCATTAATTCCCCAAGTGATGTGGACATCCTCCAAGAGGATCTCACCCAAACAAATGACTGGTGCCAGAAACCTGGCCTCAAGCTGAATGCCAAAAATGCATCATCATCCTCAGAGGTGATGTCAGTCTGGCATACAAAGCAGTCTCAGACTGCTGCATATCCGCAAGTCAAGCTCCACTCGTGCAACCCGTATGCACAACCTCAACCTGGTCTGTGATATCAATAGGAGTTGCTGGCAGGACAGATTTGTGTCCCATAGACTCCCCTATCTGTGGAATAGACTCTCCCTCTCCACGTCAAGCAGAGTACCTCATTATCCCTTTTCAAGTGCAACCTGGATAACTGGATGGGAGACAGAAAATACACCCCTGGGATTCCACCTGTGTCCCTGCTGGACAGGGGTTCTGGGTGCTGACTTGTCTAAACATCGGCCAAACTCTTGGCTAGGCTTATAAGGGCCTCTAGTAACCTCCTGTGATCCTAAATCTTGTGAGCACTAATATGGCTTTAAATGAAGAAAAAAGTAAATGCTTAGGTGATATAGTAAAGATAGATGGTATATGTTTTACAGTGAATGAAGTTTCTGTGTTGGGTATAAAATTTGGGAATAAAGATGTAAGTAGAATGCAATGGGAAAAAGCAGTAGAAGAAATAAAACACTCCTGTCTTTTTTGGAGAACATATAAATTCTTATTCAGGAAAAAAAGGCTTATTTGATAAATTCAGTACTGATGGGGAAAATAGCATACTTAACAAGTGTATTTATGTTGCCAACAGTGTTTGAAAAGGAATTATTGCAGATCATTTTTTTCATTTATATTTTGTTCTGGATTAAACCCAGTAATAAAGAGGAGTTTGTTTGCAAATGAAGAAGGAAGACATTTATGGTTAATTGACTGAGTGGTATATGCTGCTTTATTAAATTTCTACAAATTGTTAAAAGTGGATAAATGAGAGAGATTAGTAGTAAAATAGTATAAGTGTGATGCATTTTGGGGTATGGGAAAAAGAGTAAGAAAGAAAGTGTGTAAATGAAGAAATATATTGCCAAGAAAAAAAGTGTGGAAAATAAAAAAAAATGATGATATAGAAATATAAAACCATGGGGTAGGGTTACCACCTGTCCCACTTTGCGAGGGGCAGTCCCTCTTTGGGCAGTTGTGTCCTGACAAAAAATTGTAAAAATGGCAGATGTCCTGAGATTTTAGGACAAAATTATTTTATGTAATAGTTGCATAAAACAGTTATTCTGTATCTAAAATACTTAAATGTTATAAGAAACAGAATAAGCAACTAAAATGCTACAAGAATAAGTTTTTATTTAAGCAAAAAAGTTAAGTTCTATTCTTTGTACTGACCGTGGGTATGTGTCGGCCTGTAAAATCTAATGTTTATACCAAAAATGTCCCACTTTGGCCATTTGAAAAGGTGGCAACCCTACCATGGGGAAATCTAACAGATGAAAAAAATTAAAGCTATAAAAATAAGAATCAGTGGTGCAATCAGAAAGTAGAATGTCAATATTTTTGTGGAGACTGGTAATAGATACATTTCTAGTAAAAGGAAAATATGCCATATAAAAAGAAAAGTGAGAGAATATGTTTACATTGCCAAGAAGAAGCAACTACGGAGCATGTGCTTTTGAAATGTAAAATAAAAAAAGTTATGGGGAAAACTGTGTAAAGATTTTTTTCGGAGATGTAAATGAAGTGGATAAAATAAGCATGGAAATTATTAAATGTGGTTATGATAAGAATAGAAGTAAAGAATATGTTAAAAGAAGAGATGACAAGTTATTTTATGTTATATGAGCTATATAGAATAAATGAAATGATGTTTAATGGTAAATGGATTTTAGCAATGATATTAAGTAAAATTACATGGTGGTTATAGAAAAAGGAGTGGGGGGTCTATTAGGGATGAACATTTTGTATGATTGTAAAGGCGATTCTGAATATGTAAAATAAGAAAAATCCACAACGTAACCACAAGCCAACCTGGTAAATGCTCTGTTGCTACGTAAATAATGTATATAAAATCCACTGTTGTAATAACGGAAGCAAAGTAGGAATGTCCCAATAAAACCTGTGTTTATTCACATTAAAATCGATAAAACAGGATAAGCGAGCTTTCGCTAATACAGCTTCTTCAGATCCGTATAAAAAACACCATTATAACACATGTATATATAAATAAATTCAAAAAAGCTTATCCGATTTATAAAACCCCTATTGAAAAAAGCGTCGTAATATCAGATGATGGTACTATAAAGTATGAAAGCCTGTAAACACATATGTTTATTTACATTTGTATTTGATGTAGTATACTGTATGCACATATATATATATATATTTGTATATATATCTCTGTCTGTATAGTAGTTGTGATATTAGTATTTGCTAATAGAAACATTTTTACTCTATAGTAATATGTAATAGTAAGTTATTGACATGGAATACTCCTTTAAGGACTTAATTAATTAATTAATTAATTATCAAGTCTGATTGGATAAGCTTTTTTGAGCTTTTTTGAATTTATTTATATATACATCTGTTATAATGGTGTTTTTTATATGGATCTGAAGAAGCTGTATTAGCGAAAGCGCGGTTATCCTGTTTTATCGATTTTAATGTGAATAAATACAGGTTTTATTGGGACATTCCTACTTTGTTTCCGTTATTACAACAGTGGATTCTGAATATGTGTTAACAAATTTGTATATCTATATGTTTGTACATTTGTAAATATTTTGTAAATAACAGTTCTTTTTGTATTTAAATAAAGGACCCCCTCCATGAATACAACCATTCCACTGTACTCAGCATTCATTAGGCTGATCATATAATGACATTTTTGGTATGTACTTGTCTAAAGACTTGCTACAGTTGGAGAAATCACATTTCTTCCCCACTAAGAAAATCAAGAGCATTAAGTCATATAAAATACTTTCAGGATCATCTTAAAGCTTTGTCCCTCTTCTCAGCATCATATAGGCTACTGAGAGATGACTTGCACCCCACATATAGAACCTCAACTGACACTATCCTGTCAGATCTGTTACACATTCACAAGTCTAGTATTGTCGTAAACACAGATGCAAGTGATTGGTGTCTCTTCTGTACCATAAATATAATGTGCTGGAGGGATAGGTATGTGTCATTGAGAATGCTGCTTCAGTGGGACTGTCTTACAGTCCACTTAAAGCAAAGTACTTATGTTACTTTTTTCATATGTAATTTAGATGAATAGATGGTTAACCACAAATTCACCCAAAGTTTAGCATCGTTTTCCCTCTTAGACAGGGCCAGTTTGTAAATGTCCCAACATATCCTTGCTCTACCCATTTCTGGTTTATTTGTTCATAAAATGTAAGGGTTAAAAACTACCGTGGGAATGTAAGACTAATAGCCTAATATATACCCAAGAAGAAAAGAAAAGCATACGTGCTTTTTTTTTTTTTTTTTTTTTGGTGTATGCTTGAATTTTATGACACTTTAACAGTTCTGATATCATTAAGAAGGAAGTGCCAGAAGCAGTGGTCCCACTGGTAAACTCAGTGCGAGAGCAGCATGTCCCTTATAGGCTTCTCTGCAACAAAAGAAGGAAAACCTCACCAACCACATGTAGAGCTTGTCTGATTGCTTCTCATAGTAGTGTGCTTTTTTTCCCCTTGCAGAAGTGCTCAGTGGCAAGAATTTTCCTCCGATAACAGTGAGTACTTAGCAATCACAAACAACTACTTGGTTACTGGAACAACACAACATCATGATGATCTGATGTTGTCTCTTCCGTCTGATGTTCTTCGTGTTTCACTGTTGCAGTCATTACACTTGGGTTATCCTGCTGGCAGGCTACCCTCAGTCAGCCTGAATTCCAAAGTCTAGGTCCGGCGTCAGCTGCTGTCGCCTCTTCCCTGACGTCAGTGCGCCAGGGGTATAAAAGATGCAGCCGATGCCATTTTCTTCAGTCTTTCTTGCCGCGCGGTGCCCGAAGCATAAGCAGTTTGCAAGTGCCGGTCGGCCGACTCCTGAGATTTTCGTGTTCGAATTTCAGATCCGAAGTCTTCATTAAAAGCTAAGTACCCCACTGGGGAAACTTTTTTCTTGCTCCAGACCGATGTCAGAAAAAGTTAATAATTGTATTTCTTGTGGGAAGCAAATACCTCATAAGGACTTTCATTCTTACTGTATTCCTTGCCTAGGCCCTGACCACGATGTTGCTAGTTGTCGGTTTTGTGCTAGATTTAACCAACGCACTATTAAGTGTCGTTACGATTTTGCTTTACATTATTTTGGCAGAAGATTTAATTATACCATGTCGTCGGATAGCCATCCGACTACCGGAATTCACAAGAAACGCAAAGAAGAAGAGGAAGACAGGCATCCGAGGTCCAAAACCGACGACGAGGCTTCTTCTAAGCCAGTCGCCGGTTGTCAGTGAGGCACCTTCACAGCCCCTGACGCCCGCTACTTTAGACCTGCAGGCCACTACAGACTCCCACGTGGAGTCACCTAAGCCGCTGGAAGGTCAAAGTATTGGACTGTCGGAGACTATTCCCTCAGATGGGTCCAGAGCCGCTGAGCAGGCATCGGATTCTGAGGGCGTTTTCAGGCCAACTCAATTATACATTAAAACCACTTTGGCTTCAAAGGCAAAGACTGAAGCACCCTTAAAGACAAAGAAACAAGTACAACAGCCTCATGGACAGGCCTCCATGCCCAAAAAACAGATGCTCAAAATGGCCGAAGACTTAATTACTTTGATCAGGGGTTCCCATCCCCCTCCTGATAAAAGGCCTAGGCAAGAGACAGAATATGAATCTTCAGATCAGGTTTCCATTTCATCTGATTCCTCTTCTGATCAGGAATGCTCTCTTCCTCCTCTGAGGATTCTGATGCTGAAGAATCTATCCATTCAGCCTCTCCTCCTGAGGATTACTCTTTTCATAGGTTCATAGGTTCATAGATTAGTACTAAGCTAACTGCTCTTGAGAGCCATTTTAAGCCTAGCCAATTATCCCTTGTGAGACTCAAACCCTGCACCTTGTGTTTGTAAGGCAAACACCTTAACCATTAGGCCACCCTCCCTCCCCCTTTTGGGGAAACCTTGCATATCATGAGGGAGCATTTCCACTGGGAGAGACAAGATTTTTCAGAATCTAAGAAAAGGCTCAGAGACTTTCTTTTACTACCACAACACAGACCCCTAGCTATTCCACCTGTGTTAGACATTGTTGATGTATTTTCAGAGTCCAGTCTGACCCCTGACTCCTTACCTCCAGCTCCTGTTAAGCCGGACAGGTACTACAGGGTCCCTGATTCTCATAACTTCCCTTTCAAAAACCCTGCTGCTGACCCGGAAACCATCTCTCAGGGTCCCAAAGTGGTCAAGGCCTCCGCTGCAAAAAAACCCTACCCCCTCTGACAGGGATTCTAGGGCATTGGACAGATGGGGAAAAAAGATTTACACTTCCACTACCTTGGCTATAAGGGCTTTAAATTGTCAGTTTCATATGCTCAAATATCAGCAGTATATTATGTCACTGCTTAAACAGAAAATGTTGACAAATTCTGAATGTGCAGAAAACAAAGAAATGCAGGATTTATTGCATGCAGCTGAACAAGTTGGAAATCATACTTTGCAATGTGGTTTTGATTCTTTGGAGGCCTCCTGCAGAGCCGCTGTTAAGGGTTCTGTCATCAGGAGGCATGCTTGGTTAAAGGAACAAAGTCTGCCTGATCATGTCAAAGCAAAATTATTAGATGCCCCATTACAGCATGATACTTTGGTGTTAAAGCAGAAGAGGTGTTAAAGAAAATGGAGGACAAAGCTAAATCTATGCAAACAGTTAAGGATTTCTTGCAGGTTCAGCCTCCAAGATTTAGCAGACACTAGCCTACAAAGAATTGGTCCTTTCCATTGTCAGACCGACCACAAAGGGGCAGATACAGACGCCCAAGAGGCAGATCCCAGCCCCAAGGCTCGTACAGGTCTAAACAATGGGGTGCTTCTACCTCCAAAAGTGGAGAAGACAAATCACAACCATTCAGGAAACAGTCTCAATGACTTCCCCCTGCCTGCACCAAGCACTTATCTTCTGGCAGCACCTTTAGGGGGAAAACTAGCACTTTTTTCTCAAAACTGGCACATAATAACCCAGGACAAATGGGTCTTAGACATAGTGTCACAAGGCTACATTCACTTCCATACCCTGCCAACGACAAACGGTTGGCCAGACCTGCCAAAACATCAATGGGCAGAGGCACATAAGCAAGTCTCATCCCTCATGGACATGAGGGCCGTTCAACAAGTACCAGAGCAAGAACAGGGACAAGGATTTTATTAGACTGTTTTGGTACCAAGAAAAGACAAGACCAATACTGGACCTATCTATTCCAAACACATTTCTGGATATACCAAATTTCAAAATGTTGACTCTACAGCAAATTCTGCCCATGCTGGGCAAGAAGGCTTGGCTGGTGACTTTAGACCTAAAAGAGGCATACCTGCATGTCCCAGTCAGACAAACATGCAGAAGATTCCTCAGATTCAAAGCTGGCTCAATGCACTACCAATTCTCTGCATTGCCCTTTGGCTTATCTACTGCGCCCAGGGTCTTCACAAAGTGCCTGGCACCAGTAATTGCATTCTGCAGACAAAGAGGAAAACAAATATATCCTTACTTGGATGACTGCCTCATTCAAGCACAGAACAAGGACATTCTACTACAGCATCTGGCGTTTGTAAAGAGATTTCTAACAGGCCTAGGGTACACAGTCAAGTGAAAAGAAATAAAAACTAGTACCCTCTCAAGAGATAGTATTCCTGGGTGCAAGCGTAAATACAGCTGCCCAGATGGCTTATCTCACGCCAGACAAAGGCAACTGACTACCTATTTCAACCTGTTGGCAACAAAGGCCCAGTTATCGCAAGAAAAATTCTGCAGGCTTAGGGCTTCATGGCATTCTGCATTCTACTTATTCCATATGTGAGACTGCATATGAGGAAACTTCAATGGTACCTAAAAAGTGTTTGGACTCAACATTGCCATAACCTGGAAACAATAATTACCCTCATTCCCTGCCTGCAACAGGAGTTTCACTGGTGAGCGGAGGCTTGTCTCCAGAACAAGGGACAGCCATTCACTTTACCCCCAGCCAGGCAGACATTAACAACGGATGCATCAGATTATGCCTGGGGGCCCACATGGCAGGAAGATGTATTCAAGGAACATGGTCTGCAAACCAAATGCATCTACATATCAATCAAAAAGAGATGCTAGCTGTCCAGAATGCCCTGACAGCCTTCAAGGACATCCGGGACAACTACTGGTAAAGACGGACAACACCATGGTCATGTGGTATATAAACAAGCAGGGAGGCACTCATTCTTACCCCCTTTGCAGACTAGCCATGAATCTGTGGGACACAGCTTTGACTTACCAAGTACATCTGCAGGCACAGTTCCTGCCAGGAAAGATAAATACTCTGGCAGATGAACTAAGCAGAAACCTCATGGATCCCCACGAGTGGAATTTGGATCCACAAGTCTTCAGCATGATAACAAGGAAATGGGGATGCCCGGATATAGATCTGTTTGCCTCTCCTCACAACTACCAACTAAAAAGATTCTGCACAAGGACTTATCACAGACAAGCATGGAAAGTGGACGCCCTCTCTTTCAACTGGAAAAGCTTAGCAGTATATGCCTTTCCTCCACTGCCTCTCCTCCCCAAGGTACTCCTAAAGGTCAGACAAGAGAAGCCAAAGATGATACTGATTGCCCCAGACTGGCCCTGCCAGCACTGGTACCCAATCCTAAGGAACTTGTCTCAATGCCCGGCTTGGACCTTGCCTCAAATACCTCCTCTACTATCCCAACAAAGCAATCAGATCCTGCACAGCCAGTTAAAGACCTTAAATCTGGCAGCATGGTGGATAATGTAGTAATACAAAACCCGCCTCTCACTAAAGCTGTAATGGATGTCATTTTGGAGGCCAGAAGGCCAAGTACCAGAAAATCTTATGTTGGAAAATGAAGAGATTCTGTGCTTGGAACCAGGTACAAGGAATTGACACAGCTGTACCAAATATTCCTCAGATTTTGCAATACTTAACTGAGATGCTGGACAAAGGCCTATCCTTGTCATCAATCAAAATTCATGCCTCTGCCATTTCGGCTCATTACAATACAGAGCCACCAATCTTTTCTCACCCCTTGTTAAGGCAGTACCTCAGAGGAGCCAAAGACTTAAGGCCTCCAAGGAGATCACCAATGCCTGCATGGGACCTCAGTTATGTTTTGGAAAAACTCACCCTGCCTCCTTTTGTGCCAGCCGCTACAGCTGATATAAAGTTTTTTATCTTGGAAAACAGCTCTGCTCCCAGCAATAACCTCTGCAAGATGAGTCTCAGAGCTACAGGCACTCATGGCTGTGGAACCTTTTATCATTTTCTATCCAGACAGGGTTTCTCTGAGGACAAACCCGACATTTATGCTTAAGGTAGTGTCCAGTGTGGCCCTAAACCAAACTATTCATCTACCTACTTTTTATCCAAACCCACAGAATAAGGAGAGAATTCTGCATTCTGTGGACATACACCGACAGCTACGCTTCTACCTGAACAGAACCAAAGCTTTCAGAAAGACAGAGCAACTACTAGTGGCATATGCTGCAGGATCACAAGGAAAGGCTATCTCAAAGCTGACTATTTCAAAGTGGATAGGCCACTGCATCCGTTTCTGCTATTCACAACATGGCAAGCCAGTAACTAAGGGCATTAGGCCACATTCTACCAGAGCAGCAGCCACTTCAGCAGCCTTCCTCAGGGGAGTACCAACCAAAGACATTTTAGAGGCTGCTACCTGGAGTTCAGTGCACATCTTTACAAAGCACTATCCTTTACCACTCAACTCTAAATCCAGGGCAGGCTTTGCCACTGCAGTTCTGCAGGGCCTCATAGCCGCTCCTAATGCTATTTAGTTCCAGCCTCCCAACGTTAGCTTTGGGTTTCAACCCAAGTGTAATGACTGCAACAGTAAAACACGAAGAACATAGTACCATTGTGTACACTTACCATAAATGTAGATGTTTGAGTGTATTCACTGTTGCAGTCCAGGTTACCCACCCACCATCTCCCATATCTTTGCTGCAATTTATCTGCTCTTCTCTAACCTATACAACTTATGTGGTGTATTTGCTTGTAGATGAAGGTATATATTTTGGTGCATACATGTTTTATTGGCATATTTTTAACCTACCCTTTGGGGGGCACCTGACATCTGGGGCAAGAAAAACTGAAGAAAATGGTGTCGGCTGCATCTTTTATACCCCTGGCACACTGACGTCAGGGAAGAGGCGACAGCAGCCGACGCCGGACCTAGACTTTGGAATTCAGGCCGACTGAGGGTAGCCTGCCAGCAGGATAACCCAAGTGTAATGACTGCAACAGTGAATACACTCGAACATCTACATTTATGGTAAGTGTACACAACTGTACTTTCTTCAGTAGATGGAGTCTTTCCATCTGACCTAAGATCATACTTTGGCCACTTCAGATTTTGGGCTCCATAGCTTAGGCTCCTCCCCTTAGCCATAATTCCCTCCTGTCTCCAACTTTATCTCAGATCTCATTTGCTGTTCAGAGTACATATATGATTCATCACTCAGACTTGCCTCAGCTAAGTGTTGATAACTATTTACATCTTTAGTCCTTACTTTCTGGATAGTCTTTCTGTTTAATTGTGGTACTTTCCATTTTCCTTAGCTCCCTTTAAAGCCCCCCCCCCCCAAAAAAAAAGGCTGCTGCTTCTACCTTTTGGTTAGGTCTCATTTACAGTAGTTTAGGTGTAATTTATTTATTTATTGTCATTTGTTAACCGGGTTGGTCCAACTGAGCCAAAGGCCCATTTTCAGTGGAAACCCGAGGAGAAAAACTTCAATTACAATTGCAGACATGCCAAAAAAAAAAAAACTTAACACAAAGACTACAAATTACAGTGGTAATATTAGCAAGAAACATTTACATAAAATGAAATCAAGAAAGACAATATATTTATATATGTTTAAAAAAATCCAATACAATAGCGACAGGATAATCCCTGACTAGGAATATTTACAAGAACCTGATTGTAGATATACTGTAAATTGGAGTGTTAGAAGAGCAAGAAAGAAAGGCGGATAAAAAGAGTAATCAAAAGTAAAATTTAGGAAGAAATCAGGTCTTAAGAAAGTAGTGTTTGAGTTGTAGTTTGAAATGGAACTTATGGGGGATACGTCTTATAAGTAGAAGGGAGTTCCAGGTGTGAGCTACAGAATATTTATATAGGGACTTACCGATATTTTTTGATGGTTTGTAAATGTCAAGAAGATGTTTGTCAGATGTACGAAGTTCACGTCGGGGGTTATATAGAGATACAATATTAGAGATGGAGGAACAGGAAGTGAGATTACAAAGAATTAAGTGTGTGATATGCAGTTGAGAAAGAAACAATTGTTTAGGGAATTCAGGCCATTGCAATGATTTAAGGGTGAGGCAGTGGTGGGATTTGTATGGGAGATTAGAGGTGAAGCTAGCCATTTTATTGTATGTTTGCTCTAGTTTAGAGAGAAGTGAAGACTGAAGGTTAGTAAAAACTGGAGCTGCATACAAAAGACAGGGTAATAGGAGAGACAGGGCCAGGGAGGCTTTGGTGGAGGGTGAAAGCAGTTTGTGGTTACCGTACAGAAACTAAGTTTGTGGTGGTTCTTTATTTATGCAATGATGAATATATATGTCGAATTTCAATTCATTGTCAATTATAACACCAAGTAATTTAGTATAGGGTTCTGGTCTGATAGTGATATTGTTGAGGGAGGTAATAGAGAAAGTGGATTTGTGTGTTGCCAGTGTTTTAGGAAGGAAAAGTAGAAGTTTAATTTTTTTTGGTTAAGAATTATTTGATTATCAGTGAGTCAGGTTTTGATGGATGTCACAGTTTCTTCGGTAAGCGCAAGGAGTTCTGGGTTGCTGATGGCAGTGGTAATACGGGTCGAGTCATCTGCATATTGTAAGAATGAAGAGAGGCTGGTTGCAGATTTTGGTAAAAATACTGAACAAGAGAGGACCCAATGTAGAGCCTTGGGGGGACACTGGTGTTAACAGGAAGAAATTGGGAGGTGACAGTTTTCTAGAATTTTGGAAAGGGGGATAGTATAGCAATGGGATGGTAGTTGGATAGGTCAGTGGATTTTCCTCCTTTGCGAAGAAGGATTGTGCCAAAGGATTTCCATACATCTGGGACAAGAGATTCAGTAATTCAACGACTAATAAGGATAGAGACAGGGTAAGCAATAGCATTGGCAGCAATTTTAAGAAAGTAGGGAGGTAGATTGTCAACAGAGGGAAAGCAGGACTTAAGTTTATTTAGTTGGGATTTAATGAAGGCAATGGGAACTGGTTGTAGGGAGAATGTATTGAAGGAAGGAGGACTGGGATGTAAAGGTGGAGAGGAGACGGTAGATCTATTTGGAGTTAGTTTTTGGATTGTTTCAGTAAAGTAATTATTTAAAAGAGCAGCAGTGTCTGAGGCAGTATTGAGAGGCAACGGGTTGGGGGTAGGAGGACTACCAGGATGGAGGATTTTATTTATGGTAAACCAAAATTTTTTTAGAGTTATGTGGGCTACTTTTGTTGGAGGCAAAGAAAGTTTTTTTGTATCTCATAACTAGTTTTTTTACACCTGTTTCTAAGTTCCTTGTAGCTTTGGAGTAAGGGAGGAGTTTTATTTCTTGCCCAAGTTTTCCAGGCAGTATCCCTCTGATGCATGATAGAGTGTGTCGTTTGCTTAGTTAACCAGGGAGCACATTTTGATTTTACCCTGATTTTCCTGGAAGGTGCCATAGAGTTTAGTACATCTAGAAACAGAGTATTGAAAAGAGGTTACAGCATCGTTAAGAGGGAGGTTTTTAAGGAAGGACCAGTTTATATTGGACAAAGTGGAGATGAAATTGCCTGGATTGAAGTGAGTCAGATCACAGCATTCTCTGTAAAGGTGCTCTTTGGGAGGGTGTTGGGAGTATCTATGGATATAAATTGGGGAATGGTCACTTAGAGAGTTAGGGAGAATGCCCAGGTTATGATAGAGACAAGGGGTCAGAAGTAAGGATCCAGTCTATTATAGATCCTGAAGTAGAGCTGCTGTTGGACCTGGTAGGGGAAGATATTAGTTGGTGGAAGCCATACAGATTGAGACTATGAGTAAGAGATGAAGAAGAAAGAGTGGACCAATCTGTATTTGTGTTGCCAAGTATAATGGTTTCGTAAGGAACATTTAGGGTAAGCCAAGAGAGAAAGTTTTCAAGGATAGGTTTGGAAAGTGAGAGTGGAGAGAGATTAAGTTGGTTGGAATTGGGGATAGCAACACCTCCACCTCTTTTATTTGCTCTGTCCGCACAGAAGATATTGTAGCCTGGGGGAAGGATTTCGGAGTTAGAGATGTGAGGTTTTCACAAGGTTTCTGAGAGGGTTAAGATGTGGGGGGAGTTCAGGTCAATCCACAAGTGTAAGTCTGTAGTTTTGTTAACAATGCTTTGGATATTTAGAGAGAAAATAGTTGGGGATTTAGGAGATGGACTGTGGATATGGGGCATTGTCGAGGGGGTTGTTGACTTGTAAGAGGTGGTGATGGGTGGTCCAGGATTGGGGTGGATGTCACCATCCAGGAGTAAGTCAGTCAGTAAGGAGAGTAGGCCAATCGTACATGGAGTTATAGGTTTTGTAAATGTGGAAATTGAAACATTAGGGTACGTCTTAATTGAATAGTAAGTGGTAGGAGAGATAGAAAATAGGTGAAGAGAGATTAGAATTGTGTGAGTGGAGCTATATTTCTCTCCTTGTTATTGTTATTAATATTGCTTCTTGGTAGTGGTATTATTTGCCCTTTTTCTTGTTAGTTTAGCGCCTTGAGTTACCAAATCTGACAAGCCTTCAATGTGTATACTTCTTAGGTGCTGCCCACCTAGATGAAGACTGCAGCATTTGTACTGCTTTTGGCCAACAGGCCATTATTGAACAGCTGAACAAGCTTGTACTGAAGGGTCTTCTACCCTCCTGTGGATGAACCATCCAAAGTCGTGTCTACTGTGTCTAGAGCCGCCCTGTCTACTAAAAAGCCATCTGACAGACACAAAGGGGAAAAGAGTAGTGACAAGGAGTCTAGGAAGCACTTCCCCGACAATTCCTCCTCTTTGGAGGTTTCCTTAGCTCTCTCTGCAAAATTACCTAAAGCTTTGAATCCAGTAGTTATTGGATTACAGATGCCACTCTTGCCATACACTAAATTTTCACAGGAGCTTGTCTTCCCTAGACTGTGCTCCCCTTCTTGCAGAAGAGACCTGTGCACAGATCTAGACCCCCATGCACTTCCTCCACCAGATCACTGAGGTCTACCAGAAGCCTGAAAGAAGTTGAAGTAGATAGAATAATGAAGAAGTGCCTCAGGACCCTACCCTGATATGCCTCCCAGTTTCTGGAAACTTAGATCTGAGTTTCTCCTCATTGGATCCAAAGACTTGGTTAGCTACCACTCAGGTGACGTCAGTGATCCAAGAGTCGCTGAGCTTATTGGATCCGTAGGAATCTCTGAGCTGAAGCATTAGCACAGGTTCTGGGGGTCAGGGATCTACTCCAGAATTTTCAGAGACTTCCCTTACTCTTGGAACCTCTGTGCTATATAGCTTTACTGTGGCATTGGCCTCTGAGCAGAGTCTGATTGGTTCCCAGGACCAGCTCAGTGGCATTGGATTCTCCCTGTGCTTCTGCCCTCAAGGCAGTCGAGAGAGCTCCCTCCATTTCTGGTCAGCAAGCTTTCCTAATTTCTCAGCTGTGCCCGTCCGCCAACGAAAGACCAACCCCTGAGTTTTCAGATTCATCTGGCAAATACTTTTAGGGCACACATTGTGGTGTTTGTTTCCCAAGGTATCTCAAGGCCAACAGTTTGTATTCTCCCAGGCAACTGTGACCACAAATGCTACAGTTGGGGGGGGGGGGGTGGCATTACCTGGGGAAAGACTGTTCAAGGTAAGTGGTCTTCCTCAGAGGCCAACTTCCACATCACTGTTCTAGAGATAAGGACAGTTCTGCTAGTGTTGTAGGCCTTCCAAGACCTCCCCCCTCTAGGGATGTTTTCTATCCAGATAGACAATATGTCAGTTGTCTGGTACATCAACAAAGAGGAACATGTTTCTATCCATTATATCAAGAAGCAGTGAGCATTATATTCTGATTGCTTTCTGGAAGCAACATATATACTGAAGAAGTCCATTGTTCTGGTGGATCGGTTGAGTGTATCCGTTGTTTTGCCTCATAAGTGGTCCCTCAAATTGACAGTGGCAGAACATATTTTTTGTTGATGGGGCCAGCCATGCTGCGATCTTTAAACCTCTCCCTACAACACCAAATGTAGCAGGTTCTTTGCCCTAATCCTCCGTGGGATGCTCTGATGCACATTTGCCCCCACCCCCCACCCCCATCTCCTCTGTGCTTTTCCCCCTACTGCTCTGATTTCCAAAGTTCCTGCAAAAAGCATCAGAAGAGAGGATCACGGTCATCCTCATTGTCCCATTCTGGCCCCATCAGTTGAGTTTTTTCTTTCTCAGACCTCATTTGCTTCACCCTCCCTCCCATGAGAGCCAGATCCCAATCTAGGTCTTCATTAACCCTTCAGGCACACCTCACCCAGACATTCAGGCCCTCAAGTTAACCATTTGGTTTCTCCTCTTCCAGTGATGGCTTCTCAGTGATCCACATTCATTCTTCTTCACAGAGGTCTCTAACAAGAGAATTTACAAAACTGAAAGGAATTTTCTATTTGGGCCTCCTAAAGGAGTCTGGATTCTTTTTTGTCTCCTCTCCTTGTGGCCTTAAGACTTTCTAGCATCCATTTCCAGGTGAGGGCACGTTGTTCTCCGAATAAACTGCAGTCAGTGGCTATTTCCAATTTTTATGGTGAAGAAACTCGCACTGCATTAGTATTCTGTTTTGCTTAGCAGTATGTACACCATTACCAGGCAGCTTTTTAACAGCTGAGAACAGAATAATCTTAGAGAGACCATCAGCATGTGATTTTTTTTCTTCTGTTTTTTCCCCCTGGTGTTTTTCCCCAGAGGCAGTCTTTAGAACACAATTCTGTCCTGTATTTTGAAGGACCACAACTAGTCTGCGGCTTATAAAAGGTTTTGGATGTTACAGTACAATTATTTTGCCTTCTTGATAGAATATGTTCTGAGCCTCTGCATATCCTGATTCATTTGTCTCACTGGTGGTTCCTTACATTCGAGACAGGATTATACTGATTTTTTTTCTCTCCTCAGAGGTTAACCTTGCTTTGTCAACCTGTTTTGTTTACTTTGCCCAAATGCCTAGATCCCTTAGCAAATGCTGTCCAAGGAAGCAGGGTAATTCTTATGTGTTCCCAAGGCTTTGCCTTGTGCCATCTAAGCAGAATCACATTTTTGGGTCTGACAATATTGGCTCTGTTCATGTATGGATTTTCCTGTTTCAGGACAAGATTCCTGTCATGACTTCATCCTTTCTTTCATCAATAAGTTCAATTTCTGCTGAAGGTTTTGTGCTTAATGGCAACTTTAGTAGTGGCATCTGCTTAACCAAGCTTCATATGTGACCATTTCAGTGGTTTCTCATGGCACAGTAGAAGTGGCATTTCAGCAAGACATTCTGCTGCTGAGAGAGTTGTAGAGGTTGTAGCCAATCTCTGCAGGGAAGTTTACTTTCTAACAGTGTCTCTCTTATAGACACTGACCATAGACACCTCCCATCTTACAATGGAGATCCTAACTCAGGAAAAGGGTAGAGAAAAAATGTATTAAGGTACTTGAACCCAATCAAACCCAATCATGAGTGCATTAAAAGAGCAAATACGTAGTCATGCTACAGTCTTTGTACACTATGCTGATAAATTGCCAAAGTCATGAAAATTCATAAGCTGATGATAACAGGTAGACCACTGTGGACCTCTTAAAGCAGTTCTTTTCATTATGTAAGGGAGTTGCACATTTGGCGGAGTGTTTCCAAGCCAAAGTGCTTGACCGGAAAAAGAATGGCCGGTAAATGTGTTAGGCTAGACCTTAGGAACCTCCAGCAATCCCAAAATAAGGAAAGCAAGTGGCTAATGGGTGTATGGGACCAGAAACCACTTCTTCACTAATAAAGGGTGACACAATACTGAGTACATGACTATTGCAGACTGTACAGGATTGGAGTAATACAAACGTGACTAGACATACCTTTAAGTAACCAATGTCAAGTTCTGTATTACATGCAGTTAATTAGGTTTTACTTTAGGAAAGCCATAAGCAAAGGAGACCTACAGTAGTCAGGACAAGATAAGAACAACCACAAATGTCAGAGGAAATAAGGTAAGGTGTCCTCATATGAGTGTTTTTGGTGAGGTTCAGGTTATAATCTCCCTTTTTAAACTGTAAACTGTTCTTGTCCAAACACACAATGCAGTAGTCATGGTCTACATCAAGAAAAAGGAGGGCACACAACCATTCTTTTTTGGAATCTGTGGCAGGTGGTAGTTAATCTGATTATTCTTGGTCAGGTAATTGTTACAGAAGTCATATACTGAATGTTTAATGTATTGCGTCTGTACTTTTAAGGACGTATGTTAGGGAACCAGAGATTTATATACAGCATTAGACTTCTTGACCCATCCCCCCTTTGGAACCAGCCTTTCAGGGTGTTATGGATTCCTGGAGGCAGCGTCACTCCTCTTGTACCCTCTAAGGAAGTTGACATCTACTATATGCTGTGCAATATTTGTCTAAACCATCCCAAAGCTTACAACTGTATTGCCTTTGGGGATCATTAGGGGCCCCAGGGACTTAAGTATGTTTCTTTTCTTTTCTTCACAAAGAGTCTGTAGCTTGGGACAGGTGTTGAAAGAGACTGCATTTATCTGCTGTGTCAGGGCATAAGGCACCTGGCTTTAAATATCAAATATCAAAATCCCAACCATTCCTGGCATATTCAGGCCCCCTGGAGTTTGGGTTTAAGAAAGAACTCTTAAAAACACCTTGCTTTTTGCTACTTAAGTGTGCTTCCATGTAGTCTTCTGTAATAACATTATAATTGAAATTACATAGAGGCTGTGACTGGCTGCAGGTTAAGGTGTGTGTGTGTGTGTGTGTGTGTGTGTGTGTGTGTGTGTGTGTGTGTCAAGTAGCATTGTGAAGGCCATTCTTCTTTGAGAACTGATTAATCTCCTGCATTCTAAGCTGTCCTTTCAAGGAGAAAGTGCTCTTTAAACCGTCTTTGCACTCTGTGATTGATCACCTCATTAAGAAGAAGCATGTTCCCTCTTTGGTGAACCATCTTTTCCCCTTTTCCTAACCCTTTGTCATCACTTCAATACCAGTGCCGCGAGTGTCTTTTGAAAGCTTCTACCTCTGTGCCATTTGGGAACCTCAAGTGGTTGTTTCCAGTGATCTCCTTGCTGTGTGTAACTGGGACTGCAGTCCGGGCTTCAGTTTGGTGATGAGGAAAGGTTTGCCCATCTTAGAAGAGCCATCCATTTAATTTCAGCAGAATTTGATATTAATTTCAGCAGAATTTGGTTTGAAGCTGTCTTGGTCATCCTACTGTGTTGTTTTTTCCGCTAGTATTTCTGTTCCTCTTTTGGCTGTTCCATAATGATGGAACTTTTACCAGTGGCCAGACTGTGTGGCTTAAGGGCCAGTATAAGCCAAATCATTTTCTAGAGGAGACTGGAAACTAGCCTTTCCTCCTGCCACCGTGACTTCCTTACAGACGGTTTTTTTTTTTTTTTTTTTTTATTTTATAATTTGTCTTTGGGACTAAGTATCCCTCATTTGCTGATGACTACTGGAGTTTCCTTTCCTCTCAACTTCTGCAGAGGACCAGAGTAGTGCTTGATCCTTGGGATATTTTTGCAGTTTGGTATTATGAGGTCATCACTATGATTTGTTGTGCTTGTGCATCATTCCCAGCAAGAAAACTGACCTTAGAATTTCCCTGATAGTACAGAAGCTTCCTAGGTGTTTGTTGTTGTACTGAAGCATGGAAGTGTGCTCTTCCTTGTAGGGTGATCTGTTGCTTATAGTCCTCTCTGGAACTTCCATGGAAGGGCTTCCCCATGTGTTTTTGTCCTCTCCATCTCCTTGGCTGAAGTCTCTTAAGGATGCCACATTTTTCATGGATGTTTTTTCTGACTCCTATTCGGTTTGTTGTTTTACTTGCTGTGATGCTGTGCTCTACCCTTACCATTTGAGAAGCACCAGTTGATTTTAGTTTAGCAGTCTGGAAAATAGATGAAGATGAACACACAAGTCTGAACTCATTACATCCAATAGGCTAGAAAGCGCTTTCAGTTTTCATAGTATTTTCATAATGTAGTTGTATACATTAGAGCATGGATGTTTAGGTGAAGTTGAGAGACTCCATTCTCATACTTTCAGGGCTCTTTTTGGGCTTGGCACCAGCTCAGTTTTGCAGTACTATATTAAGTAAGGGAGTTGTAGGCGATATATACATGGAGGAAATAGTCTATTATCTGGAAACAGCTATGGTTTTGGTTCACTGTCTTCCCTGTTGTCATTCCTGTGGGTTTAAATGTGCTGTTGATTAATTTGGTTGCTCCTTCAGCTCCTTCCTGCAGTTGTGGGTTCTGTAGCAGAAAAAAGATTACTTAGTAGGAAGTAGAATAAATTGAAGTGTTGTCAGCTGTGTGAACAGTTGACTTTGTCTAAAAAAAAAAAAAAAAAAAAAAAACAACTTAATTTTTCTCAAGGTACATGCCCCCTTTTGTCTCCTTGCCCCACATATTTAAATCTGACAACTCCAAGATCGCACAACTTTGGGTGTGAGTAGACACTTCCTTAACCACACTGTTCCTTGAGCTAACTAAACAAATCTACTTCATAACATTGAAATTTCATAACGTTGAATTTCATAACATTAAGACCATAACAATGAAAATTCAAAACACTGAAAACCCAAAACATTGAAAACTCAGAACATTGAAAGTGTGCTTCATAACATTGAAAACTACATTGTACAAGTAAATAAGATCCCCTCCACCTACTGGAACACCTAACTAACAAACACAATTTCTACTACGTTTAAATGTACCAACTCCAAGATCGCATTACAGTGGAAAAAAGTTGAAAATACTTTTTTCCACTGTAGTGCGATCTTGGAGTTGGTATGTTTAATTTATGGGTGGGGGGGGACAGACCCCTCCCACATAGGGGGCGCAGGGGGGGCTTACCCCCTACAGAAACATAATAGAAAGTGTGTTTGTTAGTTAGGTGGTGGTGGTGTAGGTGGAGAGGATGTTGTTTACATATGCATTGTAGTTTTCACTGTTATGAAGTGCACTTTCAATGTTTTGAGTTTTCAATGTTTTCGGTTTTCAGTGTTTTGGGATGTAGATGTTTTGGTCTCAGTGTTATGAAATTCAACGTTATGAAATCTCAGTAATGTTCTTCATGTTTCACTGTTGAAGTTATCCCACTTGGGTTATCTGCCTGCAGGTAGCCCACAGTCGGCCTGAATACCAGTGTCTTGGGATTTCTGCGTCGGATGCTGTCGCCTCTTCCATGACGTCAGGTCATCAGGGTTATAAAACATGCAGCCGACGCCATTACATCAGCTTTTCTTGCCATGCAGGAGCCCAAAACAGAAGCAGTTCGCAAGTGCTAGTCAGCCGCTACCTGAAATTTTCATTTTTCAGGTTTCAAATCTGAAGTCTTCTAAAGCTAAGTACCCCATTGGGGATTCTTTTTTCTTGCTCTAACAGATGTCAGAAAAAGTTAACAATTGTCTTGCCTATGGAAAGCAAATACCTCACAGTGATTTTCATTCTTACTGTGTCACCTGATTAGACCCAGACCACAACGTCCCTCGCTGTTGGTTTTGTGCCTTGTTTAACGCCTGAACTATTCATCATCGGGCTATCTTTGTTGCTAAATTCTTTTGCTCTAATTTTCCGTATTCCAAAATGGCTTCGGTAAGCCATTGGAGTACCGATCTTCCAAAAAAACATAAGGATAAAGATAGAGACAGGCCTCATAGGCCCAGAACTGCCAACGATGCTTCCGTTAAGCTAGTCGCCAGTCTGCCAGTACTCAGTAAGGCACCTTCGCAACCTCTGATACCCGCTTCTTCAGATTTGCAGGCCTCTGCTGAGACCCATTTGGAGTCTGGTATGTCGCGAGATGCTTCTTCAATTATGGAACCAGCGGATGTCTACCTTGGATGGGTCCAGAGCCGCTTTGCAGGCACCAGCTTCTGAGGGTGTATTCCGACCTTCCGATGGGCGTATTAAACCAACTACTTCGTTTCAGACTAACTTAAAATGACTGAGTTTCTCAGGCCCAAAGTTCACCCTCTGCCTAGAAAGCAGACAACCAAAGTGCATGCTCAAGCTCCCATGCCAGAGAAACAAATGTTTAGAATGGCTGAAGATCTTTTAACTCTAATTAGGGGAAGCCAGCTTTTCCCCTTTAAAAGACAAATAATTAATTTCCCTTCCGATTCAACAGACCATGAGTCAGATTACTCTGATCCCTCTGATTACCAGGACATACCCTTATCTACCTATGAGGGTTCAGATACAAAGGATTCCATTCCCCTCTGCCTCCCCTCCAGAGGACTTTTCTTTTGGTGAAACCTTGCATACCTTAAGAGAGCATTTCCACTTGGAATGCCAGGACTACCCACAGTCCAAAAAGAGACTCAGAGTATTTAGACTTGCCTCAGCACAGGCCTCTAGCTATACCCCCTGTCCTGGATATTGTAGATGATGTTTTCATGAAATCCAGTCTTACTCCTGATACTTTACCACCAGCTCCTAGAAAGCCTGACAGGTACTACAGGGTAACCTGACTCTCACAAATTTCTCTTTAAGAATCCCACTGCGGATCCAGAGACCATTTCCCAGGGACCTAAAGGTATTAAGGCTACTACACCCAAAAGTCCTACCCTTTCGGACAGGGATTTGAGGGCTTTAGACAGATGGGGCAAGAAGGTATATACCTCTGCAACTCTTGCCATCAGGGCTTTAAATTGCCAGTTTCACATGTTGAAGTACCAGCAGCATATTATGGAACTAATTAAACAAAAAATGTTGTTGCTTCCAAATTTTGCAGAAAATAAAAATTTACAAGAGTTAATGCATTCTGCAAACCAAGTCAGTAAACATACTTTGCAGTGTGGTTTTGATGCCTTAGAAGCATCTTGCAGGGCTGCTGTCACTGGGTCTGTACTGAGAAGGCATGCCTGGCTGAAGGAACAAATCTTGCCAGACCATATCAAAGCAAAATTACTAGATATTCCGTTAAACCAGGAGCATTTGTTTGGCACAAAAGCAGAATAGGTTCTTAAAAAGATGGAGGAAAAAGCTAAATCTATGCAAACTGTTAAATATTTCTTACAGGTACAGCCACCTAGATTCAGTAAGCATTGGCCTTCATAAAAATGGTCCTTTCCAGTCCCTACCAGGTCTTCTCAGCACAAACCCAGGGGCAACTTACCACCAAGGCTACAGTCTCAGGGTACACAGAGATCTAAACAATTTAGTGCTCCCCCTTCAAAAACAGGGAGTGGTAAGCCTCCCCCTTATGGAAAACCTTCACAATGACTTGTCTATCATCCTTCCCAGCCATGCCCAAGTGCTTACACCCCTAGAAGGAAAACTCGCCCTGCATGCAAAAAAGTGGATGTCCATTACTCAGGACCGATGGGTCCTAAACATTGTATCCCAGGGATACAGATTCTACTTCCACTTACTGCCAACCCCAAGCGGGTTGCCAGACCTTCCTCCAAACCAGTGGGCAGAGGCTCAAAAGCAAGTACTTTCTCTTCTCAGTATCAGGGCTATTCAACCTGTTCCAATAGAGCAAAGAGGACAGGGTTTCTATTCCAGACTGTTCCTGGTGCCCAGAAAAGAGGGCTCTTGGTGCCCTATCCTGGACCTGTCCATTCTCAACACCTTCTTGGTGCTCCCAAAATTCAAAATACTTACACTACAACAGCTGCTTCCTATGCTAGCCAAGGACTCCTGGCTAGTCACCCTTGATCTAAAAGAAGCTTATCTGCACATCCCCATAAGGGAATCTTGCAGGAAATATTTGCGTTTCAGGGCAGGCTGTCAAGGCACTTCCCTTTGGCTTATCTACTGCACCCAGGGTTTTCACAAAGTGCCTGGCTCCAGCCATTGCATACTGCAGGCAGAGAAAAATTAAAATTTATCCATACTTGGACAATTGCCTGATTCAGGCGGACAATCAGGAATTGCTACTTCAGCACCTGGCATTTGTAAAGAGACTTCTGACTTCTCTGGGGTACACCATCAATGAAAAGAAATCACATCTGGTGCCCAGCCAAAAGATTGTATTCCTGGGAGCTAGCTTGAACACAGCTTCCCAGATGGTATTCCTTACTCCAGAAAAGCAGGTTTATTTGACAAGCTACTTCAAACTAATGGGCACCAGAACCCAGCTGTCTGCAAGAAAAATACTGCAAGCTCTAGGGTTCATGGCCTCATGCATTCTACTAATTCCATATGCAAGACTGCATATGAGGAAACTTCAGTGGTAGTTAAAAAGTCTTTGGTGCCAACATTCTCAGGACCTGGAAACAGTTATTCCCATCATTCCTTGTCTAAGGGCAGAGTTCCTTTAGTGGGCAGAGGCTTGCAACCACAACAAGGGACTCCCTTTCACTCAACCCCTCCCCACCCAAACCCTGGCAACAGATGCATCAGACCATACATGGGGGGGCTCACATGGCTGGCAAATGCATTCAGGGCAAATGGAGCCCAGGACAAATTCACCTACATATCAATCAAAAAGAAATGTTAGCTGTACAGAATGCTCTGACAACCTTCAAATACCTTATCCTTCCAGGACAACTCTTGATAAAGACAGACAACACCACAGTTATGTGGTACATAAACAAGCAGGGGGGATCTCATTCCTACCCATTCTGCAAGTTAGACATGACCCTGTGGAACACACCCTTGAGCAACCAAGTGCACCTGCAAGCTCAATTCCTACCAGGCAAACAGAAATCACAGGCAGACTTAAGCAAAAATCTACTGGACCCACATGAGTGGAACCTGGAACCCAACTCATTCAAACTTCTAACCCAAAGGTGGGGGACACCAGAGGTGGACCTCTTTGCCTCCCCCCAAAACCATGAATTGAGCAAATTTTGCACCAGAAATCTCCAAAGCCAAGCATGGAAAGTGGATGCCCTATCCTTTACATGGGAAATTCTCTCAATTTATGCCTTTCCCCCTCTGCCCCTCCTCTCAAAAGTACTACTCAAGATCAAACAGGACAAACCAAGGACAATCCTTATTGCACAGGACTGGCCCCGCCAGCATTGGTACCCACTCCTATGCAGTCTGGCAGCAGTGCCACCCTGGCACCTACATCAGACCCCCTCCCTGCTGTCCCAGCAAGAGGGACAGATTTTGCATCCTCAGCTGCAAACCCTGAACCTTGCAGCTTGGCTTATTCCCTGAATAAACCACCAGCAACCCTCCGCAAACAGGTGCTGGATGTCATCCTTGAGGCCAGAAGGTCTAGTACTAGGAAATCCTATTCAGAAAAATGGAAAAGATACTCTTCTTGGAGCCAGCCTCAAGGAAAGGACACAGCCATGCCCACCTTACCTCAAATCCTAGATTACCTAGCAGAGCTGCTCCACAAAGGCCTATCCTTCTCTTCTATTAAGATTCATGCCTCGGCCATCTCAGCTCATTATAATACTGAGCCACCCCTCTTTTCTCACCCTCTGGTCAAACAGTTCCTAAGAGGAGCTAACAATTTAAGACACCTGAGGAGAGCTCCCACCCCTGCCTGGGACCTTAACTTTGTACTAGAGAAGCTCACGCTTCCCCCTTTTGAGCCTGCTGCTACAGCACAGTTAAAATTCCTCTCTTGGAAAACAGCCTTACTTCTAGCCATCACTTCAGCAAGAAGAGTGTCTGAGTTACAGGCACTAATGGCTGTGGAACCCTTCATTATTTTCCATGCTGGCAGGGTTTCGCCTCTGGACTAACCCATCTTTTATGCCCAAGGTGGTATCCAGTCTGGCTCTAAACCAATCCATCCATTTACCAACCTTTTTCCCCTAATCTTCAGAATAAAGGGAAAAGGATCCTGCACTCTTTGGACATACACAGACAACTCAGGTTCTACCTTGACAGGACTAAGCCTGTCAGAAAGTCTGACCAGCTGCTAGTCAGCTTTGCTTCAGGGGCAGAGAGCAAGGCCATTTTCAAAGCAAACCATTTCCAAATGGATAGCACACTGCATCCATTTCTGCTACAAACAGCATGGAAAACCTACCCCACAGGGAATCAGAACTCATTCCACTAGGGCTACCTCAACCTCTACAGCAGTTTTCAAGGGAGTCCCTACCAGGGACATCCTGGAAGCTGCAACCTGGAGTTCTTTACACACCTTCACCAAACATTACCATTTACCTGTCTTTTCTAAATCCAGATCTGGATTTGCCACAGCAGTCTTACAAGGCCTGCTAGCCAGCCCTACTATTACTTGACTGCCTCCACCCTTCCTCAGCTTTGAGAATCAACCCAAGTGTGATGACTGCAGCAGTGAAACACGAACATTGTAAGTTGTGTACACTTACCGTAAATGTAGATGTTCGAGTTTATTCATTGTTGCAGTCCTGGTTACCCTCCCTCCAGCCCCCTGATTCTTCTGTGCTTTCTACCTATTCTCTTTTTGGTCACATCTTATGGCTGTGGTATTTATTTTGTACTGGAGGTGGTTCACACCATGTAATTGCTTCCTGTTTTGTGGGCTCCTGACATCTGGGGCAAGAAAAACTGATGTAATAGCGTCAGCTGCATGTTTTAAACCCCTGACGACCTGACGTCACGGAAGAGGCGACAGCATCCGACGCAGAAATCACAAGACTGGTATTTGGGCTGACTGAGGGCTACCTGCAGGCAGATAACCCAAGTGTGATGACTGCAACAGTGAATGCACTCGAACATCTACATTTATGGTAAGTGCACACAACTGTACTTTATGAACTAGACCCCACTAAACTGTAGTAGATGTTCCGTGGTGAAACACAGGAATCGGTGAAGTAAGTTTGAGTTTTCCTATTTTATTTGAACACCTTGCAATGTTTAGCAGGTATCCCAGATTGCAGCTTCAGATGCCATATTTGGACTTGATCTGTGATGATTAGCCCTCTTGTCACAAAGGAGGATCATGGTTCTACCCTTCTTGTTTCAGCAAGCAAAAAAAAGAGTCTGAGTGTTTGGTTGAGAAGGTTAATGTTGTCTTGTTTCTGTGGCATTTGGTATTTTTTCATTACTCTCACTTATTTTGCATATGGTCATAGAGAGTACGGAAGAAGAAGAATAGTCATTCTTTCAGTGCCTGTTAATGGCTGAGAAGGACTTTGATTCAGGTCTCCACTCCTGTGGTAGTACAAGAAATTCCCATGTTGTTTACAGAAAACATCCCCTTTAACTGGTACCAGCTGGCTCTACCTTATATCTTAGCGCATGAGTAACTTTTCTGGATCTTGTTGGTTTTGGAGCCACAGGGGATATTGAAACTATTGGGAAATCTTCCACTCAAGTTTCCAAGTAGAAATTAATCTCTCTTTGAATGGATCTTTAACATTTTCTGCTTTGTTTGGTTATTTACTGGTGTACTTGATACTTTGGGTGTTTTGCATGCTTAACCATGATGCTTTCACAAGGATTCCTGGGCAGTCCTCTCCTCACTGTTTCTGCAAGAGGGAAGGATGGAGGCCCAGCTCCTTTAGAATTGCTGTTGTTTCATTCTCCTTTGAGGAACTGTCTTCTTTCAGGTGACTTGGGCTTCATGCTTCATAGGCTTGCTATTTTGCTAGTTAGCCTTTCAGTATGGTGCCCTTTGGAGCTCATTTTTGAACTAAATTTTCATCTTAGTAACTCAGCCTCTGAGATGGGCACTTCAAGCCCACAGCTATAGAGATCTTTACACCCTTACTTGGACCAGTTTCCCCACATATCATCTTCACTTCTGTTGATTTTGATTTTGCCGTGAACTGTTCCATTCTTATCACCATTTTTTCCTGGGGAAGCCAAAAGTGGGGGAAGAATGATGACTGTACAGTTGTTGGGGGTCCACTGCCTCTTGAGGTGTTCCCTGAAGCAATTACAGTAGTGTGCACAAACTGGTGAGCTGTCTCCTTGGCTCTGAGAAGAGAAGAACTTCTCTTCCCAAACTGGCACTTCTTTGTGGATTTTCAGTGCCATACTTTTTCACTATTAAGATTGTTTGCCCACCATCCTTTGCTGCATTATATTTCTGCACTCTAGGAGCAGCTGCTTCCATTGCTTCCTTCCTTAAAATGTGTTATTGGAGACTAATGCACTGTAGTCACTGATGTATTGGTACCACTTTTCTCCAAGAACTATTATCTTGACATGACTGGCAGCTGAGCCATTTTTGCTTAGATTGCAGGTCAGGACTGAGAGTTCTAATCTGTGTTCTGGAATGGTGTGGTCCTCTAGCTTATTTCTCAGGATTCAGTCCATTTTCAGCATTGGATAAAAAAATGCATTCTTGCTGTGTTATTGGACCCCTAAGGGGATACTTCTTGATAGGTTAAGGATACCTTTCTTCTGTAACTCTACAGGTGAACAGCTACTCCTTGTAGCTTAAGTATGTTTTAGTATACCACTTGTTAACTGTGTAGGTGCCAGGTTTCCATTGTGCTTTGTTTTGCAAAAAAGTACTCCACACTGATTAGATGGTAAAATTGTGGGTACTTACAATGAGTATGCTTATATATTCAGTGTTTTACATCATGCAGTACAGCTGTTATCAGTTATAAGAACTTTAAAAAGGATGCTAATTTGTATTTATGGAAAGGATGAACCAGCTTTAAGAACTCCTCAGGGAGGGCCCTTTCACTAATCAACTGATACAGTAAGAATGTGTCTATTATTTTTCTGATTGCATGCTTGACTTCTGATCAAATCACCATAGCCCTGTCAGAAGTGGTAGCACAGGTGTGACCATGGGTCCAGATATCCTGTGTGCCAGATCTTGCTTCTCTTTGAAGTGAAAGAGATTTGCTGTTTAGGTGGTCTTCTGTGAAGTTTGACTCTCTTTCTTGTAATATGTCTGTTTTGTTAGACTTTGTTTTCTTTTCAGAGGTTTATTTATCCAGTCTGATGGGTAAAGTCCAGCTGTTGATGTTTTTCTTTCTTGCCAGCTATTTCTTATATGTAAATACATTTAACTTATTTTGTTGTACTATACTAAATTCATGATTAAATAGTCAAGTGACTCTTGTACTCATGTACATTTGTAACTGTCTGTATAGCATTTAACTATTTTTCATGTAATACTTAGAGCTTTTCTCCCTGGGCCTCTGCTGAAAAAGTGTTCTTACCCAATCAGACTTTCCAAGTAAATGTCATTAAATAAACTGAACTTCTCAAAGCCCAGCATTTGACCCAGGCATATATTATCAACATCTTTTAAGGGACATTTTTTTAAATAACTTGTCAGAAATATTGTTCATGATTGAGATAAATATTGTGCTTTGTTTTGTAATCTGTAATTCTACCTGCTGATTTTGATTTATGTGGAGTTGAAATTTGTTTTTGTATATCTCTGAATGGCATGGCTTGTGTTGTGATAGCTGTTATAGAGCTTTCTTCTGGATAGGATATATCTATGTGCAAATCCTTACTTTAAATTAGGGCATTTTTACTTCTCCACGACTCCCCCAACCCCCCCCCCCCCCACACACACACACACACACACGCGCACATGCACACGTCTTAACAAGAAGATCCTGTTTGGTCAGTTGAAGTACCCTCAGTGTCACTTTTTTTCTCTGTATTTTCACAAGGCTAACCATTTTTTTGTTACTTTTTGCTGTGAAAGCATTCAAATCCATAGCCAGATATGTTGACTTGGTTGTCTTCTTATATTGCATTTTTTTTTTTGTTGTTAAAAGAAGGGGTCATGTGTGTCTTTGTATGGGTTGAGGGGCAACAGCTTCTGCTGC
This sequence comes from Protopterus annectens, assembly GCF_019279795.1. Taxonomy (NCBI): domain Eukaryota; kingdom Metazoa; phylum Chordata; order Ceratodontiformes; family Protopteridae; genus Protopterus; species Protopterus annectens. The sequence goes on along the minus strand of NC_056725.1, from coordinate 1,200,674,614 downwards.
TTGTTTCAGACATTTTAGTTGAGGAAATTTGTTCCACCTGTACCAGTCATTATACCCTAGATGTTCAGCATAGGTATAGTGCTGATTATCCTTAATTGCCAGCTGTTATGTATCTGCCACCTTGCATTTCATGACTGCTGTATAGTTTAGAATAAATATGTACTACTTACTGGTTCATGTTACCTATTTGCTTACATTTTAAGCAGGTTGATATATCTGGGCAGAACCCATTGTAAGAGGATGCCTTTGGTAAATACTCCAGATGTAGACATTGCAAAGTTTAGGTGTTGTGGAAGGTTTAACATTGTAATGCATTCATCCTCCAGGCTACACACTTTTCTGACCTTTCATAGAGATTATTTCACAATAGATTTATACAAACACATGAAAAGCATATCAGGTTAATAGAAGTCAGTATGCACTTATATTGCATGGTGACTTACTGATTAAGACTTCTGCCTCACAGCTATAGGATCCAGAGTTTGATCCTGATCTCCAGTCAATATGTGGAGTTTCCATGTTCATGTGTCTGCATGAATATTTTTTCTAGGTAGTCTGGTTTCTGTCCACCTCCCAAAAGCATTGGATTGATGACTCTAAAGTGTTCATGTGTACTACATTTACCCTTGGCCATGTGACACAGTTTATGGCTAAAAAGGGTCCTTAATTATTTCATGTACCTGGTTAACTAGTTAGAAAGTTAAATGAAAATTGAGAACTTTTACCACCACTTCTGTGGTGTGTACTTTTTTACATGAAAGTTTATACCAAGCAACTTTAAGTATCATCAGTAAAGTTGGTTAACCAGTCTTCAGTATGAGTGAGGCCAAACAATTTCTTGGTGTGTGAATGATGAGCTTATATTCAGGGCCAGTAAATGCATCATAACTTCTCTTGATAAATATTGCAGACTGTGAAGGGGTGATCCCTTTTTAGCCATCTGTGCTGCCAGCAATCCAAGAATCTTTGAACAACTTCTGCGAAATAGAACTAAAGGTAAAGCGAATGTGTGCCATAGTGACTAAAACAGATACAGGCATATCTGCAGTTCCAGATGACATGAAAGGTTACTTAATTTAGTGACTTGTGTGTTTCTAGAATAAGCTTATCAAGCAGAGTACTTCCTTGGCCATCTTTAAAACCAATCTGAGTGGGTGACTACATATTTTCACTTGGAATTTGTGGGGAAGTGTACCTAACTCATTCCTTCCAATACAGCTGTTTTGTGTATGTACTGTTAACTCCCAGTGTGTGTGGGTTGAGCCTTTTAATAATAAAAATAAATAAATAAGTTATCACCTTACAATTCAAGCAAATATTCATATCTCTGGAACCGTATCTGTTACTAGAAAACTGTAAATGTCATATTATTCAAGATAAATTAATCTTTACATTAGCGGCATTGATTCGGTTCGATGCTTTCAACTGGATTGTGTAAGCCAAAATAAATGCAGTAAATACTAATTTTGTTTAAACAGCTCATTATATCTTGGTAAGCATTCAAGCAAGACACATACTGCTAGCAGGATTTTCTGCTACAGCTGTGAGCTTTCATGTGAGGTTATGCAGTTCTGTCTGTGTTACCCGAACGTTGAGATATTTAGAGAAATATGAAAATGATTACAAAACAAATGAACAGTATACAAGTAATATTCAGTATCTCTTTAGCTGCATTTGACAGATGTCAAGTATCTATGCAGCTGTGTTTGCCATCATGTATGGTTTAAGATGGTCCTCTGATGTCTTGTATGTAGCATGATTTTGGAATTGTTAATGCAAATATGAGCAAGCAGCATTCGGCACCTAGAGAAGTCAGTAGGAGGTAACTGCAGAAACACCTGGAGGGGGGCACTGGGCAGTCAGTTAATTGTGAGATTCCTGACTTTTAGCAGGCTGGATCACAACTGCTTAGTGCTTAGAAGCAAGTGTAAGCGTGAGAATATCTTCAGCTAAATGAGAAAAGCAATTTTTTATATTTCTTATTCTGCTAAAGCAATTTTTCACACATAATATGCTTAATCGCTACACTTCATACTGAAATTCACAGTGTGACAATTACAGGCACATTCTGCTTGAATGGGAAAAGGCAGTCCATAAAAGTAGCATTGGAAGCATGATTAACAACCCTGTGGGATTAGCCCTGTTGGCGTTAGAGCTAATGAAGGATACTTTTAGTCTCCCACCAGTACTGCTTGATGTGGCTGGAGCTTCTTGCTGGTTTGCTTGGCAGTATGCTTAGTAAGAGCTCATGAATTTATTTCAGTAAGTATTAAATGGTGAAAATAATGCATAATAATTACAGCAATAGTTTTCATTAAAAGTACTACAGAAGTTTACAGATACAGCCATAGTACTACAAAGTAATTAAGTCTTGTTAAAACTTGTATAAAATACAAATACATAAATACAGATATGTACAAGGAGAGTTTAAAACAGCATAGGAGGAGATATGATAAAGAGATTATAGCAGAGGATGTATGTAAATTAAAAATGGATTGAGTAGAAGTGGATATTGCTGAAGGGAAATGAAAAGACCTTTTGAAGTAAGTGTGATGCAGAAGAGCATTAAAGGGAAGGTGCTGTGTGGAATGATGTATAGAAAGGGCAAACAGAAATATTTGGTGTAGTAGTAACGTAGTAGAAGAAGAATATGGTATGATGGGTGGGAAACCTGCAGTAAAAATGTTAGGGAGTCGAGTAAGGAAGTATATGATAGTGGACAGTAACTTCACGCAGTGGCAGACCCAGTTTTGATAAATGTAGTCTTTACAATTTTTTTAAGTATTTAGCTTTGAGATATTCCTTACTTACATAAACAAAACATCTTCAGGAAGACATCAGCTAGCACATTTTAATTTCCTTTCTGCCACCCCCAATGATGGTAGTGCTGCTGCTGCTTTGCTATCAATACTCACTGGTGAGAAGAACTGATGGGAAAATGAACTTTCCAGTGACTGTTTTCTTTTGTATGAAAAGGCTGCATAAGCTAAAATGATTCTGAACAGTACTCGGATAGCTGATCTCTTGGAAAGTTGCTTGTTTTGCAACCTGCTGGGTTAGATTATATCAAAGATCCAAGTTATGGAAGGTCTCCGTATAAGATCTTTGCTGTAGGCATCTACTTAACTAAACCTTTTGTAATTTCATGCAAGTTCTTAAAACTGTCAGAATACAACTGTGTTGAGTTGTTTAGTTGTCAGTGTAGTTTACCAAGTGTTAATGTTTGCATTGTTATCCACATTGAATAATTTATTATAGTTAGACTCATTTGTTGTCAAGTGAATACAGTGTTCTCTGTTTTGACAGGCTTTGGCAGAGCAGCAGAGAGCTCAGCAACAGCAGCAGCAGCAGACTGGCCAACCACAAGCACCACAGACTGTTACACCACAGCTGCAGGCTCCACCTCCACAGCCAGCCCAGGCTCAAGTAGTACAGCAATCTCAGGCTGTAGTGCAGACTGCAGCTACAACTGTAGCCAGTACCGCAGTCCTGGTGAGTGAAACTATGCCTTTCTATGTAAGCATAACTTTAGACAACCTTTTTGTGGGATTTGCGGAGACCGCAGTAAATAAAATACAGCATATTGTAACCTCCTTCCCATCACTTCTGTTATTAAAAGAAAATGCCCTCTCACCACTGCAGCTGTCTGAGATTTTTTCCCTCTCCCTGTAATGTCACCTAGATGTTGCTTAGTGCCCCAAATTCCTTCGGTAGTACCGTCCACATTTTTTTTTATTTGCCACGTTTCCCTACCACAGATTCTGAAGGTTTTACCATTTTTTTTTTCTTGTTGAGTTCTTGCATTATTTTCAAAAATGAATTTGTCTCAGCCTGCATGTCATAATCTGGATGGATTCGATGTTATCATTTTTCTGTTCTAGTTATTACCCATAATATTACATTTTAAGGCTATTTTGCTGAGGTCAGTAAGTTGCTTTCTCTGGTAACTAATTTTTGAGTAGCAATGTCTACTGCTTTTAATACATGGTTTATGTGAAGAGTAGAGATGCATTATACTGGAGAACCAAATAAACAAACTAGAAAAAAAATCCTCATTTTGGCCAAACAAATTGTGCTTTTATCCATGCAGCTGTGGATTTCAACACAAAGATATATATATTTAGTTTGCGTTATTATATGTTTGAAGTGATAGCTGTAGGCTTTCAGTGAATGAGCAGAGCTGACATCTTTCACACATAGCTGCTGTGGGGTAAGGGCAAATTCCCTTGCCCCGCTGCACCAGGATCCCATACAAAATATTTGCCGAAAAAAACTGCACTGAAAACAGCATACGCTTGTATGAACGTTCACTGTTATTTACAACTGGGAAAAAAATTCTCTCATATGAGAGCTTGATGTTTTTGACTATAAACCTTCTTAGACAGATGGGTTCTAATAATATTTCTACAGGAATCCAGATGGCCTTGGAAAGTCCCTTCCTCTTTTTTCCAGGATTCCTTCTCTTGTAAACCAAACGTATTTCCTCCACTTCAGGTGATGATGTTTTCTCAGTGGGTTACAGTGTTTGTGCTCCAGGCCTGAGAGGCAAAGGATTTTATTCAAGACTGTTTTGGTTCCAAAAACAGAAGGAACTTGGAAATCAGTCCTGCACTTTCCCTTGTTACATCTGTTACCATCTTCAGTTTCATGATAATGTTAGATTAAAAAAAAGGTTATCTCATTCTAAAATGCATGTTTCTTGTTAAGGATTTTGTCAGTATTGTCCTTTGGCAAATTTTTGCACCAAGGTTATTTACAATGACCGGCCCTAGTTATTGCTTACAGCATACTGCAAAGTATTCACGTCTTTCCATTTTTGCAGAATTTTCCCCAAATGTTAAGATTCTTTAACTTGTCTCAAGGTGCTTGTTTTAAATATAGGGTTACCAGTGAACTTTCTAAAATCATCTTTCTTTTTCTTCCAGCTTATTAGTTTTTCTGGGAAGCCATTGAATGCACCCCTAGGAAGAGAGTCTTCATTTAGATAAAGTAAAACTGTACAGAAAAAAACTTCCTGATCTTTTTCAGCCAATTATTATTTTCTGCCTTGAAATATTTCAGCTTTCTGGTTTTCTTGGCTTCTGTAATTATCATAATCCCCTGGACCAGACTTTACATGAGGTAATCCCGATAGTACTTCCGATCCATTTGGCTGAAACTTTAGCAGCCTTTATCCTTTTAGATTTCAATGCTTGGATTTGTTAGAAGGGTGTTAAAGTGGTGGGAAGACCAAGTATTTCTCAGTCTAGGTCTCCCCTTCTCCATACCACCTCCTTGTCAATCAGTCACAGTCCATGCTTCAGACTTTGTTTTTGAGATTATATCGAAAGGGTTGAAAGTGCAAGGTGTGTGGAAGAAAAGACAAAAGCATACAAATTTGAAGGAAATGTTGGCAGCTGTCATTCTTCTCTAAGCCTTAAAACAACTCTGGTACCCAGGATCTCTGCAAACTAGCATATCTTTTTTTTGTAGAATTGTTCTGATTGCCTAGGAGGTAGCATATCAGCTCATTTGACTCTTCAGGCTTCATGCATTCAGTCAGAACAAGACATTATAGCAGACAAGCTGCAGAGGACCTGGACAGACCCTCACCATTGTGAACTGCTACCCAGGATCTTCCATGAATGGATCCAACTGCAGTGGAACACCTCAAATAGTTAAAGAAATTCTGCTGCGGAATTCCATACAGCAAACCTAGACTGTAGATGCTGTCCTCATTCCCATGGACGGGAATGTTCTTTTATACCTTTCCACTGATACCATGGAGATGTTCCCCTATTCAGTGTTGCAGTATTCTTTACATATGGTGTTGGTGTTATGGTGGGTCCATCGACCCGACTTCCGGCCTGTATACAAAAGCTTATAGCCACTGCCAGTATATAGGATGTCGCACGTAGGCTCTAACATCATCAGCCATAAAAGGGACATCTGCACGTACCATCCTCAGAACTATTTTGCCACCATTTAGAAGGTTGACTCTTACATACGGTCTGCAGTCAGACTCTGTCTCTGTTGGTGCCAGTTTCAAATAAGTACCCCGTTGGGGATTTATTTTATTGCTGTTATTGCTGCTGTTCATGTCTTCCAGGAAGGGCAAGTGTGGGTGTAGAAGGCAGATTCCACATAAAGATAGTCACAACCTTTGTCTTTTTTGGTTGGGACCTAGACACAATTACCATTCCTGTTCTGTTTGTCAGGCCTTCGTGCCAAAGACCTTATGTATCCATCTTTCGGCCTTGAATCTTTATCTCAAAAAATGTCTGAAACGTATGAATAGAGATGCAGTGGAAGGTTCCACGAGTCCTTCGGCTGAGCCTAGTTTAAACAGGAAGGTGAGTAAGCCAAAACCTGACTCCTCTTCAGCTGCATCTTCCACCTCTGATGTCCCCTTTGAGGTCGGTGAAGACCTGGTAGTACGTTTAGAGGTTGGGTCCGTTCCTTTGGTGGGTACCTCTGTGGAAGCTGCCAAGGGTGCTGATCCTAGCATGTCCGAAGCTATGCAGATGTCCATTTTGGGTGAAATGGGGGAACCATGGCTTGTTTTGTTGGAGGACTCCATTGACACTTTCATCATTCCATCTAGGGATCAACCAGATGTTAGGCTTACATCTGGCTCCTCTTCCTTGTTTCTTGTCTTGGAAAGACATGTTAGAAAGAACCAAAAGACCAAACATCTGAACGTCCCTTCTACTCCTCAGTCGGATTGAGATGCTTTCTCACAGGGTGTTAAGGCCTTGATGGCTTTGAGGCCTTCCTCTTCTCTCCCTGTTCTTGCCTTCACTTCTTCTCCACGGCAGGCTTCTGGGCCTCAGGTTTTTTCCCTCTATGCAAGCTACAGAGTCTCAGGCCCTGTACTCTGAATCTGAGGATTCCTCTTCTGATGAAGGCTCCCTTGCGTATTTTTCATAGATTACTGCTCCTTTGGAATATGTTTCTTGAAGAGGTGTCTAATGGGGGAGATTCTCCTATGGAAGAACTTTCCTTTGGGAAACTATTAATAAGCTGTGGGAATTTTTCATATGAGATTGTTCCCAGATTTCTGAAGAACAGAAGCACTATTATGATCTGCTTCAAATGGAGGTCCCTGCACCCTCTGCTGTTTCTCCTGTGCTTCCAGCATTTCTGGATGCTTTTGCATCCTCTTCTAAAATCCCTAATTTCTAGGCTCCTGCTCCCAAGAGACCTTATAAATTTTATAAAGTCCAAGATGACTGTAGGTTTCTCTATAAATGCCCCTCAGCTGACCCAGCTGTGGTCTCCATTGTCTCTGATAAATCTTCTCGTTCATCTCCTTCTGCTAATCTTTTTCCCTCTGATAAAGAAAGTAAGATTCTTGGGAGACTGGGTAAGACGATTTACACTTCATCCACCTTAGCTCTTAGCCATTAATTACCAGACACACATTTCCAGATATTCTTTGGCTTTGCTTTCCCAAGCATCTCAGGCCTTGGACCAGCTAACAGACTCAGAGGCTAAATCTGAGTTTTTTCTGTTTTGCCTGCATCTTCTCAGGTACCTAGACATTCAGTTAAATGCAGGTTTGATGCTGTGAAGGCATCTTCCAGGGCTGCGGCTTCTGCATCTGTCCTTAGAAGACATTCTCGGTTGTGGCTTCAGTCTTTACTTTATGACATTAAGGCCACTTTGCTTGATGCTCCTCTAGTTAAGTCTGCCATTTCTGGTTCATCTGCTGCAGAACTCTTTAAATCTCTGTTAGAAAAAGGTAAAGAACTCCAAGATTTGAACCAGTTGCTTGTCTCTCTAGTTCCCAAATTTCATAGGAATTTTCTTGCAAAGACCTCCTTTGTTAGGAGGGCCGCTCGATCTTCCTGTACTTCTACTTCTGGTACTAGGTCTAAGAATTCTTCTAGGAGACCTCCTCAGTCAAAACCTGCTGCTGCTCCTCCATCTCAGCAACCCTTTCTGGCCAGATCCAGCTCTCTGTGACAGCCACTTCCTTCTTCCAAGTCACACACCTCTCTTTCTTCACCTTTCTCTTTCCTTTTCAGCCTGTATGGAGATCACTCGGGACTCATGGGTTCTTTCTATCATCCAAAACGGGTACTTTATGACTTAGATGATTCTCTCTCCTTTCCTGGGAATTTCTCAACCCCCTTCCTGTCAACTTCATCTGTTCCCTCAGCTATTAGCTCAACTTCTTTCACAAGGCTCCATTCAGACTGTTCTTCTAGAACAGAGGAGATGAGTTTTACTCCAGAATGTTTCTAGTTCCAAGAAATGATGGTCCTTGGAGATGCATTCTGCATCTTTCCCACTTAACACTTTCCTGGAAGTGCCTTCTTTTCGAATGTTGTCCCTGCAAACTCTTTTCCCCTGATTTCTTCTCAGTCCTTCATGGCTTCTCTGAATCTCAAAGATGCTTACCTAAATATTCACATTCAGCCTCTGTATATGAAATTCTTTTCTTGGTGGGTTCTTTGCACTTTCAGTTTTCTGCCTTGCCATTTGGTCTTTCCACTTCCTCAAGGGTATTCACAAAATTCCTCACTCCAGCCATTGCCTTCCTGAGGATCCAAGGGGTTCAAGTTTATCCCTATTTAGACAACCTTCTTTTTCTGGCCAACAATTCAGATCAGTTGAAACAAAAACTGTGTGCAAGCCATTCTTTTTCTTCAGTGCTTAAGGTTTACAATAAATTTCAAAAAATCCAGTCTGACCATCTCAGGATCTCATTTTCGTAGGGTGTAATTTCAGGACAGATCTGATGATGGTTTACCTCCCTACATACAAGATTCTCTCTCTTATAGCCTTCATGGAGATCCTTCTGCCTCTTCCTTCTATTTCGGCCAGGGAATTTCCAAGACTTCTCGGATTCATGGCCTCCATGATTCCCATGCTGCCTTTTGCAAAGCTGCACATGAGGAAATTTCACTAGCATCTAAAAACAACATGCTCTTAGCATGCTCATCCTTCAGATGTCTTGGTCCTTCTTCTCCCTTGCCTGAAAACAGAGCTCCTTTGGTGGATTCAGCAGCTCTCTCTGAATCCAGGTTCATAGGTAAGTACTAGGCTATTGGCCCAAGGGCCTAAGTAAGCCTAGCCAAAAGGATCCCTGGCTTAAGTACTAGGCTATTGGCCCAAGCGCCTAAGTAAGCCTAGCCAACAAGGATCCCTGGCTTACGCCATCCAAGAAAGTTAATTTCCTGTGGCCCTGTCGAGCAGAGCCACAGAAGTGATTCCCCGGGGTGTATTTCCTATTTCCCATCCATTCATCAGGATTTTTCTTGAAGAGTGTTAATGAGGAACTTTGCTTGACATAAATGGGTAGCTTGTTCCAGAGTATAGGAAGTCTCTGGGAGAAGAATCTATCCCTCCAGCATGTCCTGTTTGTTGTGGTGACAAGGTTTAGGTCCTTAGAGTGTGTAGCTTGGAGGGATTGGGATTTCTTAAGGTGTAGCATGTCCAGCAGCTCTGGGTTTAACATAGTTTTATATGTTAGGCAGAGATCTCCTCAGAGTAGGCGATATGCTACAGAGTAAAGCTGGAGTTTTTTTGAGACGGTCAGTGTAGGGCATCTGTTTGAGGCCAGTAATCCTCTCTGTGAGGTACTTCTGTGGCCTTTCCAGCTGCTGCAGATGTCTTGTGAGGTACATTCCAAAAGAGGCGTTGCACTCTGTAATGGGTCTAATGAGTGCCTAGTAGAGGGGAACAATGCCCTCTTTTTTTTCCTGGATGAGAACCCTTTTGTGATGAGGTGTGCCACATAGAAGGATTTCCTGACTACTGTGGTGATGTGATTATCAAAGGAGAGACTACTGTCTCCTGGGTCCCAAGGTCTCGTCACACATTTGGCATTAAGTAGACTGCCATTTATGTGGTAGTTCATGGGTACAGAGTTTTTACCAAAGGGGATGACAATGCACTTTTTGGCATTGAGCTTGAGGCCTCAGTGAGGCCCTTCTGTAGGATGTCCACATCATTTGGGGACTCGACTGTGGCTCCTAGTTTGCAGTCATATGCGAACTTTGTTAGCCAGAGGCCTTCTGTGGGCTTCCTCTTCTTCCACCCCAACCTTAACAGCTTTTCACAGATGCTTCAGACATAGGTTGGGGACCAACCTTTGCTTCCAGGAAGGTTCAGGGTCTTTGGTCCCCTTCTCAGCAAAAGGAGCACATCAACATCCGAGAGATGAGGGCTCTGTTTCTGGCCTTACAAACCTTTCATCCACGTTTCTTACCAGGTCCACTGAAGATTTTTACAGACAATACCCATATCCTCTGGTACATAAACAAGCAGGGTGGGACCAAATCATACCATGTGAAGTTGTTCAGTCTCGCCTTCATTCTTACTTATGGGTTCGGAACTGATCCTCAGCACCAAGTAGGCTAATTTGCAAAGCTCGAGGCCGAAACCCTATCCCACAATGCGCCTCTACCTTCCCCAGATGTAGTATGCTACTGCAACACCTCATGCGTTTTCTACAGCTCAAGCCGTATTTGTGAGGGGGTCTTCTTTTTTTTGGACCTTTGCTAATTTTTCTCTTTGTTTAGGTTTCAAAAGTATCCAGCAAGGATAGGCTATCCTTTCTTGTGTTTTTTTCTGCTAAGTAGAACTTTGTATTCTTGCTTTTGGACGATTGGCCCTGTTGGTTTCTTAGGTTTCTGTAGCCAGTTAGGCTTAATTTGTGTCTGTACCTTACAGCCGAGTTAGGCTCCTTTTAGTTGTTATAACTGTAGCCGGATAGGCTTATTTTTGTTTTTGCAGCTACAGTCGAGTTAAGCTTTCCTTAATCATATTTGTAGCCAGTTAGGCTTATTTTTTTTTTGCTGGTAACCTTCAAAAGTTGAGACTTTGCTGTTAGTGTTTCTAATTGGATTGTTTACTGTGATTTAACTACAATGTCTGAAAAAGCTAAGTCAGGGTTTAAAAAGTGCACTAAATGTAATAAAAAAATGTCTATCACAGATGGCCACACCACCTGTGTTTACTGTTTGGGAGAGGTCCATCTCCAAGAGATTTGTTCCATTTGCAATGGTTTCAGTGCCAGGGTTTTGGCAGAAAGGAAAAGAAAGTTCTTTGAATGTGGTTTGATTAAGTCTGCATTCCAGTCAGACTTGGATACTGCTCCGGGAAAACCAAACCCTTCATCTTCGGCTTCTTCTTCTGCGAGTTCGGATCTGAAGGCTTCCAAGAAGGTTCCTGTATTGGCTCAACTGTCATTGGAACCACCTATACAGGTAGTTGGTAGGAGCCGGTCCCAGTCTTGGAACTGGTATCTCCTACCTTGAGATCTCCGATTCTGGGCTCACCGGCTCCTTCTGTAGCTTCCTGTCGGGCTTCCAGACTTTCAGATTCGGATGTGGATCGTGTGGTAAGGAGACTGTTACAGAATCCAGCACTGGCTAAAATTCTCTCGGCTTCGACTGTGGCAGTTTCGGAACCAACAAAGTCATCTCCTGTAATTTCTGCTCCTCCTCTGACTCGAATCAAGACATCGCAGCCGGCAGGAGCCATTCAGTCATTTGTGGAACTGTCGGTTCCGACACTCACTTCGGACCTGTCGGCACCGACAACCCTGATGGCCTCTGCTCCGGCAGTGGACTCTGGGAGCCGACACTCTCCCGTCGGCTCCAGGGAGGGGAGTCGAACCGCTGTGTCGGTTCCGACTCTTCCCCTTGGGGCCTCGGCACAAGATGAGCTCAGCTCCCACCTCTGGCTCAGAGCCGGCGGTTTTGGTGCGGGAGGAGTCATCGGTGTCTTCGGACCCGGGTGCTTCCTCGCACCGGAGCTGTGGTGCCTTCGATGCCATGAGGAGTGTTTTGTCCGTCCCCCCCCCCCCCGAATTGTCACAACCTCTGAAATGGCCATCTTCTCCTGGAAAGTGCCGGAATCTTCTCTGTCACTGCAGACCCACTGTAAGCGTAGGGACCCGGAGCCTCAGGAAGCCCCACTGGGGGAATCCTGCTCTTCTGAGACCTCCCCAGAAGTTCCCACTGAAGAGGTTCCTCGGAAGAGGTTATGTAAGAGGAGACATTTAGATTCCCCTCAGGAATCCATCACATCTGACACTGATTTGGAGGAAATGGAAGGTTCCCCAAAGTCCCCCTCTGAGGATATCTCCTTTCCAGATATCCTAGAGATCCTTAAGCAGAGGGGTGACTGGCAGCCCCTTAACCCTACCGAGGATGAGTTGGTGCTCCTAAAGGCTTTTGAGTCTCGACCCTCCACCTCTTGGGTTTCTCCACCCTTCGATGATTTGATGGACCTTTTATCTCGAAGGGCGTGGGAGTCACCAGATACTGTGGAGCCCGTTCCTAGGAGGCCCAACAAATACATTTCAGCTCATCATGACAAAACCTTTTTAGCCAAACCTGTACCTGTCGATGCCATGGTGGTTGTGGCAGCCACGAAGAAAGAGATGTCGGCGACCTCTACATCTTTCCACCCTCCTAATAGGGAATGTAGAATCATGGACAGATACGGCAAGTGCATGTTCAGTTCTGTGACCTTTGCTCTTCGGTCCTTGAACTATCTAACCCAATTCACAGGGCTTCAGAGAGATCTCCTGAAAGAGCTAGGAGATACCCTCCAAGGTGCAGTAGCCAATACAGTGGTGCAGTAGCCGATACAGTGGTGGACAAAGTGACATCTCAGCTTGCTACCCTCAATTCTATCATTAACTCTTCCATGTGCCTCGTATCTTACACAGCTGATGGGATGAGTAGGGCAGCGGGTACAGGAATTGCTCTGCGGAGGCATTCTTGGATGTGCTTATGTTCCTTTGCGGAACCTTTCACGTTGTCATTTGTAAATGCCACTTTTGATGGTTCTTTAGAGACCATCACCAGATGTGAGCAAGATGGAAATACTCTATCTGCCGTAGGAGTCCATTTTTCCACCCCTAATATCCAGAGGCCATTTCATCCCCTTTCATACCCAACCCAAACCAACAAAAGGAATCCCGGACATTCCACCCAGTCTGTGGGATGTTGCAACAGTAGAGGTTCAAAAGCTATTAGAAAAAGAGTCATCCAACCAGTCCCGGCAGACCAGCAAGGATCTGGAACTTACTCAAGACTCTTTGGTGCCAAAGAAAACAGGGGACTGGAGACAAATTTTGGACCTCAGCAGACAAACAAGTATGTAGAAAAGGCAATGTTTCAGATGGTCACGCTTCAGTCTATACTCCCGTTCCTAGGGAAAGACAATTGGATGTGCTCAGTAGATCTTCAGGATGGTGTACTACCATGTCAAAATGGCCAGGCCATCCAGGGATCACCTGCGCTTCAGGCTGGGAGCCAGTCACTTCCAGTTTTGGGCCCTGCCCTTCAGTCTCACTACAGCCCACAGAGTGTTCACCAAATGTATGGCAGTGGTCATGGCTCACTTGAGACATCAAGGAATCCGGGTGTTTCCGTATTTGGATGACTGGCTCTTCAACACACCCACCAGGCATCAGCTTATTCGGGCAAGGGACACTGCCTTAGATCTATGTTTCCAACTGGGCATCACGATAAATTTAAAAAAGTCTGATTTCTTGCTGCCGCAGAATACAGTGTTTATAGGAGCAGACTTAGACACAGTCAACATGTCTTTAAAACTTCCTTCAGAAAGAGTGCTTACCCTACGATAACAGATTGTAGATCTCCTTTCGAAACGCACAGCACCAGCATCACAGATTCTCAAGTTGCTGGGCACCATGGCAGCAGCTGTCATTGCAATACCCCTGGTGAGATCTCACATGTGCATTCGTCAGTGGCTGCTATTCACACAGTAGACATTTCAGGACTTACCAATGAATCACCCGGTTCTGATGACCAACTCTTGCAAGGACGATATTTGGTGGTGGCTAACGTCCGAGTCAGTGATCATGGGATGTCACTTTGTCCTTCCGGTTCCAGTTGCAACGGTGACCACGGACACCTCCCTGATCAGATGGGGGGGCATTATCAGGGACAGACAGCCCAAGGTACATGGCAGGTTCACGAGGCTTAATTGCACATCAAAGTCCTAGAGATGAGAGCGGTTCTCTTAGCGTTGCAGTCCTTTCAAGACTCTCTTCCTCTGGGCACGATTGCAATCCAGTCAGACAACATGTCTGTAGTCTGGTATATAAACAAACAGGGTGGAACCAGATTTTATCCCCTATGTTGAGAGGTTCTAAGAGTGTGGAAATGGGCAGAGTCCACCCAGTGCTTTCTGATATCAATGCACATCCCGGGAAAATCCAGTGTTGTAGCGGACAAACTCAGCAGGGCAATTCTGTTGCCTCACGAGTGGTCCCTCAAGAACAAAGTAGTGGAAATGATTTTCTGTAGATGGGGCCAGCCTTGCTACGACCTCTTTGCGACTCCCACAAACACCAAATGCAGCAACTACTTTGCCCTGATCCCTCAACAGGGACATGCTTGTACACGATTGGCCTCCGGGACTTCTTTACGCCTTCCCTCGATTCCCAGACTTTTACAGAAAGCCAGTTTTCTGGGCAGGACATTTATCTTAATAACCCCATATTGGCCTCGTCAAATCTGGTTCCCCTTTCTGAAGCCTCATCTAGTAGAAGAACCTTGGATCCTGGACCCAGTGCCGGATCTTCTGACCCATTCGTCAGGAGCTCTTCACCCTTCACTCCATCAAACTGACAGCTTGGCTGCTCCAATTCCCAGAATAGCCAGGTTCCAAAATTTATCAGAAGAACCTCAACATATTCTTTTGTCCTCACATAAGTCTTCAACCAGGAAACTATACCTCAGTAAGTGGAAGAGGTTTTCCGTCTGGGCTCAGCAGAATAACATTGACCATTTTCTAGCCTCCATATCGGATATCTTAGAGTTTCTGACCAAACTGTTCAACGAAGGAGCTGCAGCAGCAACCATTCGGGTACAACTGGCTGCCGTTTCTAATTTCCATATAGGTGAATCTAGAAATGGCATTATGTCCCATAAGATGGCCAAGGCCTTTTTGAAGGGTAATATGTACCTAAAACCACCTATTAGATCACATACCACTCCATGGAATTTGAATTTAGTCCTATCCAAGATTATTGTCCTGCCCTTTGAACCAGCTTCTTCTTGTGAGCTGAAATATCTTTCTTGGAAGACCATTTTCTTGGTGGCCATTTCATCAGCACACATAATTTTGGAGTTGCAAGCCCTTTCAGTTAATAACCTATACTTGATATTCCAGAAAGATAGGATTTCCCTCAGGATGAATCCTTTGTTTTTACCCAAAATTTGTTGTGAACTCACCCTTAATCAGGCAATTGAATTACCTGTTTTCTTTCCCAATCACTCTAATCAGTTGGAATATATGCTTCACAAGCTTGACGTCCATAGACAACTTTGTTTCTATTTAGACAGGACAAAAGACCGTAGAAGAGCTGATCAGTTGTTTGTCTCCTCTTCAGATTCCAAAAAAGGTGCAGCAGTATCTAAATCTACCTTATCTAAATGGCTTTCTGATTGTATATCCTTTATATACCATGAGGCAGACATTTCTTTAGAGGACAAAGTGAAGGCTCATTAAGCCAGAGCCGTTTCTACTTCCATAGCCTTCTTAGCCAGACTACCCATTGATTCTATTTGTGCAGCTGCCACATGGTCAAGCCCACATACCTTCATATCAAACTACAAAGTAGACAAGGCCTCTAGGGACAGGGCTTCATTTGGTTCTGCTGTCCTTAGACAGATACTCCCGTAAGCCACCCAAGTCTGTGGTGCTGGGGACGCTACCCATCATTAAGAATGAAGGCGAGATTGAACAACTTCACATAAAGAAGTTATGTACTTACCATAAGGTTCCATGTGAGTTGTTCTTCTCGCCTTCATTCTTACGACCCCTCCAGCTACCCCCATCCAATATCTGGAAGTTCGAAAGGCTCTATGTTGGTTTTGGTTCTTCTGAGGAGTTTCCTCTCACTAGTCGTCTTTATGATTTCCTTGAAATCTTATGTAGATTTACCATTGGCTGGCAGCAAACAAGATCTGGGGAAGGTAGAGGTGCATTGTGGGTTAAGGTTTCGGCCTTAGAGATCTTGAGCTTTGCAGATTGGCTGACTTGGAGCCAAGGATCGGCTCCGAACCCATCAGTAAGAATGAAGGCAAGAACAACAACTCACATGAACGTTAAGGTAAGTACATAACTTTTTTTTTTTTTTTTTAGCCGGTTAGCCCTCAAAGCATGGGAATTAGCTAGCCAATGCAAAGTAACCCTGCAAGCTGTGTACCTACCCTCAGCTCAGAACTCGGTGGCGGATGCATTAAGTAGATCCATGACACAATCCTATGAATGGATGCTCCACAGGGATGTTTTCCTGGATCTGGTTCACTGGTGGGGGTACTCCACATCTGGACCTCTTTACCTCCCCTCAAAGCAGACAACTTCCTCTCTTTCATGCCAGGGTGCCTCACTGTCTGTTTTGTAAGGTAGATGCCCTGTCTTTGTCATGGAACAGGATGTTTCTTTATGCATTCCCCACCCTTCCTTCTAATTCAAAAAGTCCTGTTGAAGATTCAGCAGGACAAACCAAAAATCTTGCTTGTGAGTCCCTTTTGAGCAAGACAGCATTGGTTCCCTCTTCAGCAATTAGCCAAGGGCCATCACCACAAGTTTCCTCACCAGTTGGACCTACTCACGCAGGACAAAAGATCCTTTCACACAGGACAAGGGATACTTGATCCATCCACATCTGTCAACTCTACAGCAGACCTTGTTGGGTAATAAACTTCTGATCCCCTTTTAGGCACCTTTTCTCACAGGACATGCTTAGGGTTTTCTAGGTGGCCATGAAACCCAATACTAGGAAATCTTATATTTCCAAATGGAAAACATTTTCTATTTGGTACTGTAAAAGAAGTCTTGAGCCACTATCTGTAGACATTCCAGTAGTGCTTTCTTACTTGTGTGAACTGCGTAAAGGTGGCATGTCATATTCCTAAGTGAACGTTCACTGTTCTGCTCTTTCTGCTTGTTTGCCATTAATGCCTCCATTAGCTTCCAGACTGGAGGTTAAACATTTTCCTAAAGACGTCCTGCATATCAAACCTCCCAGGAAGCCTGTGCCTCCTCCTTGGGAATCTCAACTATGTCTTAGAGAAGCTCACCCTGGCTCCCTATGAGCCTGCAGCCTCTGCACCTCTAAAGTTTTGCACTTGGAAAACAGTGCTTCTGGTAGCCTTGACTTCTGCTACTAAGGTCTCGGAGATTCAGGCTTTGATGGCATCCCCTCCATTTTTGGTCTTCCACAAGGAATAGTGTGTTTAGGTATGAAAGAAGGGTTAGTTCTCAAAAGTGGTGAATGAGTTGTCTCTTAATCAGTTCATTCAATTGCACACCTTTTTTTCCTTCTCCTCAGTCCTCAAGTGTAAGGATTTTACATACTTCAGATGTACATAGGCAACTCAGATTTTACCTGGACAAAACAAAATCTATAAGAAGTTGAATCAACATTTTGTATCTTTTCATCCCAAAGCTCTGGGTTCACCTGTTTCCAAACGCACTGTTTCATCTTGGATTTCTAAAGCTGTGGTGTTTTGCTATGATTTTATAGGTTCATAGGTAGGTACTAGGCTATCGGCCCAAGGGCCTAAGTAAACCTAGCCAACAAAGCTCCCTGGCGTACGCCACCCAAGAAAGCCAATTTCCTGTGTATCATGCAAAACCTTACGATGCCTTTTAGCACCACCTTTTCCAAAGCCCTTTCCTCCTTTACCACGAACAGATATGACTGCTTGAACTGAATATTATTATTATTTATGAATTATATTATTATTTATGAATTATATTATTATTTCATGGGAAATCTCTACTATATTCTGTCAGTGCCCATTCCACCAGATCTTTTGCTTCATTAGGGGCTTTCTTTAAAGGACTAGATGCCAATTTAGTCTCTTGTCCATATTTTTACTATACATTACAAGTTGGATACTATTTCTAGGTCTAGGGCAGGATTTGCTAGAGCGATTCTAGATAGATTGTGGAAAATGCTTCCTTACTTTCTTGCATGACTCTATCCATCTCCCTGGATTCCTTTTGAGCTTTGGCACTCTCCCATATGTAAAGAATACTGCAACATTGAATAGAAGGAAATAGAATAGTTGTGTAAAATCTTTCCATAACCATGGATGTCCTTCTCTTCTATGTTGCAGTATTCTGTCCCTCCCACCTTCCCCCCTACAACTTGTTACTTCCTAGGATGACTTCTGGTTTGCGTTAGGATTGTTGCCCCTCATGGTGCTAACTTGTTCTCTGGATGGTACGTGCGGACGTCCCTTTTATGGCTGATGTCGTTAGAGACTATGTGCGATGTCCCATGTACTGACAGTGGCTGTAAGCTTTTGTGTACAGGCCGGACATCAGGTCAATGGGTGGAATACAACCCCATATGTAAAGAATACAGCAACATAGAAGAGAAGGACATCTATGGTTATGGCAAGATTTTACACAACTATTCTTTCTTCTAAAATTCCACAAGGACTCCCCAAAGATACTGGTGGGGACTCCCTTTTGGCTCAGGCATATGTGATTCTTTCTTTATTTGATATGGGCCAAGGGCAGTTGCCACAGATTCCACACTTTCTAGATTTACTCACACAAGGCATTAGTTGTTTGATAGATGCCACTATATGTATACTTCAGTTGACTGCCTGGACCACAAGTTTTGAAATCCTTTAGTCAGTTTTCCCCCATGAAGATATGTAACAAATAATGAAGGAGACAAAATACCTGCTACTAGAAAATGGGTAATTGGAAAAGATTATCTAATTGGTACCATGCCAAGCACCAGGAACCTTTAAGTTCCAGTTGCCTTTAGTTTTAGTATATTTGTGTGAGTTATTGTCCTGTGGCCAATCGTAATCTTCTACCAAGCTTTAACTTTTGACGTTTTCTGCTTGTCTGCCCTCCCCCTTTCTACTTGTACTCAACTCAAGCAGTTTTGAAAGGGGGTTTTACTTTTCTGTCCACTTAGAAAACAGGTGGTTCCGCCTTGGGATCTTAATTTTGCATCTATGAAAATTAGACACTTCTTGTGAACCAGCTCATTGGGATGGTGTGAGGGTCATAATTGGAAAACTGCATTTCTGTTTGCTCTTACTTCTGCAAGAAGTGTGTCTGGGTTACAAGTTCCTACGGTGAGTCAACAAGGATTCAGTGGTTTCATAGTTCATCTTTATCCAATGTACTTTTCTCCCTTTATTCTTTCCAGAACCTAATAACAACAGAGAAGGAATTCTGCATGTTCTAGATATCCTTCAGGAAGGTTGAGCAGCTGTTTTCTTCTTATGAAGGTTAAATAAAGGACAGACAGTGTCAAAGTAGATGTCTTCTAATGGTTGTGGTATGCTATTTCTTCTGCAATTCTAACTTTAACCTGTCACCTACAGTCAGGCTTAGGGCCTACTTGGTCATTGCTGTAGATTCTTCTGTGACGATTTCGAAAGGTGTAGACTCTAGAAGTTTTCTAGAGTCAGCAGCATGGTCCTGTGTTCATACTTTGCAGAACACTATAGACTTATAGACTACAGTCTTTTTCTAGGTCCAGAATTAGTTTTTCTAGGATAATTTTACAACAGAATATGCTTCACCTGTTTTTCTAAACTGTGGTAGTTTGCCCAGATAGCTTAGGCTATTGCAGTACTGATCCAGTGCCCCGAGCATAATACAGTTGTGTAAATGGAACTTACCATAACAGTAAATATTCTAAATGATCACTATTGCAGTAGCTGTCCCCTCCCACCATCCCACTTCTTGCACCTGAGAGGGTGTGGACTTGTATATTAATATATGTTTTTTTTTTTTTTACAAACATCTATATGTTGTATTATTTGTTATTAGTATTTACCTTTAAGGCCTTTAGCTTCCCTTCTTCTGGCAAGAAAACTCTGAAGCCTTTTGGCACTCTAACTGACTTTTATATGGAGCTTCTTCACTCCAGCTCCTGACAGTTGCAGCACATTGAAGGTGCCCTTAAGCTTTGAAAATCTTGCTAGTTGTTGATATCCTTGGCAGGATGTAATCCAAATAGCTTAGGTTACTGCATCGGTGATCAGCTAGAACTACTACTGTTATGTTAATTTCCATTTACACAACTGTATTTTCTCATTATCTGACATTTTCTGAATCAGTGGTAGAATCAGTTCATAGAGCTTTTAATGTGGCGAAAGTGGTCAGTAGTCAGCCTTGTGTTAACTAGTAGCTATTCCTCATTGGAGCAGAGACATCTCTTGCACATGTATCAGTGATAGAGTCATTGGGAGAGAGGGCTGTCCATACTTAGAATATGCATAATCAGTTAAGGTTCTAGGTCACACAAATTTTCCAGTCGTATAATAATTAATGTCTATGATATTTTTTCTTTTTCTTTTCATTGATAGTTCCTCTTATTTGCTTATCTTTGTACTAGTGTACTTAATGAAATATACAAATGCCCTCTTTGTAAATGCCAGTTTGCTGTGGTGAGCAGTACATTATTCTTTAGAATGACTAATCAAGCTTCATGATATTCTGTTAGTAAGTCCATTTACAAAACACCAATTTTGTGATTTAATTTCTTTAATATAGACACAAAATCCTTGTAATTACCTCCCTGCTGGAAGGTTGGTGATGCATCATGCTCTTGGGACCCTTTGAAACAGCATGGCAGATAATCTGTAATCTTATTCTTCGGCTGCGGATCAAGGCAAGAGGTTATGTAGCAGGATGAAAACTTCATGTTTTTCACAGTAAGATTAGTCTGGATAGGAGTTTTGTAGAGTAGGGCAGAATGCAAATTGACCTGTTTGTACCTTAGGAAATCTTTCTGTGTAGAGCTTTATTGTGATGGAAGCTATCAGTAAGTTTGTCAGTAGTCAGATTTGCGCTAACTAGAAGCCATTCATCATTGGAGCATAGATGTCTTGCTCATCTTTTGGTTAACAGACATTCCTGACTTATTTCAGGTTGTTGTTTTCATTTTGGTTAATATGCATGTGTCTTCCATTTCAGCAGTTCATGATTGTGTTGATAGCAAAATTCTAATCCAGTAATTGTGTAAAGTAGTTCTGAATCTTTTTGTGGTTTTGAAGTCGCCTTCTGCTCCCTGGATTTGAACTTCATGCCTGCTTGCTTGCTTGACCCCTGTTTGAATCATCTGGTTTAACAGAATAGATATTACTCAGTTAGAATGTGATCTCAGTTTACACTGCGGTGTTAGTGAGGAAAGGGCACTTGGTTAATGGAATGAGTTTAATGCGGGTTCAGGTGCTTAGGCACCGAGACATTTCCCTGTGGTACATTTGACTGGTGACACATGGCTGAAGTGACAGTCAGCTGCAGAGAAATATGGCTGATTGCAAAGTCCCTGTGGGAAAAGAGAAAAATGTGTTGCCATGCCCACAACTTCAAGAACCAAATGCACAGGGGGAAAACGAACATGAGACAGCAGGCATTATAGCAGGCATCAGCAACAGGCTGGCTAGAGGACATGTCAGCGGCAGTACAATTGCAAAGCACAATGGGCAATACCTTTATAATTGGTGTCTGTGGACCACTACCCCTTTACAGTGTCTAGGGAACATTACCTAAAACACATCCTGGAACATAAATGTGACTACAGTAGCCTACAGGATTTCCTCCATGTTGTAGCACACTTCTACATGTTGAAGTTACATAAGTATGTACTATACACTGAGCACAGCACTCATTACTTCTTCTGCCTCCATGCATTTGGTTATTAAAGCTATGTGCATGGCAGTATGTGCTTCTCTTTTCCCACAGGGAATTTGCAAACAGTCATATTTCTCTGCAGCTGATTATTACTTCAGCCATGTGTCCCCAGTCAAATGTACCACAGGGAAATGTCTCGCTGCCTAGGCACCTGAACCCATTTAATGCTTTTATTGCTCTTAACAGAACCACCCTCTGTAACCATTCCCTTGCCCCAGATAACCTGATTATATGTAAATAATGAATGTATTTAATCATTTTCATTATACTCACTAGGATTACTTGTTTGTGTGTTACAATAAAGAATATTCCATTTTTAACTCGACTATGAACTACCTACTATTTTATTATTTTGTAGTGCGTATTTTACAGTTTGATTTTTAGTTTTATTAGTGAACTAGGTGTAGAACATATTTCAAGGAGTGAACTTCATATCCTCCGTACTGCAGTGTTTCTGCTTGGTTTGATTGTCTGTTACCCCTGCCTGTATGATTTGAGTTGCAGGCCCTGGTATTCAGGGAATTCTTGGTCTTTCTGAAAGATCAGGTGTCTCTTAGCACTAATACTTGCTTTGTACCAGAAATGGTCTGTAGGTAGCCCTTTAGTATTTTCACCCTCCTGTTTTCTTTTCAGTGGTAGAATCAGTGGGAGAGAAGGCTGTCCATTCTCTTGATATGCATAATCAGTTAAGGTTTTACCTCAGACACGTGTACATGTCCAGGATGATGGGACATTTGTCCATCTCTTTTGCTGTGGGTAAAGAGGGTTTGGCTATAGCCTCCAGCTGGAGTGCTAGTTATATTGTGTTTTGCCTATAGTCAACAGATTTCCCATTGGTTAGTGATTTTAAAGTGCAGTAAACCAAAAGAGTACAAGTTTTCATTGCTTTTTTTTCAAGAGTGTATGCCTATTGCATTTTGTTATTTTTTTTTGCTTCATCCATGTGAATGTCATTTAATAGTGTCACTGAGCATTTCTGCTTGAACTGTGATTCCAGGAGTTAGATATCATTTGGCACGTTGGGGCATCAGGTCTTGACTTAGTGTTTTTTATGCATTTTCCACACACATTTTTGAAGTACTGCCAGATTTCTTTCCAGTGGTGATCCACTGCAGAGGACCTTCAGAGTCTGATGTCCAAGATGTGTCCTCATCGCATGATTTCATCTGATGGAAAATTGTCCAGTGGTATACATTATCCTTTTTCTGATCATTTGTTTAGATGGCCTCTCCATCCATCTTTAATAGAGGAGTTTTCATACGCTCGGAGGCAAGTACTAGGCTACATTCCCTTGTGGGTCATTTTAAACCTAGCCAAATGTCCCTTTAGGCGCTTGAATTTAACCCATCCCATTTTGTGTTAGATTGACTGTGCACATCCCATAGGTAATAATATCCCTGGGGAGACTAGTATTTATTTATTTATTGATTGATTGCTTGATTGATTGCATTTGTTTATCAGAATGGTCCACTCGGCCTAGGTGAGCCCATTTCAGTGGAGGCCCGGGGAGAAAAGATCCACATAATGACAGTACATACAAGAAAATAACATGCATTGAGTAAAAATACAGATACAACAGAGTAAAACATTTACGTTGACAGTAATACATAGCTTATGCAGCCACACTACATTAGGAATAATATAATTACGATGGTACAATTTTATTTACATATTTATGCAATTCTACATTGTGTAGTCTTGCCATAGGTAATTTGAGGGGACCCATGCATGGAATAAAACATTTAGGAGCTGCCTGTGTCCTAGGGTAAATTTTCTATATCTCATCCATAGATCCAAGTTGGACTTGAATATGGGCAAGGATGAGCTCTGTTTAACTTGGATGGAGAAGTCTGTTCCAGAGCAGTGGTATCCTCAGTGAGATATATATATATCCATCCAAACCATTCTGTTGATGTTTGAGAAGAGGTGTAGGTCCCAGGACCCAAGTATTCCTGATGCTGTTTGACTTGCTGATGTGCAGTTGGTCCATCAGTATTGGGTCAGAGGATGCCCTGTCTGACAGACACAGGTCACCACTTAGCAGTCTGTAGGGTATCGAGTATAGTGGCAGGTCTTTGAGTCAGTTCATGTAGGACGTACTGTTTACACCTTTTATCCTTTAAGTAATGTATCTCTGTGAACATTCCATTTTTTATTTTGCATGTGTCTGGACAGATGCATGCCAGAATGGGGCATTATACTTAATGAGGGCTGAGTAAAAGGCAGTGACATTTCAAGATTTAGATACAGTCCATTTGTTTATAAGCTGTGTGATGTAGAAAGACTTTCTTGTGACATTGGACACAATAGTTGAAAATTAGGTCACTGTCCATATAAGTTCAAGAAGAAGTAGGTCAACTCTTAGGGGTGTATTGTCAGTGTGTTAGTGTTCAGGACATAGACATCTTCCCAAAGGATATGGTAGTGCACTTTTTTATACTTAGTTTCAGTCCATGATTTTAACTCCAGTTATTTGTTAGGGAAAAACTTTTCCGCCAGGTGGTTAAGTCATTTGGTGATTCATTGACTTGCTCTTAAGTTGCAGTTATCTGCATACTTAGTCAACCAGAGCCCTTTGATACTGGCTTTTACATCAGAGAGGTACATGCCAAACAGAAGATATCATAGCACCAAACCATGGGGGACTCCACTGGTCTCTTTCTGGAGGTAGCTTCCACTGTTTTTATCTCCTGCGTCTTGTCAGTAAGCCAGTTGGAAGTCTAGTGGGTAATGTAGGGATTTATTCCCAGTTTCTTTTAGCTTTTCTATTTGCCTGCTTTTGGGGATTGTGTCAGATGCTTTCACCAGTTTGAGGTATGCAATACACATACTGTTTTAACTTCATCTGTTGCTTTGGTGATCCTTTCAAAAAAAAAAAAAAAAAGTCCATCAGGTTGGGTAAGCTTGACCTGCCCTTGACAAATCCAAACTAAAATGGGTCTGGTGTTTGGAGGTTCCCTCTGTCTTTATTGGTTAGTTCCACAAGCCTTTCCATGGTGTTGCATATGAGGCTGGTTAGGCTTGTGGGTCTGTAATTGCCTGAGTCTGTGGAAGGTCCTCCCTTAAGCAGGTGAATGACTGTAAGTGTTCCCCATTTACTTGGTACAAAACCTGTATGGAGGCTGAGGATAAACAGTGCTGGGGAAGTATCTAAATCATGCTTCTTGCTATTTAAGATGCATACAAGGGAATTGACAGGACCTATTGATGCAGTATTTTTAGCCTTTGATAGCAGTTTTAGGGCTTGGTCTTGTATTTTAGCCGAAGGCGAGTCGGTTTCAGATGCATCTTGTTTGATAGACAGAAGGGAGAGAGGTGTAATGTTTGATCTGAATTTATTTAATAAATATTTAAATGGCCAGTATGTTTGCTATATCATCAGCCTCAGTGTAGTTAGCATTGTTCACAATCAGCTCAGCGCATTACTACATTGTGCTTCTAAGATTCTAAACATAACTGAAAAAGGCCTTGTGATTGTCTTTGGCTTGGCTGGCTAATTTAGCCTTAAACTTGTTTTTTCGTAGATTTTATTAAGGTCCTGATTTTGGTTATTTCTATGACAAGGGCTCTGTCTTTCCAGGGATTGCTCTTTTTACATTTTGTCAAAATTGTCTTCCTTGTATTGTAAATCTTGTTGACATTAAGGTTCCACCTTTAGTTTCAGGAGTTTGTCCTGCTCTTGTTCATAAAGGGTACTGCTGCATTTATGCAGCTGTTTTTATGCCAGTGTGGTGTGGTGTACATTTCTTCTTATTCAGGAAAGTTAACTGGGTCTGGTGGGGATTTGAAGCTTGCCAGTATATTAGTTGGGAGTAGAGGCCAACAGATTACCCCAAATGTAATGACTGCAACAGTGAGTACACTCAAACATCTACATTTATGGTAAGTGTACACAACTGTACTTTCCTTTAGGTAGGCATTGTTACTTACTTGGATCATAGAGGGAGTTCTGTAGCTAGCATATTATATGGTACTGGACTTTTCTGATGATTATTGAGTCTTTACCAGCCTTGATGTGAGTTTTTTCTAGTTGAAGATTAAGACACACCCACCTTTCTTCCTCTCCTGCACAGTACTTGGTCTAAACATGTGGAAAGCTTTACATCCATGCACAGCCAGAGTGCTCTTTGCCATTTAAAACTGCGTCAGCCACTTCACAGATGTCTGCATACTCCAGGTTTAGAAGGGCAGTAATACCTTCATATTTTCCTAGGCTAGCAAATATTGCACCCCCTTTGAATTACACCAAAAACTAAGCCAATTATTACAGTCAGTTCTTTTTGCTCATGTTGTGCTGTCATCCATGGAAAAGGTAGAATGCTGCTTAGTGCTCGGTTCATACCTGCCTGGAACAGCACAGTCTGACAGCTTCATCATAGCTTTCATATTGTCCAGGGAAAAGGTTCTTCACCTTGAGGCACCGACACCCACATATACTATGACATTGTTATAAGAGTACTTATTGTTCAAGGACTTGAGCCAGGCAAGCAACAAACTGTCAGTCTTTCCTTGTTTACCCTGCTAGGCAGTACATCTACATAACTTACAGTTGAGTCACCTGTATGTAGAATGTTTGATTGGGTAGATACTTGCTTTACAGGAACAGCATCCTTGACTTTAGGGCTCCTTGTGCTAAGTGAGGAGGTAAGTTTAACTTGCTGAGTGTGCTTGTGCTTTTCTTGTATTTGGAAGTATTTGAGGTTTAGGCAGGTTAATCTTTAGAACCTCAGCATATAATGGATTGTGTTTATTGAGATGACCTTTGTATGGTGTGGTGTGCGGTGTACTGCTGATAATTTTATTGCCCATGTTGTGTGTGAGATTCTTGCCTCCAAGGACATCCTATACAAATATCTCACACATGCACTGTGTTAATGCTGTTTGAGTAACAAATGATCATCAGACAGCATGAAGTGATTCTTGCACTGTCTCTAGATACCCATTTTAATCAGGCTGACTGTAGAAGCTGTGGAAAAGTGCTGGTCAGTGGTTTTGACAGTAATGACTTCCAGTTTGATCTGTTAGTGCCCAGTAAACCTCCTACAGGTTAAAAAAACAAAAAACAAAAGAGAAAAGGAAGAAACTGACCAGGTAGGCAAGACAAAGAAACAAATTTAATGTCAAATAAATTAGGATTAAGCGCTTTTGTCTTACCAGACGACTTCAGAACCGTGAATAAAATCAAGTTACATCACATTTAAAAAGTGTAGTACAAAGGACTTACCCCCACCAAGCACCAGTCAGAAATAGACTTAACTGAAAAGTCTGCCAAAAATTTTAGAGACATGACAAGGTAATGCACACGAGTCAACAAGCAAAGGCAGTTCATATAAAAAAAACATAAATTACAGTCTTGGCAGCCTGTAGTTTTAATTCACTAAAAATTGATTTATTCTCATTGAGACCTGGAAAATTTGTAGCGTCAGGTCGGAGCTGCCAAAACATTTCTCTGTGAAGTAATCGATTCTACAGTTTGGGTAATAACACAGACGTATATATCCATCCATCTACAACCCTTTTTCCATTTTTGCACATGAGTTTGCGATGTCACATAACAATGACAGTTACCTAAAACCAATGTTTTCACCACTGGGTGGCTAGGGTTGTTATATTTTTATGCTTTTGCCTTTGCATGTATGCTTGCTTAATGTCTATAGGTTAAACTGTGGATCTCTGACAGGGTTGATGTACCACATTATGACGTGAAGTGTGCCAGTAGGATCCCTGATGGGGAATTTGCATCACTGACCTGTTGCATAAGATAGTATTTGTATATATGTGTGTCTACGTGTGTGTGTGTGTGTGTGTGTATATATGTGTGTATATATATATATATATATATATTTTATATATATATATGTGTATATATGTATATATTTATATATATATGTGTATATATGTATATATTTATATATATATGTGTATATATGTATATATTTATATATATATATATATATATATATCTATATGTATGTGTGTGTATGTATATATATATATATATTGTGTGTATATATGTTTGTGTGTATATACGTGTGTGTGTGTGTATATATATATATATATATATATATATATATATGTGTGTGTATATATATATATATATATATATATATATATATATATATATATAGGGTTTATATCGTAAGATCAAAAGAGTAAAACATCGAATAGGAGAACATTGAACTAATCTCGAAAGCTGAATACATCGAAAACAGAACCCCCGAATAGCAACGGTCGGCCAAATCACAAACGGAACCACCGAATAGCAATGGTCAGACATTAGGGTTAGGGTTCTGACTTTTTGTGAGACATTACACAGTCATATTTTGTCCCTAGTACTACGGGAGTAGTTGGATAGGCAGTGGCAGCCATGTTACTATTTGGTCACAGCTAAGCGCACAGGAAGTGAACATGGAAGGCTTACTTTAATAGTGTGTACTTTTGTAGTGTGTAATTACAATGCATATTAATGCTGTTATGATGTTTAATGAGAACATATGGTAATATGTGTATCAGTTTTTGTATAGTAATACAATTGTAGTGGTTTTGCTGCTATAAAATAGTACTTCGTAGCATACGTTATGCATATGGAGCATTTCGCAATGACGTCAGGGTGTGTGTTTTGGAAGGCCAACTATGAGAGTCCAGGGTTTCTGTTTTCGAAGTTTTTAGCTTTCGAAATTATCAGCTTTCGAGATTAGTAGTTCGATGTTCTGCTATTCGATGTTTTACTCTCTTGATCTTGTGATATAAATTGTATATATATATATATATATATATATATATATATATATATATATATATATATATATATATATGGGTCTATTTATGTTTGTCAAAAGCTTGATGTCCTTCAAGGATGCATCTGCAGTCCTTACAAATGGGTTGTCCTGTCGTCAGGCAGCCCTTCGGTCGGCCGGATTCCAAAGTCTGGGTCTGGCCTCGGCTGGTGTCGCACTCCACCCGACGTCATAGCGGCAGTTCTTCGGGTATAAAGGCATCAGCCGACACCATTTTCCTCAGTGTTTCTTGCCGCGTGGCACCCGAAGCAGAAGCTGTTCGCAAGTGCCGGTCGGTCAGAACCAGAGATTACTTCTACAAGTACCGAAGACTTCTAAAAAGCTAAGTACCCCATTGGGGACTCTTTCTTGCCTGAGCCGATGTCAGAAAAAGTGAATAACTGTTTAACTTGTGGGAAACAAATACCTCATAAAGATTTCCACTCTTACTGCTTACCTTGCTTAGGCCCAGACCACGACGTAGCAGCTTGTCTAGCCTGTGCTTCTTTCAACCGACGGACACTTAGACGTCGGTCGGAATTTGCTGAAGAGTTTTTCGGCTCCGATTTCGCTTACATTATGCCGTCGGATACTCCGACTACGCAAATTTCTAAAAAACGCAAGGAAAAGGACCGACACTCGCGGTCCGCGATTTCGTCCGAAACCGTGGTTAAGCCAACCGCGAGTGTCTCTGTTTCGGCTGAAACCGAGTCCACGGTTCTTCCTTCGGCCGAAAGCTTGCCACTTACCGAGGCCTCATCCAGCCAGGCTGAATCTGCTACTGAAATCACACCTGCTCTTGCAGGTTCGCAGGATTTATCTGATACTATCCCTTTGGATATTTCTACCCCTGCACGTGGAGCTGCTAGGCCTCCTGCATCCATGTCGATTAAGGCCTTTGCCAGGGCTAAAGCAGCTAAAACTACCAAAACTGTGCCTGCTAAGACCCCCTCTCACAGGCCCAGCTCTAGTTCACAAATGCTTAGTCTAGCAGAGGATCTCATTTCTTTGATCCGGGGATCCCAACCACATCCAGACAGGGCCTCTCACCCACCTCCAGAGAAGAGGATTAGAGTAGAGCCCCCTGAGCCAGTTTCTTCAGATGGCTCCTCTGATGAATCAGATAATTCAGACCCTCCAGAAGGCCCCTTTTCTCCTTATGAGGACTCTGATGCAGAAGACTCCATTGCTTCTGCCTCTCCGCCTGAGGAATTTTCTTTTGGGGAAACCTTGCATGCTATGAGGGAACAATTTCAATGGCAGGGCCAGGATTTTTCAGACTCTAGGAAAAGGCTTAGAACCTTTTTGCATTTGCCACAGCATAGGCCTTTAGCCATTCCTCCATTACTTACTGTTGTGGATGATGCTTTTAATGATGCTTGTACTGCTCCTGATTCTCTTCCTCCAGCCCCTGCTAAGCCCGATAGGTACTACAGGGTTCCGGACACACATTATCATTTGTATAAGGCCCCTTTTGCAGATCCCGAAACTATCTCCCAGGGACCCAAGGCTGTAGCAGCTTCTTCTACCAAAAAAACCCTCCCCTCTGAAAGGGAATCTAGGGCCTTAGAGATGGGGTAAAAAAGTTTACACTTCTGCTACTCTTTCAGCTAGGGCCTTGAACTGTCAATTCCACATGATTCAGTATCAGGAATTTATGTTAGACCAATTAACTAAAAAACTGTCCTCGGATGAACCATTAGACAAAAAATCTGTACAGGAAATGGTACATAACATTCAGCAGGTCAGTAATCATTCCTTAAAATGCGGCTATGATGCACTGGAGGCTTCCTTTAGATCAGCCATGACTGGCACAGTGATCAGAAGACATGCATGGTTAAAAGAGCAGTCCTTACCAGACCATGTTAAATCAAAGCTCCTAGATGCTCCCATGGATAAGCTCAATTTGTTTGGCTCCCTGCGCAGCAGGTGCTGAAGAAGGTGGAAGAGAAAGCAAAATCTGTCCAGACAGTCAAGGATTTCTTGCAGGTCCAGCCTCCAAGGTTTAGCAGGAACTGGCCTTCCAAGAATTGGTCCTTTCCAGACACCGCCAGAGCTCCGAGAGGCAGGAATAGGCTCAAGAGGCAGGGGTCAATCCAGAGGTGCCTACAGGGGCGTCAGTGGCAGGCTAACAACCAACGAGGTACAGCCACAGATCCAGCCACCACCACTTCCACAGGACAATCACAGTGACTTGGCTCTAGCACCGCCTACCAGGGAACAACTAGAGGCACCCTTAGGCGGGAAGCTAGCTTTATTTTCAGTAAACTGGCATTACATCACAGGAGACAAATGGATTTTACAGACAATAGACCAAGGTTACAGGTTTCACTTCCATACTCTACCAAGGAAGAAAGGAATGCCAAACCTACCTCCAAATCAGAAGACAGAAGCTCTAGAACAAATAACTCACTTACTAAGGATGAGAGCTGTAGAAAGGGTACCATCTATGGAACAAGGGCAAGGATTTTACTCCAAACTCTTCCTGGTACCAAGAAAAGAAAACCAATGGAGACCTATTCTCGACCTGTCCACTTTAAACACATACCTCATTGTTCCAAAATTCAAAATGCTGACCCTACAGCAGCTTCTTCCCATGCTGGGCAAGGAGTCTTGGCTGGTAACTCTAGATCTCAAGGAGGCATACCTGCATGTCCCCATACAACCAAATTGCAGAAGATACCTCAGATTTCTTGCAGGATCAGAGCATTATCAATTCTCAGCATTGCCCTTTGGCTTATCTACTGCGCCCAGAGTACTCACGAAATGCCTGGCATCAGTAATTGCTCATTGCAGGCTTCAGGGAATTCAAATTTACCCTTACCTGGACGACTGCCTGTTACAAGCGGACAACAAAAACAAATTAACAAAAGATTTGGAAAGGGTCATTCATCTACTACAAGCCCTGGGATACACAGTCAATATAAAAAAGTCAAGGCTGATACCATCCCAAAGGATAACCTTCTTGGGTGCAGATTTGGACACAACAAAACAAATGGCATTCCTGACAGTAGAAAAACAGGAGCAACTCCCTTTCTACTTCATGGCATTAACAAAGCAGAACCAGCTAACAGCAAGGAAAGTCCTGCAAGCCCTGGGTTACATGGCATCCTGCATAATATTAATTCCACATGCCAGACTACATATGAGAAAGTTACAGTGGTACCTAAGGAATTTATGGTCTCAGCACAAGCACAGCCTAGAAACCCAAATTCCAATAATTCCATGCCTGAAACAAGAATTCCAATGGTGGGCCCAGACCTGTCAATCAAACAAGGGACTGCCCTTCCACAGCACTCAACCAAGCCAGACCATCACAACAGACGCCTCAGACCTCGGTTGGGGGGCACACATGCTGGACAAGTGCATACAAGGCTTATGGACTCAAGACCAGCTGCACCTACACATAAATCAAAAGGAAATGCTGGCAGTAAAACTGGCAATTCAGGCATTCAGACCATTTCTTCAACAGGGTCAACTGCTGATAAGTACGGACAACACCACAGTTATGTGGTACATCAACAAACAGGGAGGCACACATTCATACCCTCTATGCTGGATGGCAATGGACCTCTGGAATGTGGCACTGAGCTTCAACATTCAGCTACAAGCAATTTTTGTGCCAGGAAAAGAAAATATACTAGCAGACATCCTAAGCAGAACTACCTCGGATGCCCACGAATGGATGCTGCATCCGACATCTTCAAAACCATTACAGGAAATGGGGACTGCCAGAAATAGACTTATTTGCATCCCCACACAATCACCAACTGAAAAAATTCTGCACAAGGACGTACCACCCACTTGCTTGGAAAGTGGGCTCCCTATCTTTCAGTTGGACAAACCTGACAGCATATGCATTCCCACCTCTTCCTTTGATGCACAAGGTGCTACTGAAGATCAAAGAAGACCGTCCAAGGATCATCCTGATAGCTCCAGACTGGCCAAGGCAACATTGGTACCCATTACTGAGGAGTATGTCTCGGGAACAAATATGGCCTCTGCCCCTAGTTCCCTTGCTGTTAACACAGAACAACTTCAAAACCCTGCATCCAAACCTGAAAACACTGCAGCTGACTGCCTGGAACATTGCATAAGACCAAATAACCCAGATTTATCTCAAAGGGTTAAAGACATTATCTTGGAGGCTCGCAGACCCTCAACAAGAAAAAAATTATTCAGCAAAATGGAAAAGATATCTCATTTGGAGTACTGCAAAAGGAGAGAATGTGTCACTGGTAAACATAGCTAACATCCTGGAATACTTGGCAGAGCTCTTCCACAACGGCCTGTCCTATTCTTCCATTAAGATTCATGCATCAGCTATTTCAGCAGAATACAACTTGGATCCTCCAGTATTCTCACATCCTCTGCTCAGGCAGTTTCTGAGAGGGATTAAAAATGTAAAGCCACCCAGGAAGCCGCCATTGCCAGCATGGGACTTGAATTTTGTGCTAGAAAAGTTGACACTCCTTCCTTTCGAGCCAGCAGCAACAGCAGAATTACAGTACTTATCATGGAAAACTGCTTTCCTGCTTGCAATCACTTCAGCAAGAAGGGTATCTGAGCTACAGGCATTAATGGCAGTACAGCCCTTCCTGATCTTCCATCAAGATAGAGTGTCCATGAGAACTAATCCTACTTTTATGCCAAAGGTGGTCTCCAGGGTATCTTTAAATCAAGCTATCCACCTACCTACATTCTTCCCCAACCCACAAAACGGGAGAAAGACTGCTGCATACCTTGGATGTACATAGACAATTACGTTACTACCTGGACAGGACCAAGAGCAATAGAAAAACTGACCAGCTACTGGTAGCATATGCAACAGGAATGGAAGGAAAAGCAATTTCAAAACAGACAATCTCTAAGTGGATAGGAAATTGCATTAGATTTTGTTACTCCTACCATGGAAAGAAGACTCCAGAAAACATCAGGCCTCACTCTACAAGGGCTACAGCCACTACCACAGCTTTTTTACGAGGAGTGGCTACCAAAGACATTTTAGAGGCTGCTACTTGGAGCTCCGTGCATACATTTGCCAAGCATTATAATTTACCTTTATACTCCAGATCCCGAGCAGGTTTTGCCACTGCTGTTTTGCAAGGGATCTTAACTACACCATAATCTATTTCTCCTCCTCCCCAGTTTGGCTATGGTATTCTACCCATTTGTAAGGACTGCAGATGCATCCTTGAAGGACATAGTACAGTTTTGTACCTACCATAAATGTATATGTCCGATAGGCATGCATCTGCAGTCAGGATTACCCACCCTCCTTCCCCTCTGTGGTACTCCTAGGGTATTTGCCCATCTTGTAGCTAGCTGGGGGAATCTATTATGGTGTATTTGTTTGTATATATGTACATACATGCTTATTTTTTGTTTGCTCTCTACTATTTGGAACCATTTGCATTTATCCAAATTTAGCCTTCCTAGAGGGCACCTGGCATCTGGGGCAAGAAACACTGAGGAAAATGGCGTCAGCTGATGCCTTTATACCAGAAGAACTGCCGCTATGATGTCGGGTGGAGTGCGACACCAGCCGAGGCCAGACCCAGACTTTGGAATCCGGCCGACCGAAGGGCTGCCTGACGACAGGACAACCCATTTGTAAGGACTGCAGATGCATGCCTATCGGACATCTACATTTATGGTAGGTACAAAACTGTACTTTCTTTCAGATAACAGAAGTATGACCCCATGTATGCAAAAGTGCACTTTTGTGAGTACCGGTTCACCGAACCGCACAAAAACAAATAAAAAATACTACAAAAAGCACCTCTTCACCCCACCCCCCCCGCTACTTATATATATGTATTAACTCCGAGATCGCACTACAGTGGGGAAACAGGTATATTTCCTTATTCCCACTGTACAGTGCTTCGGTGATGCAGTGTTGCTTTTGTTTTTTTTTTTATGACCGGTTCGGTGAACCGGTGTTTGCAAAACTGCACTTCATGAAAGTGCACTTTCGATTGAGTACACTTTCACTGAAGTGAGGTTGTACTTCTGTTATTCGAAAGAACAAACTTTTGATCAACAGAAGTAGACCCATATATATATATATATATATATATATATATATATATATACACACACACACACACACACACACACACACACACACACACACACACACATAAAATATATTAGTTTTTTCTACACACAGATGACCTTTGTGTCTCTCCTTGTCAGACCTCTGAGATGTCCAAAATTTTGCCTCATATTTTTGTTCTAAAAATTTGCGGTTTTCTGGCAAATCATTGATGATTGTAGTCATTGATTAATGACAAGGCACTTGAGTTTTACACTTTATATCCTTCAGAAATTGCATGCTAATGCAAACCTGTTATTCTTCTCAACTCTGTCACTGATTGACTGATTTTTTTAAACATACCTTTACTGAATTATCACTTGTAACCTAGGCAAATTTCCATTTATACAAAAGTATTCAGACTGTATTCACACATTAGCAAACATTATACTTCGCATATATTGCTACATATCATATAACCTAAACAAAATTACATAAACTATTCAATTCCTGTCCCTTTATTTTAAACAAGAAACATCTTTAATAAACTATCACTTACGATATAAGCAGTCATACATTTATATAAATGAAAACAAACCTCACCAACACAGTCCACTTGCAAGAATTTTGCATCACAAGCCATAACTGTCTCACTGATTTTGGCCCTTTTCTAATTCATGTGCTAAGAGGTGTTCTCTTTGATCACAGGGTCAACGTATCCCTCTTTTATCTCCCTGGACTTTCTGCAGTGCAGGGCAGGGCCAGTGAAGAGACTGAAGCATCATTGGACAGTATCCTGTTGCTACATAAAACCCACCTCTTGCGTATTGCTGGCAGTGTTCATAGGATGGGAGATGCAGTGGCTGATTTGGATGAATCTCCCCTCACTTCCACCAAGGGATGATGTCAGCAAGCTGCCCCACCTACCCACAGTACCTCTTTGCAGTAGTTACCCCAGTCTGGACTAGGGAAATCATAACACATTGTGTACTCCTGGACACATGCCCCTTCCATCCTTCCCTGCCATCACCTCAAACTCTTGGAGCTACTGTTTCAACCCAGGTTTCCTGGGCTGTAGTCAGGGCTTTATTTCTTTACATGACTCAACTAATGTAGTGAGTAGGCACTACACATATCTGTTTGTAGGGTCGGGCCACATCCCATAGTATTTAAAATTTGTTATAGTTTCTTTGATTGTGTTGGAAATAAGAAAGCATTTCATACAGTGTATTTGTTATTGTATACAAGTCTATTTTTTTATTATATTTACTTTTTACTTTTGCAGACAGGAACACTGAAAACTGCAGTTTCTGGAGCAAGCCTACAAACTGGTAAGCTTTGCTAAAACAAGATAACTGAAAATTAGAAACAAAAATGTTTTGAATTTTTCTAATACACATTATTTTATCATACAGCTGCTGTAAGTGGAAATGTGATTGTTACTGGTGTACCGGCTACTACCTTTCAGCCTATTAATAAACGCCTTGCATCTCCAGTCCAACCTGCGTCTTTAACAGTGAGTAAACTGGAAGAAATACATCACTTTACCATATTTTATTAAAATTTTGATTTTTTTTTAAGTTTAGATACCTGATTATTTTTTCTGTGTTGTTGGGCTATAGTGTGACCATTTAATTAAGGAAGAGATTGTAAGCACATTTCATGTTCCCATTTTTTTAAACACCTTCAGCATAAGAAGAAAAAGCTCTTAACGTATTCCACACTGCACCTTCTTTCCAGCTAGTAGATTTTGGCATCTTTGATATTTTTATCTTTGTTAATTGGTAACTTTGTGTTTACCTTGGTTTGAGTTTTGTTAAAAAATGTTGGAGAGAGTGCAGTAATTTTGTTTGTATTAGCAGTGACTGTTTATAGCTGTTTATTTTTTAAGTAGGTTTCATTTAATTCAGCAAGAAAAGAAACTGCGGACCCGATGTCCGTCTTCATCTGATTCATTGTGTGGGTTATTGGATTTGGTCGAATCCGATAATGGCACCTTATACCAAAGTATTGGATTTGAGAGATCTGACTATTCCCCTACCCACAGTTTCCTCCACCTTGCTGGTTTACCTCAGATCTCATTTGCCACCTGTTTGACCAGGTCCTCCGAGGGCTCTGCACATTCACAGTAAGTGAAAGCCTTTTTGACTGACTCTTTTCTCCACCTTTTCCTAAAAATTTTGTTAGGTAGTGTTAGGTCTTAATCAGTCTTAGAATTAGTGTGGGTAGAACATTTAGATCAAGTGCATAACTTTTTTCATAGCTTACGTAGTGTGTTATGTTAGAATTTCTAGTAGGTTTTTGTAGAGATACTCTCATGTGTCTACATGTATAGTCAGTAGTTTATAGTTTATCTCCTTAGTGTGCTTTTTTGCAATGTGTTTTTTCCTGTAGTATAATTTCTCAAGTAATTGTCTTATAGTGTAGTCTGAAATTTATTGTTGGAATAGTTTTTAGTAGTACTGTTGTTCTGATGCCTGACAACTCCACTGGGTTCAAGAAGTGTTCATCCTGTAGGCATATCTTTAGGATAGTTGCAACATCTGTACTGCCTGCAGTTTGAGAGCACTTCAAGATAGAAGGGAGAAACTTATTCTCAAAGGCTTTCTATAACCCCCTAAGACAAGGGTCCACAATGTCCTCTGAAGCCAAATTACATTTTACTTCTCTCATCTACTGATAAGAAGAAGGCAAGAGAGATGGAGAGCGATCCCAAGATAGACACAGGGATAAACAAGATATAAGTAAAGTCAAGAGAGGAGGATAGAGAAGTCGAATAAAAGGTCTGCAAGTTTGTCACTGAAGACATGGACTTAAATGATGAAGACTCAGGAGCTCCACCCAAGACCTTTTACAAATTTACAAGCCCAAGTCCAAAATAGGAGCCATCACATGCAGCTACCATCCCTCTATTGCTTGGAATAAACTCCCACAAGAAGTTAGATCACTTTCACATCCGAAAGTATTCAAACTAGCCACTAAAGAGTACTTAAAAAGTCACTGGATTTGTAGCTGTTCTCAGCCTCCTTGAATATACCTTCACTAAATAACAAACCTAACTTCCTCTGTCTTACCATCATTTCTTCTCCTCTATACCAAAACATTTACAACTTAAACTAGTCTACTTCATCATTTTTTACCTAACACTATCTCCTTTCCTTCTGCTGCAGTATTCATAACATTTTTACAGATAATTGTAATTGCATATATATAATAACTGTTCTACAAGTTTTATTATGAATGATTATAATGTTAACTGTGTTTGTAATGATTATATTTTTTGTAATTATGTTTTGGAGCTTTTCTCTCTGGGCCTCTAATGAAAAAGGGCTTTTGCTCAGTCAGACAATCCCAGTTAACAAATGTAAAATAAAATAAATAAATAAATCAAATTGTTCTACCCCCAGGGAGCTCACCTTTGGGGATATTCTGGAATTGATGAAGGGGGGGTGAGTTGTGGATGGTCCACAGAAGCTCCTTCTGATGAGTCCTTGTTCGTTGACGCTTTTTGGTCTTGGCCCATCAATGTCCTGGGTGATCTTACCTCTTCACACCTTAATAGATCTCATCTCTCAGAAGGCTTGGAAGGAACCTGATGTGGCAGAGCCCATTCTGAAAACAGTGGACAAAATCCTGGTCGCCCTGAAAGATGGGAAGCATTGGTCAAAAGCCCCCCCCCCCCAGGTAGCTGCCAGAGTCTAGAGCATTGGACAGACTGGGGAAATGGACCTATGGATTAGTGACTTTTGCACTTCGGGTGGTGATCTACCTAGCACACCTGACATGTTTCCAAAGAGACTTCATCAAGGAGCTTTTCAGCACTCTTTCAGGTAGCTTACTGTTGGACGTCCAAAAGACAGCTGATGCCCAAATCCCTACACTGCAGTGTACATCAAATGTGGCCATGCAGCTGCTATCAAACGCAGCTGATGGTACATCAGGTGCAACTGGTTCAAGTATTACCTTGTGATGCCATTCCAGAATGCAGCTATGCAATTTTGATGCAAGCTTCAAGGCATCCTTTGTCATTGCCTCCTATGACAGTTCCACCCTGTTTGAGCCTAAGGTAAAGGAAACACTTACCAGGAGTGAGCAGGACAGTAAGACTTTGTCTGCCATGGGAATATGTTTTTCTACTGCTCAGAGATTCTTTTCGAGGAGTCAAAGAAGGTGTAGAAAAATGTGACTCAAAAAATCCCAAGGCTTTCACCAGGACATTACTGGGGATAGACATCCCCAAGCAGAGGCAATTTGAACAGATGCTGCCTGAGAGAGAGAGAGAGGGGTGGACCACAGAACCAAAGTTTCCATGGCCTCTTCACTGAGAAATCTTACCATTGCCCCTAAATGGTGGCCCAACTGCTGCACTCTAGGCAGTTGGGGGATACGCAGCCTTACACCCTTCAGCCTGGCAAACTGTAACCTGCAATTCATGGTGCTAAGGATAATCTCCAGAGTCTGTACCATACCCATTGTATCTGTCCCAAAGAAAAGATCAAAGATTACCAGTATGGAGCCCGATCAGTTGGAATCTGCAGCATCAGAAGTGTTAAAGTTGTTTACCAAAAGAGTCATCTAGGTGGTCCCTACAGACCAGTTAAGATTTAAAGGTTATTCCAGGTTCTTTTTAGTTCCAAAAAAGACAGATTACCTCAGGCAGATATTGGATCTTAGCAATAAATCACTATGTCAAACAGACTAACCTCTGTTGAGGAAGGATGATTGGATGTTCTCTATCAATATCCAGGATGCCTACTATCACATCATGATCCAGAGGTGCTCAAGGAGGGTTCTCTGTTTCCAATGGGGAGCCATTCACTTTCAGTTCAGAGCACTCCAATTTGGTCTCACCACAGCCCCTCGGATGTTCACCAAACTTATGGCAATTATAGCAGCTTGTCTGCAACTGCAGGGGATCCAGTGCTTCCTATGTTTAGATGATTGACTCCTAACTGTTCTCACTCTTGCAAATCAACTGGGCATATCCATCAACCACAAGAAAAGCAAACTGCCTCCCATGTAGAACATAGAATTTATAGGATGCCAGATAGACACAGTCCAACAAATTGTGAAACTCCCAGTTGCAGGAGTTCAGTCATTAAGGTCCATAGCTTATCAAGTGGTACAATATCCACTCATTCTGTGTCTTTTAGGGCTGATGGCCTGTGCTGTTATACTGGTCCCATTAGCAAGATGCCATGTGAGTCCTGCGTTGGACACTGGCATTACAGTAGTGACAGAAATTTCACCCCCCTTTCACCAGAATGCGGCTTACTCAAGTATGCAGGAATCACATAGATGTCCTTCCATCTCACTGTTGCAGTATTCATTACAATGGGGATGTGTTTGTAGATATTGTCCACCAGTGGAGTACTCCTTGAATGGATCTTTTTGCCTTCCCTCTGAACAGACAACTTCCACTATTTTGAGCCTGAGTCCCAGGTCCTCTGGTTTGGAAGGTAGACGCCCTCCCTTTTTTGGAAGGGGATTTCCTTTTTCTTGGAAGGAGAGGTTTCTTTATGCTTTCCCTTCCTTTCCCCTCATTCCAAAAGTACTGTTCAAAATACAACAGGATTCTCCCAAACTTTTGCATTTAGCCAAGGGCAGTCATCACAAGTAACCTCACAGGGTGGACCTACTCACACAAGGCAAGGGATTTCTCATGTGTCCCTCACCTGCCCACTCTTCAGCTGGCATTGTGGGTGATTGGGTTTTCTCATAACCTGGATCCACTTTCTGTGGATGTTCCTTTGGATTCTCTCTTACCTGTGTGAATTGTTCAGTGGTGGGTTGGCTTATTCTTCTGTTAAGGCCCACTTATCAGCTATTTCTGCTTGTCTGGCTTTATTATTTTCTTTAGCTTCTAGATTTGAAGCTAAATAATTCCTTAAAGGCGTCCTTCATATTAGGCCTCCCAGGAAGCCTGTTCCTCCTTCCTGGGGATCTTAATTTTGTTTTACAAAAATTGAACCAACCTAATTTTAAGCCTGCAACTTCAGCTTCCTTGCAGCATTGCTGCTAGACGATTGTACTTTTGTTAGCCTTTACTTCTGCCAGACTGGTATCTTAACTTCACGCCCTTATGGCTTAGCCTCTTTTTTTGGCTTCATAAGGTCAGGGTGTCCCTTCTTACTAATCCCTCTTTTATGCCCAAGTTAGTGAATGAGTTGTCTCTTACTCATTCTGTTCATTTGCCCACTTTTTCCCCTTCTCTGCAATCTGCCAGTTCAAAGGTGCTGCACGTTTTGCATGTGCATAGACAACTCAGATTTTATTTGGATAAGACTAAGGTTATTCATAAATCTGATCAACTCTTTGTTTCCTTTCATCCTAGGTCCTTAGGATTGGCTGTGTTTAAGCAAACTATTTCTCCTTGGCTTTCTGAAGCCATTTCTTTTTGTTATTCCTTTCATGGTAAGAGCCTTCCTTCTTCTGTTAAGCTCATTCTACTAGAGCTGTGGCTTCTTCTGGTGCCTTTTTTCAATGGTTTGGATATTAACTCTGTTCTTGAAGCAGCTACCTGGACTTTTGTTCATTCTTTTACCAAGCACTACAAGTTGGATGGAATTTCCAGAACTAGAGCTGGTTTTGCTAAAGCCATTCTTCATGGCTTCCTAGAGAGCTTTTCTGGTCCTTCCTCTTCCCTGTCTTCTTCCTGAACTTTGCCACTCCTCAGTATAATGAATACTGCAACAGGGAAATGGACTTACATAGTATAGTAGATATCTTTCTCTTCACTGTTGGATTATTTTCTCCCTTCCTCGCTGGTCCATTTCTTGTTGTGGATGTACTGATAACTACTCTATTCCTTGGACTGGTGTTTCTACTGTGGCTGTCAGTTCTGAGGATGGTATGTCTGGACGTCACCTTTATGCCCTATGCTACATAAGGAGCATATGTGTGATGTACAGTGTACCGTAAAGCAACCTAAAGGTTCTGTTATACTGTCCAGACATTAGACCTCCCTTGGCGGGGATCCCTATTATAATGAATACTGCAACAGTGAAGAGAGGGACCTCTACCATTGTGGTAAGACTTTACACAGCTGTACTGTTGGTATATTACATCTCTATCAGTAATATAGGACAGACCCTTTAGCCCACTTATCAGCTATTTCTCCTTTAGCTTCTAGATTTGAAGCTAAACAATCCCTTAACGGCATCCTTCATATTAGGGTGTGGGGGCATTTTTAGGGGAAGATAGTTTAAGGGATGTGGTCATCACTGGAGGCCAAACTTCACACCAGTATTTTGGAGATGAGGGCAGTTCTTTTGTAGCACTGCAGGCTTTTCAGAACCTCCTTCCCAAGGGTATGACTTCCATTCACACAGACACGATGTCAGTGGTCTGGTACATTAACAAACAAGGTGGAACACATTTATGCCCTCTGTGCAGAAGGGTCATATGAATCTGGCAGTGGATGATGTCTCCACACCACTTTATAGTGGCAATGCATATTCCTGGGACGTTCAGTATAGGTTCATAGATTTGTACTGTTCTAACGGCCCTTGTGAGCCATTTTAAGCCTAGCCAATTACCCCATGTGTGAGTCAAGCTCTGCACCTTGTGTCTGTAAGGTAAACTCCTTAAACATTATGCCAGCCTATATTAACAGATAGGTTGAGCAGGAGTATCCTATTACCTCATGAGTAGTCTCTCAGACAGTGATGACAGAGATCTTCAGCCACTGGGTCCAGTTTTGCTCTGTCTTCTCTGCTTCCTACCTCAGCAATAAATGCAGCAGTTATTTTTCCGTGAACCCTCCACAGGTGTAGTGACTGGGAGATGCTGCAGTCCATTTTTGGCTCCCAGGTCTCCTTTCCACTGATTCCTCTTTTTATGAAGTTCACTCAGAAAGCTATGAAGTGCAAGACCAGGGTAATCCTCATTGTCCCCTTTTTGGCCTTGGTGTAGGTATAGCTTTACTTCATTTGGCCACACCTTTTGCATCCACCATGGGTACTAGATCCAACTCCAAAGCTACTCAGTCACCTCTACGGGATGCCTCTGCAGGATCTGCAGACCCGGAAACTAACGTCATGGTTTCTCCAATATTAATGATAGCCAGAGATGTTAGGCTTATTTCTCCAGTAGTCTAAATAATTTCTTCCCAGGAGGAATCAACCAGATAGACTTACAGTTGCAAATGGAAAGGATTTTCTATTTGGGCATCCTTGAAGGGTTTAGTCACTTTCTTTAGCCCCTTTTTCAACAATACTGAATTTTCTTTCTGAACTTTTTTGCAAGCTTCCAGTTACTCTACTATAAAATTCCTGAAGGCCGCCATCTCAAATTTTCACATAGGACAAAATGATTAGTCTATTGCATCACTTAGGGTGACCAAAGCTTTCCTTCAAATAACATTTCTTATTGCAACCACCTGTTTGAGATCCAGTTCCACCATGGGATGTTGTATTCTAACTACAGTCATTGACCCAAAAACCCTTGGAACCTGCAGCATTAGCAGATTTAATATTTCTCTCCTCGCAGACTATTTTTCTGATTGCTCCCTCTTCGTAGGTTAGTACTAGGCTAACTGCCCTTGCAAGCCATTGTAAGCCTAGCCAATTATCCCTTGTCAGACTCAAACCCTGCACCTTGTGTTTGTAAGGCAAACACCTTAACCATTAGGCCACCCCTTCAGCAAGATGAGTTTCAGAACTGCACGCACTTTCATGCAAGCCACCCTTCCTTATTTTCAACAATGATAGAGTTTCACTGAGAACATGCGTCTCCTTCCTTCCAAAGCTGGCATCAGAAACAAATTTATATCAACAAATTGATTTCCCCATGTTCTTTCCAAACTTTTCTACCGATGATGAACACACCGTCCATACCTTAGATCTCCATAGACAGCTCATATTTTATTTACATTATACAAAGTACTTCAGAAAATCAAACCAGCTCTGTTTCTCCTTTTCCAAGACAAAACCCGGGACAACCTGCATCAAAAGTCATGCTTTCTAGGTGGCTGGCAGATTATATTTCCTGTGTTTATAAGGCAAGAGGGTTGTCTGTGCATTCTAAGCCCAAGGCTCACTCTACTAAAGCGATGGCAACTCCAGCAGCATTTGCAAAAAAAAGAGTACCTATTGGTGACATACGTGCCGCAGCAACTTGGCCTACAGCTCATACCTTTGTGTTCTATTACAAATTAGATGTGCAGTCCAGAGCTTGTGCATACTTTGGCTCTGCCTTCCTCAGGAATGAGCTTCCTTGTGTCCACACTGGCCCTTTTTAGGCAACTTGGAAGTCTGTCCCACACACTGAATCAGGTGAAAATAAACATCCATCAGATATGAAAGTTACGTAGTTAGCATAACAATAGCTCCATGCTCTCCTGTTTTTGTCTGGTTCACCATCCCTCCTTCCCTCTTCCAAATTGCTATTTTACATCTTTTGGGGCTCGATCAGACTTTGATAAGACCCTGTCTTTTTCCTGTTTCACATCTCATTTCATAGTGGACAATGTTGGCTTCCCTTTTTTTCCTTAATTATTAGGGACATTATGGAAATAACCAACTAACTTTATCTGAGGTAAACCAACTAGGTGGAGGGAACTGTGAGTAGGAGAGGAGTTAGAGCTGTCGGATGCAGCACTCTGGTATAAGGCGCTGTCCAACCAGATCTGACAAACCCGCATGTTGAGCCAGATGAAAATAGGTGAAAAATATCTACCTTTGTAGTAAGTACATAACTTTCCTTTTTTTTTTTTAAATCTTGATGTGAGAAGGAGGCAGGACAGCAGTGTTTCCTTTGAGACCATTGCATTTTGTAATTTTGTGACCTATTTTGGGTGTTCAGCCACTGACATCAACTCAAGCCTTCCCATCAGCTGCTCTTTTTGGAATCCGCATTTTTTTTTTTGTAAAAATTTAGACAAGTATTTGCTTCAGTAACTTAATTTCGTGGTGATATTATTATTATTATTATTATTATTATTATTATTAGATACATTCAGCATGCAGTCTTCAAGGCATTCTCATGGTAGCAGGTAACTACTGTGTATACGCATTTCCCAACCTCCAGTCGTCATGGCATGTTCTTCTGCAATTTTCTGTAGCACTTTAAGTGGTGTGGAGCATAGACATCCAAGCATTTCACCTCTTAGCTGCTGCTTTGAAATTTATTAAGAAAAGCATAGTAGACTGATCATAATTTTTCATAGTCTGTTTTCCATCAGGAAAAAAGTAACTTATGGAAGGCTTCTTGAATTCTAATTCAGAAGAACTCAAAGTTTTATTGGTGGAGCTTAAATTGTAAAATGAAATCTCTTTTACATTTTACTTGTTAATCTCTACAGACTACTAACCTGTGCAGTTCCATACAGCATTGTC
Source organism: Protopterus annectens (assembly GCF_019279795.1). Lineage (NCBI taxonomy): Eukaryota > Metazoa > Chordata > Ceratodontiformes > Protopteridae > Protopterus > Protopterus annectens. Next base: position 1,200,629,801 of record NC_056725.1, on the reverse strand, counting down.
TACAGATAGCCTTCTCTCCATTATCTCAGGTGTTGCATCGACATTGGGATAAGCACACTCACAGGGGGGAATGATTTCACCATCTCCCTATAGATTTATCAGAAAAGATCACAAATGAGTGTGCCTATTAATGAAAAATTCCACCTAAGGATTGCCACTTTGTGTTGGTTCTGTCATGCATAAAGTTGCCAGTTTTTTGTTCTGTGTAATAAGAAAAGCCTACTTTCTATGGATCACAACTCAAATACCTGCTTTTATCGTAGAATGCTACTGTCTTTAGGGCAAGCATCATCTATACATTCGCTCCCCAAGAAATGTGGTGCACTGGTTGTATAAGCAAGCATTCAGAGTACCAGTGTAAGCTGGATAAGCCTTAAAAATGAAGATTCCTTGGGCAGAGACTGTGAGGCCTTAAACACCCTGCCATTCCTTTGACAGTTTGAGAGACTTGTCCCTAGCAATGTACGTCTTTGTCAATGCCCAGCTGTCAGCTTCTGTCTTTGTATTCCCAAATGTTGATGCCCCCTCTAGTGGCCAACATAGTTCATAGGTTGGTACTAGGCTATCGGCCCTAGGGCCTATACAAGCTTAGCCGTAATAATTCCCTGGATATTTCGTCCCACAATATTTACTTCTCTGGACCCCTGTATAGCAGGGCGACTGACATGATCCCCGGGGTGAATTTCCTATCGCCCATCCAGTCATCAAGGTTCCTTTTGAAGAGGGCCAAGGAGGCGCTCTGCTTGACATGTATGGGCAGTCTATTCCAGAGTATGGGGAGTCTCTGGGTCAGGAACCTATCCCTACAGCATGTTTTGTTCATTGTGATGACAAGGTTTAAATCCCTGGAGCGTGTGGCTCTGAGGGATTGGGATTTCTTTAAGTGGAGCATGTCCAACAGCTCAGGGTTTGACATGGCCTTGTATGTTAAGCAGAGATTGCCTCTGAGTAGACGATATGCCACAGAGTATAGCTGGAGTTTTTTTTTTTTAGACGGTCAGCATATGGCATCTGTTTTTGGCCTGTTATTTTTTAGTAAGGTATTTCTGTGGTTTTTCCAGCTGTTGCAGATGTCTTGTGAGGTTCATACCAAACTGGGCATTATACTCTATAATGGGTCTAATGAGGGATGTGTACAGTGGGATAATGACCTCCGTTTTTCTGGATGAAAAGCCCTTAGTGATGAGGTGTGCCACATAGAAGGATTTCCTGACTGTTGTGGCAGTGTGGTTATCGAAAGTGAGACCACTGTCCATCTGTGTCCCTAAGTCTCTCATCACACTTTCAATGTTTAGTGTACTGCCACCTATGTGGTAATTCATTGGTACATGTTTTTTTCCAAAGGGGATAACTATACATTTCTTGGCATTAAGCTTGAGCCCATGGCTCTGGCACCAGGCATCTGTTTTTGTTAGGCCCTTTTGTAGAATATCCACATCATTTGGGGATTCAATAATGGCTCCCAGTTTGCAGTCATCTGCAAACTTTGTTAGCCAGAGTCCCTTAGTGTTGGCTTGTACTTCAGAGAAGTAGATGCCAAACAAGAGTGGTCCCTGGACTGAACCCTGAGGTACTCCACTTGTCTGGAGCTGGATTTGGAGTCGGCTACTTTTACAGTCTGGGTTCTGTCAGTAAGCCAGTTGGCAACCCATCGAGTGACGTAGGGGTTTATGCCCAACTTAGTAAGTTTATCTATGATTCCAGAGTGGGGGATGGTGTCGAAGGCCTTGGCGAGGTCCAGATAGGCTGTGTGGACCGCCTTACCCTCGTCCACAGCTCTGGAGACTGATTCGAAGAAGTCAGTCAGATTCAGGAGACAAGATCGGCCCTTCACGAACTCGAACTGGGTGGAGTCCAGTGTTTGGAGGTTGCCAATGTTTTTGTTTATAAGTTCCACGATAATGCATTCCATGCCCTTGCAGATCAAGCTTGTCAGACTGATAGGACGGTAGATGTTCATTGTGTTACACTGCTGCAGTCATCACACTTGGGTTATCCTGCCGTCAGGCGGTCCTGCAGTCGGCCAGAGTTCCAAAGTCTTGGTCCGGCGTCGGTTGCTGTCGCTTCTTCCCCTGACGTCAGTGCACCAGGGGTATATAAGAGGCATCCGACACCATTTTCTTCAGTCTTTCTTGCCGCGCGGTGCCCGAAGCAGAAGCGGTCGGCCGACTTCTGAGATTTTCAAATCGAATTTCAGACCGAAGTCTTCAATAAAGCTAAGTACCCCGTTGGGGAACCTTTTCTTGCCTCAGTCCGATATCAGAAAAAGTTAACAATTGCATTTCTTGTGGGAAGCAAATACCTCATAAGGACTTCCATTCTTATTGTATTCTTTGCCTAGGCCCAGACCACGACGACACAGGTTGTCGGTTTTGCACTAGGTTTAATAAACGAACTATAAAACATCGGTTTGATTTCGCCCAACATTATTTTGGTAGGAAATTTAATTATACCATGCCGTCGGAGCAACCGACGACTGGAATGCATAAGAAACGCAAGGATAAGGACAGGCAGCTGAGACCCAAACCAGACTCCGAGGCCTCTGCTGGGCCCATCGCCGGTTCTCCGTTTTTTAGTGAGGCGCTTACGCAGCCCCTGACGACCGCTGATTTAGAACCTCATACGGCTTCCGATTCCCAAGCGGAGATTACTAGGCCTCCACAGCCTTCATCTTTAGCCCCTTCCGACTCCAGGGTTGAAGGTGATTCTGGTGCAGTCGAAACGCCTTCAGTTGCAGAAGATGTCTTCAGACCGACTACACTCACCAATTAAATCCTGTGCAAAGCTGAAAACTCCTTTAAAAACAAAAAAAGACTGTACAACAGTCTCCAGTACAAGGCCCCATGCCTAAGAAACAGATGCTTAAGATGGCTGAAGATTTAATTACCCTTATCAGGGGTTCCCATCCCCTCCTGATAAAAGGCCAAGACAGGAGTAGGATTACACTTCCTCTGACCAGGTCTCAATTTCCTCAGATTCTTCTGAGGAACAGGAATACTCTTTTCCCCCTTATGAAGATTCTGATGCTGAAGAGTCTATTCCCTCAGCATCTCCCCCAGAAGACTATTTTTTTGGGGAAATTTTACGTAGCATGAGGGAACATTTCCACTGGGAAGGCCAGGATTACTCTGATTCTCAGAAAAGGCTCAGAGAATTCCTTTTACTACCCTAGCACAGACCACTGGCTATTCCACCCGTGCTAGACATTGTGGACGATGTTTATTTAGAATCTAGCCTTAACCCAGACTCTCTACCGCCTGCACCAGCCAAATCAGACAGATACTACAGAGTCCCTGACTCTCACAAATTCACAAAACACACAAAATATAAAAGCCCTGTTGCTGACCCAGAAACCATTTTCCAGGGTCCCAAAGGGGTCAAGGCCTCTATTGCTAAAAATCCTGTACCCTCTGAAAGGGATTCCAGAGCACTAGACAGATGGGGAAAGAAAGTATATATCTCAGCTACTCTAGCCATGAGGGCCTTAAATTGCCAGTTTCACATGCTGAAATATCAACAATACCTGATGTCTCATTTAAAACAAAAAATGGTCACACATTCAGAGCAGCCTGATTTCAAGGAAATGCAAGATTTGTTGCATGCAGCTGAACAAGTGGGAAAACATACTTTGCAATGTGGATTTGATTCATTGGAGGCTTCCTGTAGAGCAGCAGTGACTGGGTCTGTCATACGTAGGCATGCTTGGTTAAAAGAACAAACCTTACCTGATCATGTTAAAGCAAAGTTATTGGATGCACCTCTACAGCAGGATGTCTTATTTGGTGTAAAAGCAGAAGAGGTTTTAAAGAAAATGGAGGATAAGGCAAAATCTATGCAGACGGTCAAGGATTTTTTACAGGTTCAACCCCCTCGTTTCAGCAGAAATTGGCCAACAAAAAACTGGTCCTTTCCAGCTTCTGACAGACCACAGAGGGGCAAATACAGACGCCCAAGGGGCAGAGGTCAGTCACAAGGCCCTTACAAGCCTCGACAATGGAGTACCACAACCCAGAAAGGAGGAGAAGACAGGTCCCAACCTAACAGAAGACAAACACAATGACTTAACCCTCAGACTGCCAAGCAAATCTCTCTTGGCAGCTCCCTTGGGAGGAAAATTAGCACTTTTTGCAGACAACTGGCACATCATCACAAAAGACAAATGGGTCCTAAATATTGTCTCACAAGGATACAGATTCCACTTTCACATTTTACCAAGAATAAAAGGAATGCCAAACCTGCCACCAAATCAATGGGCAGAGGCTCAAAAACAAATTACAGCTCTCATGGACATGAGAGCCATTCAACAGATACCTACACAGGAGCAAGGACAAGGATTTTACTCAAGACCCTTTCTAGTCCCCAGAAAGGACAAAGCCTGGAGACCCATTCTGGACCTCTCAATTCTAAACACTTATCTGCAAGTACCCAAATTCAAGATGCTAACACTACAGCATCTTCTTCCCATGCTGGGCAAGATGGCTTGGCTAGTAACGTTGGATCTCAAGGAGGCATACCTGCATGTCCCTGTCAGACAAAATTGCAGAAGATACCTCCGATTTATTGCAGGTTCAACTCATTATCAATTCTCTGCACTGCCCTTTGGCTTATCTACTGCGCTCAGGGTCTTCACAAAATGCCTGGCACCAGTAATTGCATACTGCAGACAAAGAGGAATTCAAATATATCCATACCTGGACGACTGCCTTATTCAAGCAGAAAGCAAGGACATTCTTTGAAAGCATCTGGCGTTTGTCAAACACCTATTAAGTTGCCTAGGGTACACAGTAAACAAAAAGAAATCAAAACTAGTGCAAAACTGCATATGAGGAAATTACAATGGTACCTGAAAAGCGTATGGACTCAACACAGCCACAGCTTGGAAACAATGATACCACTTATTCCCTGTCTTCAACAGGAGTTTCTATGGTGGGCTCAGGCATGTCACCTCAACAAGGGTCAGCCTTTTTATCTTACCCACAGCCAGGCAAACTATAACAACAGATGCATCGGATTATGCCTGGGGAGCACACATGGCAGGACAGTGCATTCAGGGCAAATAGTCTACAGATCAAAGGCATCTGCATATCAATCAAAAAGAAAGGCTAGCTATACAAAATGCACTAACAGCTTTCAAGGACCTCCTACATCCAGGACAACTCCTAATAAAGACGGACAACACCATGGTAATGTGGTACATAACCTCACCTGCTCACTCAGCAAAACAATCAGATTTTACACAGCCAGCTCAAGACTTTAAATCTGGCTGCATGGCAAATTACCTAAGCAACCAGTCAACACTTCTCTCTAAAGTTCAACAACCCACACAGCAACCCAAACCAGGGTCAAATAGTTAGAAAATACGAAGTTCCACAACCACTGCACCACTATTCATCAAAGCAACGAAGTTCACTTATGAAAACCAATTTATTGTTACAAAAAACAGACTTAGCGCTTTCACCATTAAAATGGCATCCTCAGAGTCATTTGAAACACTGAAAACTTGCACATTATATATCCACACACCCCACTAATTAGTCATGACATCATAATTAGTTAATTAAAATTGGTTGAAATAAAACTCAAAAAGCTTGTTTTTAACAACTAAAAATGCTTGTAAACAATATGCTTGTAGAAATAACTATTAAACCCCCCCCCACACACACACACATATTCATAAGTTACACATATATTCTTGTTAAAGCTGTGTAATAAAACATTCAACATTTGACAATTTGCTTGAATGTGCTAACAAATCCTATTGAATGTAGTATAGTGATACACTTAAATAATAGCTGACTTATGTTTCAAAATAGGTTTAAGGGAAATGTTGTCATTAAGACCAGGGTACCTCATAGCGTTTAATCGCAATTGCCATTCAGTTTCTAAAAAGGCTACCCTGTTTTTTATGTCTCCACCTGCCTCATGGTGCCCTCTCTCAACTACAAAGAACAAAAACTTACTAAAATTGGGACAATGACTGATGTGCAAAAACAAAGCATTATGCACATCTTTTTTCTTGATTGACCTAGTATGTTCCATAATCCTGTCCTTGGAACAGTCATACGGCCTACGGAGGTCGGAAAGACTGTTAAACAGAGGGCGCAAACAGTCGAATTTTCAAGAATACTGGGGGAGGGGGGAGTATCGAAATGGTCTGTAAACACAACTGAGGGATGTGTGGACCATTTTGCAGTTTTTAACAGTGTTATTAATGTTGGAAAAGACTATTTGGGTGAGGAGTCACTTGAACTTGATGATACAACTGACAATTGTTTGGATGTTGACATGGGTGCCCAACATACTGAAATGGGTGACAAGGAATTTTGGGTCAATACATATGTAGGAAATGACTATGGTTCTTCAGTTGTTAACAATGAGTCTGTAATTTCAGTCAGCAGTAGCTCAGCTGACAAACACGATTTTTTTGATGTACAAACTGTTGATAGTAATCACGTGGTTCAGTGTGATACTATAGATGAAGTTGTTTCAAAATGTGATATAGCACAGAAACATGTTTTTTTATATACAACTACACTGATGTTGACTTAACAGACACTCACTTTGATTTGTTTAGCAAGGGTATTAAATTTGTCCCTAATTTTAGGTTGGATATTGCAGAGGTATTGATTGCTATGAGGTTATATACGAGGAGGTTGAATTTACAACTGTACTTTGCTACTGACCAGCAATACAACGAAACTGTCAATAATGGAAGCTTGGTTAGGTTGAAAAGAAAGAGCACCTTTATTCCTCCACACAACCCAGAGATAGTTGTTCTGGAGAAGTTAATGGAGAACAACCTCAGGAGGATTTGTTTGAACAAAAGTGCCATTCCTGACAATTTATCTGTTGATGAGAGGTTGGTTCTTAAGGAACTGAAAACCTCTAGGCACATTAGATGTATGAAACCTGATAAAGGTGGGGGCATGGTTCTTATGAATACGATTGATTACATTTCAAGTATGATGGAGCTTTTAGAAGATGATAGCACTTACACCAGGGTTTCTGTCAATGAAATTAATAGGGCATACCAGAAGATTGATTTATTTCTATTGGATGCACTATATCAGGGTGTTATTTGTGAAACCGAATACGACTACCTGACTGTAAAGTTTCCTACAATGCCCAATATCTTTTGTATCCCCAAGGTTCACAAAGGGACAGACAAATTACAATTTAGACCAATCGTGGCCGCTAGCGGGTCCAAAACAGAGCCACTTGCAGCATACGTTGATGAATATTCTAAATCAGCATTGGGAGAAGTCTCTCACATTTTGAGAGACTCGTGGCATTGTTTGGAAAGACTAAGGGGATGCAAAAATGATGTCAATTCTTTTGGTTTTTTGACTATTGATGTAGTCAATCTTTTTTCGGTCATTCCACAGGAACTAGGTTTGGAAATGTTTGTTGATAGTCTTAATGCTAGCAAATCTGTTGACAAGGGGAAGATTAATTTGCTTTATGACCTCATGGAAATAGTTCTTAAAAATAATTTTATGAAATTTGAGGGTGAGGTTTATCAGCAACGATCTGGGGTTGCTATGGGTGCGAAATGTGCCACTGTGTTTGCTAACTTAGTCTTGTTAGCATGGGAGAGAGCTCATGTATTTCCCTCAAAATTTAAGCAAAAAATTGTGATGTACAACAGGTTTCTTGATGATTTACTGATTTTATGGGACGGTGATGAATCTAGTGTTGGTGAATTTGTTGAGTATCTTGGTTCCACCACGGAATTTTTAAAGTTTACGTATGTGTGGAACATGGGTTGCATCAATTATTTAGATATTACCTTAGTCAAAGAATCATCTGGCTTAACGAGTACCATCTTTAGGAAAGACAGTTACTTGAACTCACTGTTGCACTTCGGGAGTTGTCACCCCTTCCACCAGAGAAAAGGGGTGGCTAAGGGCCAAATGGTGCGTATTTCCAGACTGGTCAGTTATGACAAGGTATTTAGGAAAGAAATCTACAAATTGATTGGTCTGTTATTGGACCGAGGTTACCCTTTGGAGTTATTGTTGAGAATCAAAAGGGAAGTGTATAAAAAGAGAAGGTCTACTTATTCGCCAATTCTTAGAACAATTGGTGACTCTGACTTGATAGTTGCAAAGGGGACCAAAGGGGAGAATAGGATGGATGGTTCAGCCTTTATTTTGAAATTTAATGACAAATTGGACGAGATTGGTGCTTGTTTGAGGAGTGCGTGGATTAACGCACTGAGTATTGATACAAAAAGGGTGATTGGTGACAAGCCACTGATTGTTTTCAGTAAAGGAAAGAATGTTAAAACAATTTTGGAGAAGGATGGTAGGTATGTCAAATCCAGAATGACCAAATGTGGATTTTGTAAAAGTTGTAGATTTATTGCGGAAGGGGCCTACATTTGTGTACTTGGTTTTGGAAGAACTAGAGCTTGTCCAGGAATTTGTAGTTGCAACACCAAGAATTTAGTTTATGTAGCTTCTTGCATGTCCTGTGATGCTTTCTATGTAGGAATGACCACACGAAAGCTCAAGGACAGGATTATGGAACATACTAGGTCAATCAAGAAAAAAGATGTGCACAATGCTTTGTTTTTGCACATCAGTCATTGTCCCAATTTTAGTAAGTTTTTGTTCTTTGTAGTTGAGAGAGTGCACCATGAGGCAGGTGGAGACATAAAAAACAGGGTAGCCTTTTTAGAAACTGAATGGCAATTGCGATTAAACGCTATGAGGTACCCTGGTCTTAATGACAACATTTCCCTTAAACCTATTTTGAAACATAAGTCAGCTATTATTTAAGTGTATCACTATACTACATTCAATAGGATTTGTTAGCACATTCAAGCAAATTGTCAAATGTTGAATGTTTTATTACACAGTTTTAACAAGAATATATGTGTAACTTATGAATATGTGTGTGTGTGTGTGGGGGGTTTAATAGTTATTTCTACAAGCATATTGTTTACAAGCATTTTTAGTTGTTAAAAACAAGCTTTTTGAGTTTTATTTCAACCAATTTTAATTAACTAATTATGATGTCATGACTAATTAGTGGGGTGTGTGGATATATAATGTGCAAGTTTTCAGTGTTTCAAATGACTCTGAGGATGCCATTTTAATGGTGAAAGCGCTAAGTCTGTTTTTTGTAACAATAAATTGGTTTTCATAAGTGAACTTCGTTGCTTTGGTGAATAGTGGTGCAGTGGTTGTGGAACTTCGTATTTTCTAACTTCTCTCTAAAGTTGTTATGGATGTCATTCTTGAGGCCAGGAGGCCCAGCACCAGGAAAACCTATTCAGACAAATGGAAAAGATTCTGCGCCTGGAACAGGCCAAAATCCCCTTGTTCCAAATATTCCTCAGATTCTACAATATTTAACTGAGATGTTGCACAAAGGACTTTCTTTTTTATCTATTAAGATACACGCCTCAGCAATTTCAGCCCACTACAACACGGATCCTCCTATATTTTCACATCCACTGCTAAGACAGTACCTCAGAGGGGCTAAGAACATAAGACCACCCCAGAGAGCACCAACACCAATTTGGGATCTCAACTTTGTCCTGGAAAAGCTTACACTGCCGCCCTTTGAACCAGCTTTTACAGCTGATTTGCAGTTTCTATCATGGAAAACTGCCCTGCTGCTAGCAATAACTTCAGCACGAAGAGTCTCAGAGCTACAGGCCCTAATGGCAGTGGAGCCTTTCACCATTTTTCATCAAGACAGAGTCTCTCTACGAACTAACCCTTCCTTTATGCCAAAGTTGGTATCCAGTGTGGCCCTAAACCAAACCATTCATTTGCCCACCTTTTTCCCAAACCCCCAGAACAAAGGAGAAAGGCTCCTGCATTATTTGGACATTCACAGGAAATTATGTTACTACTTGGATAAAACTAAGGCTTTCAGAAAATCTGACCAGCTCTTTGTATCCTATGCTGCAGGATCACAAGGAAAAGCTATCTCAAAACAGACTATTTCAAAATGGATAGGACAGTGTATCCGTTTCTGCTACACACATCATGGGAAACCTGTACCTGCTAGCATTAGGCCCCATTCCACCAGGGCTACAGCTACATCAACAGCCTTTCTCAGAGGCGTACCAACCAAGGATATTTTGGAGGCTGCAACCTGGAGTTCAGTGCACATCTTCACCAAGCACTATCACCTACCTCTATACTCTAAAACCAGAGCTGGCTTTGCCACTGCAGTCCTGCAGGGCCTACTAGCTTCTCCAAACCCTGTTTAGTTCCACCGCCCATCCTAAGCTTTGGGATTCAACCCAAGTGTGATGACTGCAGCAGTGTAACACGATGAACATAGTACAGTTTTGCACCTACCATAAATGTAGATGTTCGAGTGTTCATACTGCTGCAGTCCAGGTTACCCTTCCTCCATCCCCTGTGACCTAGCTGAATTTTTCTATACCTTTCTATCTTGAACAACCTTTTTGGTGTATTTGCTTGTAACTAAAGGTATTCCTTTATTTCCATTACATGCTTAATTAGCAATATGTATTGCCTACCTACTTGGGGACACCTGACATCTGGGGCAAGAAAAACTGAAGAAAACTGCGTCGGATGCCTCTTATATACCCCTGCCGCACTGACGTCAGGGAAGAAGTGACAGCAACCAACGCCGGACCAAGACTTTGGAACTCTGGCCGACTGCGGGTCCGCCTGATGGCAGGATAACCCAAGTGTGATGACTGCAGTAGTGTGAACACTGGAACATCTACATTTATGGTAGGAACAAAACTGTACTTTCCCGGGATCCAAGACTGATCCCCCTTGTGGAGTGGGATAACTGTAGCTGTGCGCCACTCAGTGGGCACAAAGCCTGAGGTGAGGCTATGATTAAACATGACACTTAGGTGAGGTGCCAGTTCATTTTGTAGTTCATGTAGTACACAGCCTGTAGAGATAGAGATCAGCATCACAAACGTTCCACGCCTCTACGTATTTGTCTGCTGTGTCACAAAGAGTTGTTAGTTTCCAGGTATTTGCAGGGTCCAGCCTCTGATGTGCACCATCAGAGACCACACTCAGTGTTTAGATAATACCAATTATTATTTTGCTGGAATCTTTTTGCTTTTGGCAGGAGGTAACATTTTTTCTGTTGTGTGGAAAAAAAAAATAAAATTGCCCAGCGAGTCTTAGGTATTTTGATTAAAAGCACTTTACCAAAGAGTATGTTCTGGTGTAGCAGAAAGTCAGTGTCTGTGTTCCTCTGCTGAAAGAGCCATGCACCTCCTCTATGCTATTTAAAAAAAAGAGAGAAGTGGGGGTTATGTATTCCACATAGTTTCATTCCCCATTAGGATATGTACAGAAGTACAGATGTTCTTCGTGTTTCACTGTTGCAGTCATCACATTTGGGTTATCTGCTTACAGGTAGCCCTCAGCCGGCCTGAATACCAGAGTCTTAGATTCCTGCGTTGGATACTCTCTCTTCTTCCATGATGCCAGTCGTCAGGGGTATAAAACATGCAGCCGATGTTATTACATCAGTCTTTCTTTCCGTGCGGTGCCCGAAGCAGAAGCAGTTCGCAAGTGCTGGTCAGCCGATTCCTGAAATTTTCGTTTTCGAGTTTCATAACTGAAGTCTTCAAAAAAAAAAAAAAGATAAGTACCCCATTGGGGATCTTTTTTTCTTGCTCCAACCGATGTCAGTAAAAGTTAACAATTGTCTTACCTGTGGAAAGCAAATACCTCATAAAGGTTTTCATTCGTATTGCATTCCCTGCTTAGGCCCAGATCTCGACATCCCTCACTGTCGGTTTTGTGCCTTGTTCAACCCTCAAACTATTTGTTGTCGGGCTATCTTTGCAGCAAATTATTTTAGTACTCAGTATCCATACTCTGAAATGGCTTCATTAAGCCGTCCGACTACCGATCTTCCGAAAAAACATAAGGATAAAGACAGAGACAGACTGCATAGGTCCAAAACTGCCAATGACGCTTCCATTAAGCTAGTCCACTGGTACTCAGTGAGGTGCTTTCACAGCTCCTAATACCCGCTACTTCAGATTCGCAGACCTCTACTGAGACCCATTCTGAGTCCGGTATGCCGCGAGATGCTTCTTCTACTATGGAACTAGCGGATGTCTCTACCTTGGATGGGTCCGGAGCTGCTGTACAGGCACTGGCTTCTGAGGGTGTATTCAGACTTACAGACTTGCCTTTTAAACCAACGTCATCTTCTTCATCCAGGCCTAAAACTCGCACCACTTCTAGAAAACCGACGTCCAAACCGCATGGTCAGGCCCATATGCCAAAAAAAAAAAACAAATGCTTAGAATGGCTGAAGACCTTATTATTTTAATTAGGGGAAGCCAGCCTTCCCCCTCTGAGACCTAGAACTGATTTTCCTTCTGATTCTTCTGATCATAAATCTGATATTTCTGTTCCTTCTGATTACCAGGATTTGCCCTTATCTACCTATGAGGAGTCTGATGCAGAGGATTCCATTCCCTCTGCTTCCCCTCCAGAAGATTTTAATTTTGGTGAAACCTTGCAGACTGTTAGGGAACATTTCTGCTGGGAAAGCCAGGATTACTCTGACTCCAAAAAGAGGCTTAGGGAATTCTTACTCCTTCCTCAACACAGGCCTTTAGCTATCCCTCCTCTCCTGGACATTGTAGATGATGCTTTCTTGGAATTTAGCCTTTTTCCAGACACTTTACCTCCAGCAACCAGAAAACCTGACAGGTATTACAGAGTACCTGACTCTCACAAGTTCCTCTTCAAAAATCCTACTGCGGATCCAGAGACCATTTCCCAAGGATCAAAAGGCATTAAGGCTACTGCTGCCAAAAATTCTATCCCTTCTGATAGAGATTCTAGAGCCTTGGACAGATGGGTTAAGAAGGTATACACTTCTGCTACTTCAGCCATTAGGGCTTTAAATTGCCAGTTTCGTATGTTAAAGTACCAGCAGCATGTTATGGGACTACTTAAACAGCAAATTATGTTGATTCCTGACTGTGCTGAACACAAAGAATTACAGGATTTAATGCATTCTGCAGAACAAGTTGGTAAACATACTTTGCAATGTGGTTTTGACTCTTTAGAAGCATTTTGCAGGGCTGCTGTCACTGGATCTGTACTTAGAAAGCATGCTTGGCTTGGAGCAAAACTTGCCAGATTATGTTAAAGCTAAATTACTGGATGCTGCCTTAAACCAAGAGTGCCCGTTTGGCAACAAAGCAGAAGTCATCCTCAAAAGGATGGAGAAAAAAGCTAAATCTTTGCAAACTGTTAAAGATTTCCTACAAGTACAGCCTCCCAGATTTAATAGGCATTGGCCTTCAAAGAATTGGTCCTTTCCAGTCTCTTCCAGGCCTTCTCAGTCCAAACCCAGGAACAACAGACCACCTAGGTTACAGTCTCAGGCTACACAGAGGCCTAAGCAGTGGGGGGCTCCCACTTCCAAGGCAGGGAGTAGTAAGCCAGCCCCCTACGGAAAAATGGCACAGTGACTTAACCCTAACCCTTCCAAGCCCTGCTCAACTGCCTGCTCCCTTAGGAGGAAAACTCGCCCTGCATGCAAAAAACTTGGAACTCATTACCCAGGACAAATGGGTTTTGAATATAGTTTCCCAAAGATACAGCTTCCACTTCCACACCCTACCAACCCCAAACGGTTGGCCAGACCTACCCCCAAATCAGTGGGTGGAGGCCCAACAGCAGATTCTCTCTCTTCTAAGTATCAGGGCTATTCAACCTGTCCCAGCAGAACAAAGGGGACAAGGTTTTTATTCAAGACTTTTCCTGGTACCCAGAAAAGACAGCTACTGGTGTCCTGTTCTGGACCTCTCTATTCTAAACACCTTTCTGGTAATCACAAAATTCAAAATGCTAACACTTCAACAGCTGCTTCCTATGCTAGGCAAATATGCCTGGTTGGCAACCTTAGTCTTAAAGGAAGCTTACCTGCATATCCCAATAAGGGAATCTTGCAGGAAATACTTATGCTTCTGAGCAGGCTACATGCACTATCAGTTCTCTGCACTTCCCTTTGTGAATACCCTGGGCGCAGTAGATAAGCCAAAGTGTCTAGCTCTAACCATTGCATTTTGCAGGCAGAGAAATTATCAAATATACCCATACTTGGACGATTGTCTGATTCAGGCAGAAAGCCAGGACTTGCTATGAAAACATCTGGCATTCGTAAAGAAACTTCTAACCTCACTGGGGTACACCATAAATTAAAAGAAATCTCACCTAGTACCCTGCCAACAGATTGTATTCCTGGGAGTAAGCTTGAACACAACTTCCCAGATGGCTTTCCTCACTCCAGAGAAACAAGATTATTTGACAACCTATTTCAAACTGTTGGCCGCAAAGACCCAGCTATCTGTAAGGAAAATTCTTCAAGCCCTGGGATTCATGGTCTCTTGCGTTCTACTAATTACATATGCAAGACTGCATATGAGGAAACTGCAGTGGTATCTAAAAGGCCTATGGTATCAACATTCTCAGGACCTGGAATCAATGATTCCTATCATTCCTTGTATAAAGACAAAGTTCCTTTGGTGGGTAGAGGCCTGCTACCACAACAAGGTGCCCCCTTTCACTCGACCCCCTGCTGCCCAAACCCTAACAACAGACACATCAGACTGTGCATGGGGGGGGGGGCTCACTTGGCAGGGCAGTGCATTCAGGGCAAATGGAACCCGAGACAGATGCACCTGCATATCAACCAAAAAGAAATGTTAGCTGTACAGAATTCCCTGACAGCCTTTAAAGACCGCATTCTTCCAGGACAACTATTGATAAAGACAGACAACACCACAGTTATGTGGTACATAAACAAGCAGGGGGGAACCCACTCGTACCCTCTCTGCAGACTAGCCATGGCTCTGTGGAACACGGCCTTGAGCTACCAAGTGCACCTACAAGCTGAATTCCTGCCAGGCAAGCGAAATTCACTGGCAGACAACCTAAGCAGAAGTCTTATGGACCCACATGAATGGAAACTGGAACCAAAAATATTCAACCTCTTGAGGAACAAATGGGGGACTCCAGAGGTAGACCTGTTTGCCTCCCCTCAGAACTACCAATTGGACAAATTCTGCACAAGGACTCCCCACAGTCAAACTTTGAAAGTGGATGCCCTGTCCTTTACCTGGGAAAGCCTCTTGGTTCATGCCTTTCCCCATGTGCCTCTCCTCTCAAAGGTTCTGCAAAAGATCAAACAGGACAAGCCAAGGACAATACTGATTGCACCAGACTGGCCATGCCAGCATTGGTACCCCCTCTTGCTCAGTATAACACTGCTGGAACCATGGCACCTGCCGCAGACCCCTTCCCTGCTATCCCAGCAGGCTGACCAGATTCTGCACCCTCAGCTTCAAACCCTGAACCTTGCAGCCTGGCTAATTCCTTGAGCTCTCCAATAGCATCTCTCAGTAAGCAGGTGCTAGATGTCATTCTAGAGGCATGGAGGCCTAGTACTAGAAAATCCTATACTGTTCCTGGTGCCAGACTCGGGGGATGGGCACAACGGTGCCCAGCTTACCTCATATTCTTCAGTACTTAACAGAAATGCTCCACAAGGGCCTATCCTTCTTGTCATTTAAAATTCATGCCTCTGAAATTTCAGCACATTATAATACTGAGCCACCTCTGTTCTCTCACCCCCTGCTAAAGCAATTCCTTAGAGGGGCCAAAAATGTAAGACCCCCCCCAGGAGAGCCCATACTCCAGCCTGGGACCTTAACCTTTGTATTGGTAAAGCTCACTCTCCCTCCATTTGAGCCAGCTGCAACTGCAGAGTTGAAATTCCTTTCTTGGAAAACAACCTTTCTTCTAGCCATCACTTCAGCAAGAAGAGAGTCTGATTTTACAGGCCCTCGTGACAGTGGAACCCTTCATTATCTTCCATGCAAACAGGGTTTCCCTCAGGACCAATCCTTCCTTTATGCCCAAGGTGGTGTCTAGTGTGGCCCTAAATCAGTCCATTCATTTGCCTACTTTTTTCCCTAATCCACAAAACAAAGGAGAACAAATACTGCACTGTCTGGACGTCCACAGACAACTTAGATTTTATTTGGACAAGACTAAGCCTCTCAGAAAATCTGAAGAGCTGCTAGTTGGCTTTGCTGCAGGGGCAGAGGGGAAGGCCATTTCAAAGCAAACCATTTCTAAATGGATAGCCCATTGCATTCATTTCTGCTACAAGCACCATGGAAAACCTACCCCACAGGGGATAAGATCACATTCGACCAGAGCTGCATCTATCTCTACAGCCTTTCTCAGAGGAGTCCCTACCAGGGACATCCTAGAGGCTGGTACCTGGAGCTCTGTACATACCTTCGACAAGCATTACCACATGCATATTTTTTCTAAATCCAGAGCTGGTTTTGCCACTGCAATCTTGCAGGGCTTAATAGCTGGCCCTAATGCTCTCTAACTTCCTCCTTCCTTCCTTAGCTTTGGGAATCAACCCAAATGTGATGACTGCAACAGTGAAACACGAAGAACATAGTACAGTTGTGTACACTTACCATAAATGTAGATGTTCGAGTGTATTCACTGTTGCAGTCCTGGTTACCCTCCTTCCAGCCCCCTGACTTGTGTTGGCTCTACTTTTCCTTCTTGTTTGGTGTATTTAAGTTTTCTGGTGTATTTGCTTTTTGATGGAGGTGTACCATAACATATAATTGCTTCCCATTGTGGGGGCACCTGACATCTGGGTCAAGAAAAACTGATGTAATGGCATCGGCTGCATGTTTTATACCCATGACGACCTGACGTCATGGAAGAAGAGACAGCATCCGATGCAGGAATCCAAGACTGGTATTCAGGCCGGCTGAGGGCTACCTGCAGGCAGATAACCCAAATGTGATGATTGCAACAGTGAATACACTCGAACATCTACATTTATGGTAAGTGTACACAACTGTACTATACTCTTCTCCAAAGACATACCCTTTGGGGAAAGTCTGAATTTAATAGAGGGGCATTTTATGTGGGGAGCAAGAGATTTCTGCAAAAAGTATCTTGAGTTACAGCATATCAGGAAACATAAATCTGCAGCCATCTGTTCACTTTTTCAAGTATTAAAGTATAGTTCCTTTTGTAGCCTCAATACTACCATCACAGTGCTGTCAAATTTTCTCATTCTCTTCCCTAATAAAACGTACAGTTAGAGCCTGCTATTGTGGATGGGCAGTTTCCCATCATCTCTCTGGTCGGCCTGATCAACATGGGCATGCTGAGGCAGTGTAGCAATTGTCTCCTGTATACTGACAACCACTTAATGCTGAAACAGTTACTTTATGTGAGAGATGTAGCTACACTAGTAAATCAGAGGCAACTCACATAAAGGCAAATTGAATGCCAAACAGGTTGTCAGCATACACACACTTCCCACATAAAATAATGACACAACATGTAAACCTACATATGTACTCACTAGTAACTTACCAAAAGATCATAAGACACCCAAACGGAAACCACTTACACACACAATGCAAAATCAACCACAACATGCAACACACACCAGTGTCTCAACAAATAATCCCATAAGGTGTAACACCACAAAACCTAATGTATTGGACATAGGTGACTCCATTGTGAGACACATGGATGTTCCCCTCAACAGGCTGGATAAGGAACAGGTTAATGATTAGCTGCTTGTCAGATGCCAGGATCCATCATGTCATTCAAGCACTCAAGTCACTTAACCACAAGTACTGGTATGACTTCGTCATAGTCCATTTGGTGATGAATGACTTGAGTGTACCTCATTGGACTATATGAAGAGAGACATAACTGTGCTTTCAGATTGTGTCACAGGTAGGTATAAGCCTAGAATTAAGCAGCATTCTACTTTCTGCAAGGATGATGCCACAATACAAACAAAAAATGATTTGACTTTTTAACAGTTGGCTTAGCTTCTGGTATCAGTCCAAGGGGATTTAATAACTGTCAGTCTGGGAAAACATGGTTGACCGGCCAAACTGTTTTGCCAGAGATGGTCTGCACCTCTCTACTCTAGACTTTCAGATACTGGCAAAGGCATTAGTCACTGTTTTGCCTTTTTTAAGCAGTGTCAAAATAAGCAACCTCCCAACATAAAATCTTCTCTAGATAAATTCAAGGAACTGCACTCCCTGGAAGCAGTCCTCACTTTGGAAGGTGCTGACATCTGTGCAGTCACCAAGACATGGTTCAAAAGTGCGGAAATCACTCTGGCCATGCAGGGCTGCAATACCTTCCATGTGTTCATACCACAAACTGAGCATGATAGAACTGAAGGAGGATGTGTAGCCATTTTCATTAAGGATAAGTACACCTCGAGACTGGCCAAACAGTATGGCTCTCTTGAGCTACCCCATGTTCAGTTAACTGCAGGCAAAGCCTCCTACCACATCATAGCTAGCTGTAGGTCCCCCAGCATGAAATAGGAAAAGCATACCGCATGCCTGAACTTATTGGAGTCACTTGTCATACAGCCCAACACCTTACTCCTGGGTGATTTTAATTATCCTACCATTGACTGGGAAACATGCATGATCACAAAATTGCTGGCTCGGAGGTTCTTGGACTTTGTCAATCCAAATGCTCTGAAATAGCTAGTCAGCACACCCACAAGAGGTTCAAATATCCTGGACAAAGTGCTCACTAACATGGGAGAGCATTGAATACCAGACCCCCCCCCACACACACACACACACATGATATGATGTCCTCCCTGGTAAGATCATACCATAAATCAATCTCAATCAATGTAATTATAAGACCAGATACCCCAACAAGCTGAAAAATGCTTAAGAATTTCTCAGAGGCAAACTGCCTCCTACTGAGTGATAGTATGAGAAGTTTCAAAGCCCGCTCATACACAGATGAATTGGACTCCTTTGTTAGACGTGTACACCAGTGACCTATATAACTGCTTAAGCAGTTGTATAAAATCGGCTGTAACTGACTCGCTTAAAACCAGGTCTTGCCGAAAAAACAAGCCACCCTGGTGGACCCCTAGTATAAACAGGCTGTACAACAAAGAGAAAGCAGTTAATGTCCATGAACATGAGGGAACTAGCTCAGTAGAGAAAGAAATGCCTCTCTAGCATAAACAAACAGATTTAGAGATCTTGTCTAGTCCTGCAAAGCTAATTATGAAGCAAAACTGACCTCCGTAAGTAAGGATACTCACAAGGCATTCTTTAACTAGTTCCAGAATCTAAAAAGGAATACCCAACTATGCGCTGAACTGGTTGTGGATGGTGCCACCCATACGCAACCAGAGGTAATAATCTGTTAGTTGACAGATTTGGAGCAGACCTCTCTCCCCGTCCCCTCCAGTCATCCCCCAAAGTATACCTGCCACCATTCCTCAACATATTATTGCAAGAGAGCAGGTCATTTTGGTGTTGTCCATGGCCAGAAATGTGGCATCAGTGGGACCAGACAGCATCCCATGCTGCCTTTTAAACAACTTAAAACATTACCTAGCAGATCCACTTGGATCTCTGTTTAACCACAGCCGGTGAAATGACTATGTTCTGGTGGAATGGAGGACAGCAACAGTAATCCCTCTGCACAAAGGGGTGGGGGGGTGGGGGACCATCAACAGAACCTGGGAATTGTAGGCCCATAGGCTTAACTAACTTCATTTACAAGGCCATCAAAAGAATAATTATGGACCTTCTTAACAAGGACATAGATAATCTACAAACTCTGGACACAACCAACTTTGGATTCGTTAAAGGTAGGGTCATGCCTGTTAAAGATGGTTGACCTCTTTGAGAAAGTCACCAGGGCCCTGGATGGAGGGAAAGACCATGCATGCCACTTGTCTTAACCTAGCCAAGGCATTTGACACAATCTCCCACTCAGGTATTATAGAGACACTCTCCCAATTGGGAATTAACCCCTACATTACCAGATGGGTAGCCAACTGGCTTATCGACAGGACATGTACTGTCAAAGTGGATGACTACCTCTAGCAAAATACCAGACACCAGTGGCATACCACAGTGTTCTGTGCTGGGCCCTTTACTGTTTGGAATGTGTTTCTCAGAAGTCCAGGTACTTGGATGGCTTGTGGCTGATCAAGTTCACTGATGATTGCAAATTGGGAGCAGTCATTGAGTCCCCCAGCAATGTTTATATACAGCAGACAGGGTTAACACAGACAAATTTTTGGTGCCAAAGCCACAAATTAAAGCTAAATGCAAAACATACACTATTATTCCCCTTGGGAATGCTGATATCCCTGCTAACTGCATTATAGGCAACACCCCAAGTGTAGATTGATAGCAACTCAGATTGATAGCAACCTGAGCTTTGACCACCATGTATCCACAGTAGTAGGGGAATCCTTCTATGTGGCACATCTTATAAGTAAAGGCATCACCTCAAGATTTAAGGATGTTATAATTTCATTGTACTCGGCCCTCATGAGACTAGTAATTGAGTACAATGTTCCCTTTTGTGTGTACCTCACCAGACACCTGCAACAGCTGGAGAGACCACAGAGGTTTTTCACTAAGAAATTACAGGGTATACAAAGCAAGTCTTGCGCGGAAAGACCGAAAGCCCTGTCACTGTATTCTGTCTCCTGCAAGTTGCTAAGGGGTAACCTGTGCCTGGCTTACAGGGCAGTGTCTGACCCTGCCCTGGTGGAAATGCTACACATTCGTAAATGAAACTGTACAAGGGTCACTCATTCCAGGGAGCTTAACCTAGCCTTTGGCATGAACAGGTCGTGCTGGAGGCAGAGATGCATCTCCCAGAGGCTGCCATTTGTGTGGAACAAACTTTCCAATTCACATGAAACAGAGGACCTCCCTGTCCCTCTTCAAATGCTGCCTAGATCAATGGATGTGTAACCTGAAATTCACTCCTGGGGTGACTCTCTTGTCCTTCCTGGACAGAGAAGGTCATTATTAATTTCCATAGACCCTTACCTATATGAACTTCACTCATATAGGTTCATAGGTTTATACTAGGCTATCTGCCCTAAGGCATTTATAAGCCTAGCCCAAAGTTTTGTGGCTTACGCCACCCCTTATATGAAAAAATACTGTGCCCATTAGTTTGTTGTGCCTCTGTCCAGCAGTGGCACAGAGATGATTCCCGGGGTAAACCTACGATCTCCCATCCACAGGTCAAGATTTCTCTTGAACAGAGCCAGCGAGGTGCTCTGCCTCACATGGACCGGGATTTTATTCCACAGCATAGGGCGTCTCTGAATGATAAATCTATCCCTCCAGCACGTCCTATTTATATCCGTGCTAAGGTTTAAGTTGCTTGCTCTAGTGGTTTTGGTGGATTTGGATTTTTTGAGGTGGAGCATGTCCATTAATTTCGGGTTTGACATGGCCTTGTATGTCAGGCACATGTCACCTCTGACCAGACGGTATGCGACTGAATAGAGCTGGAGTTTCTTCAATCTGGCAGCATATGACAGATTTTGGAGTCCCTTTATCCTTTTGGTGAGGAACTTTTGGGGTCTCTCCAATTGCTGCAGATGTCGGGTGAGATACATCCCGAATGGGGCATTGTACTCAATCATTGGTCTGATAAGTGAAGAGTACAGGGGAACAATGACCTCACTATATCTGGATGTGAATCCCTTCATGATCAGGTGCAATGTAGAAGGTCTTTCTAACCACTTTAGCAACGTGAGTGTCAAAAGAAAGGCCACTGTCAACCTGGGTCCCCAGGTCCCTGATAACCTCTTCTGTGCTTAGGGGATTGCCGCCTATATGGTAGTTTGGGGTTACCTTGTTTTTCCCGAAGGGTATGACTATACATTTTCTGGCGTTTAACTTCAGGCCATGGCTCTGGCACCAGCTATCTGTTTCCGTGAGTCCCTTCTGAAGGATATCCGTGTCCGATGCACTTTCCACTATGACGCCCAGTTTGCAGTCGTCTGCAAACTTTGTCAGCCAAAGTCCTCTCATGCTGGCCTGTAATTCTGAGAAGTAGATGCTGAACAATAGGGGGCCAAGGACCGAGCCCTGTGGGACACCACTTGTGACCGGCTTGGAGTCTGACATAGCGCCAGCAACTCTAACCCTGTGGGTTCTGTCCTTAAGCCAGTTTGCAACCCATCTTGTGACATATGGGTTTACATTTAAGCTGGTAAGTTTTTCTACAATACCCGAGTGGGGTATTGTGTCGAAAGCCTTTGCAAGGTCAAGGTAGGCTGTATGGACTGCCTTTCCCTCATCAATGGCCTTGGTGACTGTTTCGAAGAAGTCGACCAAGTTCAAAAGGCATGATCTGCCCTTGACGAAGCCAAACTGGGTCGGGTCCAATGTCTGCAAGTCCCCTATATCTTTGTTTATGAGCTCCATTATGATCCTCTCCATAGCTTTGCAGACTAGACTTATTAAGCTTATGGGGCGGTAATTACCAGGGTCCGTAGAGGCACCGCCTTTGTTGAGTGGGACCACAGTTGCCATACGCCACTCCTTGGGCACATATCCTGTGGTAAGGCTGAGATTAAACAGCTGCCTTATGTGCGGGTTTAATTCCTCATTTAGCTCGTGTAGCACACAGCCGGGGACACCATCCGGTCCCATTGATGCTGTGTTTTTAGCTTTAGCGAGAGCAGCTTTCACCTGCACATTTGAGATGAATGGGAGGCTACACTCCGATGGGATAGTTATCTCTCCTTTAGGGGGTGAGAGGGGGGTGAAGTTTGCACTCAACCTGTCTGCCAGTATGTTGGCAATGTCTGTGGGTTCAGTGATTTTTGTATCATTTTGGACTAATTCTGAGCATATCTGGGAGTTTCCACCCAGGTTCCTAACATAGCTGAAAAAGGCCTTATGATTGTCCTTTGAATCCATGGCAATTTATCTGTCAAAATTGGCCTTAGTTGATTTTATGAGTGCTCGTATTTTTTTGCTAATAATGATCAGGGGTGACTTCCCTTTTATGGATTTTGTTCTATCATGTAATAGCTTTCTCCTCTTATTGTAAAGTTTGTTAATGGCTGGGGTCCACCAGACTGGATGTTTGCCCTTTGTGGAAAGAGTCTTCGTTTTATTTGGGATTGCCTGATCCATGCAGTCCTGGATGTGTTCATAGAAGGCATTTGTAAGGGCTTCCGCAGCTTGGGTTGTGGTTTCCACTGGCTCAGGGGCCTTGAAGGATACCACACCAGTCTTGAGTAGTGTGAAGTTTGCTTTAGAGAAGTTCTTCACTGTGGTCTTTTTTGTTTGGGGTGGGGGCGGGATGTGGATTTCCAGTGAGATTAGTTTATGATCAGATCTCACCAATGAGGGATATACTTCCGGTGTGGAGTATTTTGTCCCCATGTTTTTTATAGAGATCTAGTATATTTTCTCCTCTCGTGGGAACAGTGACTAGCTGTTCCATGGCATTTGAATTTATGAACTCCAGGAACCGTTGGGCTAGAAAGTTAGGGCTTGAGTAATGTTCCCATTCTATATTCGGGTAGTTGAAGTCACCCAATATGATGGTGTTTGGAGATACATTTATACCCTCCAGTGTCTTCAGGAAGGCTGTGTGGGGTTCCTGAGTTTGAGAGGGTGGCCTGTAGCATGCTACAATTTGTAGAGCAGTTTTGCCTATGGTTAGTTGCACCTGGATGGTTTCCGAAGCTTCGTGCGTTGCCACCAACCTGGAGGTGTGGGTATCCTTTATGAATATGGATAACACCCCCTCCTTTTGTGGTGTGGTCTGGGTTTTGGGGCCGGAACGCATGATATGAGGTAAAACCTAATAGTGCCGGGGTGCTCTCAGGAGCCTTGAACCAGGTTTCAGTTACAGCACAGACATCGATGTTCTCCATACTGAGAAGGGCCTCGAGTGCGTGCATTTTTAGATTTAGACTTCTGGCATTGAGCAGCATTACCCTCAGTTTCTTCCCATTTTTGTTTTCTAGGGTGGTAGGTTTAGAATTTGAGCCTTGCCTAAAAAAGGCACTATGGGGGTGGCAAGAGCCTTAGCCAATCCTTAGCCAATATCCGGAATCCCAGGGGTGACAGGTGCAAGCCGTCCCTTGCGAAGCAGTGTGGCTTGTCAAGCATGTCATCCCAGGCAGACAGACACTGGATCCCCTTTGAATGACACCAGACATTAAGCCAATTGTTAAAGCTGATCATCTTGTCTCTATATTGTGGCATCATTCTTGGTGAAGGGAGGATACTGCTCAGGGTCAGGGTCATACCTGCCTGGGCTACAGAATCAGAGAGCTCCTCTATGTCTCTTTTCATGTAGTCCAGGGAGGTACGTCTCAGGTCGTTCACACCAGCATGGACAATGACTGTGTCATATTTGTACTTGCCGTGGAGTGACCCGAGTGCTTGTGTTATGTGGCGGATTCTAGCGCCCGATAGGCAGCTTACTGTGACCCTCTCCTTGTTCAGCCTGGTGAGTGGGACGTCAGTGTGTCTGACTATGGAGTCACCTATGACAAGTATGTTTGGTGTTGTATTTGGCCTTAAGGGCTGTGACTGCTTTGCACACTGATTTTGTGGTTTATGTGTTGCTTGTGGGGTGTCTTGAGGTAGCAGTTGTTTGGGTGTCTGCTTTGGAGGCCTCTGCTGTTTAGGTAAATTTTTACTCAGAGCCTCCGAGTATGTCTTTGTGTGTTTGTGTTTGGTGTGGTAGCATTATGTGAGGCTGGTTTTGTGGTGTGTGTAGTTGCCTTCTCCTCCTGTCTGGTTTTGCCAGTCCTGAGTTGAGAGAGCTCAGCCTCCAGTTTGGCTAAATAGCTGCATCTCTCGCAAGTATTTGTGTTATGTGGGAGGAGGAGAGGGTTGTCTGTGTACATGAGGCAATTGTAACATTGCCTCAGTATTCCCAGATTCACCAACTGGGCAGGAGAGGATGCCAGCATCTGGCCCTTCGACATGCTAGAAAAATTAAGAAGTTAGGTATGAGACTGAATAAGAGAGGACTTAGTAAGGAAGTGGGTACTCCTGGGGGGGTTTCGCAAGTGAGGGACTTTGTATAATATAGAAGTGACAAGTGCTGAGCTTTTTTTTTTTTTGAGAAAAAAAAAAAACTTTTAGGAACAAGTGCTGCGCTTTTTAGTCAAGGGATATACTGTTTAGGTTACTAGTAGAGCAGTCCTAAGGGAAAAAATGAAGAGCAAACTCTATGGAGCCAGAAAAAGTTTAACCTTGTTAAACCGGCGCTGCCCGATGCTGCTCTAGTGGCAACTCCGCCCTAAAGCACGCTAAAGCGTGCTTTATAGCAGGGGGCTGGAAAAGGCAGGAAATGACCCAAAATGGCCACTGAACTACAAGTTACTGTCTTAAACCACTCCTCTGAGGACAAACAGGCAGCTCAGTACTCCCCACTCCCACTGGTGAGTAAAGAAACTTCCCCCTGACCAAACAAAGAAAATGGAGAAGTACAGGAACCAAGACAAAGCCCAGCGATCAGCAAAATCTGATCACTGGAACAAACTAGCCAGGAAAGCTAGGAGAACAAGAATATTTTTTTGTTTTTTTTTCAAGTTTTTTTTCACAGACAGAACAGAAAACACAATAAATGCTTTGCTTGCTATCAAAAGCTAGTACACTTGAGTGTATTAGCCTGTAGTTTAACTTTTAAGCAAACTTAAACTAAGAAGTGCAACCAACAATTAAAGCTTATAAAAACAGGAAAAACAGGTAATACCACTATAAAATAGACAGAAACAGTCGTCGAATAACACCAATGGTCGAAAAATGCAGGAAAAAATACCACTTACAATTGGGGCAACTCGGGATGAATATGGCTAGGCTTGTAGGGGCTCTAGGGTCGTTAGCCAAGTAACCTTCTATGAACCTGTGATTTCTTTGCTGAATTCAGAGCCATGGATTGCCTAAAAAATAGAAAAGTTTTATATAGTGGAGGACGACAACTTTAAACACCTATATCAAAACCCAGGGGCAGAATCTCTGTGGTTATTTCACTAGATATGTACAGTGGTAGTAGTTTTACACCAGACAATATCATGCTGCCGAGTGATGGTCACTCACTTGGTAGCTTTCAGAGGAAAGTCTGTACATCTCCACTGAACCTCAAAGCAGTCACCTGCCAAACCAGCGTGCTTTTTACTTCATTTGTTTGCTTGCTTGCTTCTTAAATGAATGGATGGGTCAGCTGGTCTAGAGTTCCTTTTCAGCCATGATCCAAAGCATACAGACCAGTGAATACAGAAAAAAAGCATACTTAAGCAAGTAGCAACTGACTGTGCAGTGTTACATCTGGCTAGCTAAGTAGAAAACATGAGTGATTTAACAAATTGTGGCAGTGCCTAATTATAGAAATTAGTCTGTAGTGTGTAGATGCGTCTTCAGAAAGATCATGTTTTCACATGCCCTGAGCAGTTGAGAATTCCACAGTGTTAATTTAGTTGAGTTGTCATAAAACATGCCCTGAGCAATTGAGAATTCCATAGTGTTAATTTAGTTGAGCTGTCATAAAACAGATGAAAGATGTGGGACGAGACGTTAAACTAAGTTCATATCTGCTTGAGTTGTTGGTAACTGAGGTGGATGTAAAAAATCCCACAGCACCTATTGAAAACAGTAACAGAACTAGCCTAATGTCCTCGCCAAGTTTCCCATAGTAGTATGTATAAGTACAACATTGTGTTTCCCCTGAAAAGAGTCCACTAGACTAGTGGGACTAATCTGGTCAACAAAGGATAAATAAGTAAAAATAAAATGTGAGGTTCCCAGTGCAGTGTTAGAGAAAAAGCTTTTAAACCTGTCTCAGATCATGTTGAAAGTGAGAAAGCACAGAGTTAAATGCCACTATTTAATCTTGTTGTCTAATTGCATTGTTGTGAAAGCATGCATTATCAGAATAACATTCCTTGCCAAAAGATATTAAAGGATAACATTTGAATGTGCCATTGGAAGAATTATTATTTAGTGCTCTCTTTCAGGAGTAAACAAAGTGTAGAAAAGTAAAACCTGACAGATTAAGTAGCTCTCTCATTCCCTGATACCAAAGTGCCGTACAGAGTTCATGACCAGGCACTGACCACATTATCGGAGACAGCTCAGTGCTGAGCAGTTCACTCGGATAAGAGCATTTCAGAAGTGCTTCTGAAGAGGAGAATGAGAGAGGCAGTCAGTCAGGAGCATGGGATATTGTTCCCACCTCGGTGGGTGTCTGCCGGTTCTGATTACCCAATTCCGACTACAGAAGCATAGACCTGTGCAATAGGAAGACGATTGATTGCCCGAGGTTATAAAACCAAATTCAGGATCTCCTTCACTGGGAGACTACCTGGAAGCCAGGCTTAAAAACAAAGCATTGGTGGTCTGTACTCATATGTGCAGTTGTTAATGTGTGCTTCCATGGTTTTGAATTTTAAGGCTAAGATTGCATTATCATGGAAATTTATTCCTGTCTTGAGGTACTTCAGTGTCATAGTTAGTGTATATAAGTGGTAGGGATGTCTGTGCATGGACTTCCCAATGGGGGGGGGGGGTGCAGGGGATATTGCTCCTCTGCAAAAGGGCTTTTAGTGTTTATGTTGATCCCATTGTGTCTGATTATTAGTAATAGCAATGTTTTCTGATCACACTTGTATTAGTTACAGAAGACTCACATTTTAGTCATGGAGCTATGCCAGGCCATACTTAATAAGCCTGTTTGACGAGGGCTTAGTTTATGCCTCAGTCAATGGTTATCTCTGCTTGCTTGTTCCAAAACCTCCACTGATATTTGTAAAGGGGAGGGGGTCCTCCTTCTGATGCCCCATTAAAGGAAACCATTGTTTCTGCGCTGGAACGTTAATTTTTTTTATCAGAAAATCTCTCTTCCTTCATTTAAACTAGCCAGCCGAACACCATTCTGATTCTTATGCTGGAAAACTATTTTTTTTCTGGTGGATGTTACAGACAGAAAAAGTTTCAGAAATACAGACCTTTACAGTTTGTGACTTTTACTCAGTACTGCAGAAGAACAAGGTGGTTCGTAGGATCAATCCCTTTTTTATGCATGAGGTAGTCTCAGAACTACCTTTAAAATCAAACTCTGATGTGAGGGGTTGCCATCTGCGCCAGGGAGTATAGGGCAGTGCATGTGTAACATATATGTCAGCATAGTTAGCTGGAGTTCTGTAAATAATTTTGTCTCATTTGACTATCACACTGACTTGTACAGATGTTTGTGTTAAAAATGTATCAGCAGCGTTTTTGTAACTGATTAAATGTTTGTTTAAACAAAGAATTCTGGAAGGGAAGATTAGAGTTTTTTGAAATTGTTCTGTAGCTTTCAGATGCTGCAAATTTTTTTAGCAAAGCTCCAAGTGTGTATTGTACCGGAGTCAGGTGTATAACCAGCACTGAGAGAAAGTGTCATCTATGTGGAACTGGGACACAGTGCTCCAAAGTGAGTATTGTTTGGGATTTGGAGAGACAAAGTCAAGTCCTAGTGTAGCATGTTCATTGTGTGCTGTTGGGGGAAATTGTGTTTGATGCAGATGGCTGCATTTGAAAACACTATGTTAATTAATTCCTGTTTTTGGTGACTGTCTCTCAGTGTTGAGGATTGAGACTTCTTGATTACTGGCCGGGGATAAAGAGTAGCTGTCACATATTGGTGGTATAGCGGTGGAATATTAATTGAACTTCAGTATCATGTGGGCAGTTGTCACTGAAGGTGTGTGTACTCTCAACAGCCACAAGATAAACATTCAGAGTTTCATTTTCTCAACAGTTTTATTTATTTTTGTTAATTTAGTTTAGTCAGGGAAAGCAGGCAAAGATGTCAGCAGAGGATTATGGTAAGCTAACATAGAACCAGTTGACCAGGGTGTGTGAAGCCAAAGGACTGGTGCATACTAACTGGAATAAAGGGGAACTTATATCAGCCTTAAAGGACAGCAATAGAATTCTATTATTAAATGCTCAAATTCTCTGTCCTTTTTTTCCCTGTTTACTGTCCCTGCTATGAATAAAAATACAGCATTTAAAATATTTTAAATTGACTGTTTCTGTCCACTAGAACATACCTTACTGTACTGTGGTTGTTTCACTTTCAGAAAACTTTTATCCCACCCTGGAAAAGCTTGCTGCAGTCTCCAGTTCATTGATGTCATCAAGATCAGTGAATACAGGTAGTTTTCTGTCCAGTTCCCTCCCCAAACTGACATCACCTTGACCATCCTAAAAACCCACTCATGCTGTGATGTCACAGCTCCCTGGTTCTTCCTCTGCCCATACAGAAAGTAAAGGCTAAAACAGGGAAGCAGTACATGACTCAAGACTCCTGCTGTAAGTTGCCAATCACAGCAGCTAACAGCTCAAATTACCCTTAGCACTTTGAAAGCTAGGGAAGTTTGGTGTTAAGGGGGAAGAGATGAGACAAAGTAGTATAATTCAGGCTTCACAAAAGACTGCAGTTTAGCCATTCTAAACAGAAGCAGCAGTAAAAAGCACTTTGAAAGTGTGTTCTGTGACATTTGCACTGTTTGTCTTTTAAGTAGTCATTGAACAACATGAAATGTTACTTAAAACTAACTGATTCAAAGACAACAGTGTATGCATGTAAAATTGATGCAGTGACAGGAGCTTTAGGAAGAAAGAGGCCTGTGTGATGTAATTTTTTTACAGACAAGCACTGCATTGTGGGATACCTAGAGACAGACTAAACAATCAGAATTACTTCAAGATCCAAAACCCCATGTGGTCCGACTCAGAACTTGCGTATAAAAATATTTAAAAACCTGTAAATCGTCCCAGAGTGGTGGTAAAATGTAGGAAGCACTAAACCATGAGGAAATAAACATGTTTTTTTGAGTCTGTGGGTGCAGTTCTCCTTTAATTGCAGCTGCAGCGTGGACCAGTCTGATGATAGGGATGTGCAGTCTTTAGAAACTGGACAGTTCACCTTTTCCTCAGGGGACTTAAAAATCTGTCTGAAGTTAGAGACTTGAACTGGAGGCCAAACATTTGGAGACCGAAGAGAAACTGCTGCTTTTGGAGACTGAAGAAAAGGAGAAGCAACATCAACTGAAGGCCAAACATTTGGAGGCTGAAAAAAAGGAGAAGCAGTGTCAGCATGAACTGGAGACCAGAGAAGAGACTGTGATTCACAGGTTTTTAAGTCTTGAGTTGCTGTATGAGCATAGGTTGAGGGGAGCTTTAGATTTGATTCGTGATGAGTGGGAGGGTGAGTGTGAATCCTACAAGGAGTCCTTTGAGCAGATGTCCTAAACCTCAAGACAAGGCTTAGGAAACTCATGAGCCATGGCCCAGGAGAACCTGGCAGGAGCCCAACAGCAGAAGAAGGTCGGGTATGACAGAAATGCTTGAGCCTGAGAGTATGTTGTGGGACAGCAAGTTATGGTGCTCATTCCTGTCAGATGTAATAAGCTGCAGGCAGCTTGGGAAAGACCCATCAAAGTGGTAAGGAAAGTCACTAATGTAAATTACATGGTAAACCTGCTAGGCAGGAGGCAGGGGTACAAATGGTACTATGTTAACATGATGAAGCCTCAGCATGTCAGGGAGGTCCGAGACAGACTGCAAACGGCAGGGTTGGCCATTAAGCACAGTTAAGTGTCAAGTGGATATGGCAGAAGTCTCCTACTTGGGACATAACGTGGGGAGTGGTAAGATTAGGCCAAAACTTGCCAAAGTGGAAGCTATTCAGGCATAACCTGACCCTGTTACCAAACAGCAGGTGAGAGCATTATTTGGGATAGCGGGGTATTATATAAAGTTTGCTCCTAATTATAGTACAGTAGCTGCTCCTCTCACAGATCTGACAAGGAAAAACTGGCCAAATAAGGTAGTGTGGACCCCAGTCTGCGAGTAGGCATTGAGAAGACCCCCCCCCCATGTTAGCCAGTCCAGATTACAGCAGTGCCAATGTAGATGGACTCTCAAGATGGGGTATAGGTTAATGTGTTCCCAGACAGGCCCATTTCTGTCAAGCATCATTTTTCTAGAGTCACTTGAAAAACTAGCTTGGGTTGCCATCTGTGCCAGGGAGAATAGAACAGTGCATGTGTAGTATATGTGAGCATAGTTAGCTGGAGTTTTGTAAATAGTTTTATGTAATTTGACTATCAAATTAACGTGTATAGATGCTTGTGTTAAAAATGTGTCAGCAGTGTTCTTATAACTGATTAAATGTTTGCTTAAACAAAGATTTCTGGAAGGGAAAAGTAAAAGTTTTTGAAGTTGCTTTATAGCCTTCAAATACTGCAACAGTTCTTAGTAAAGCTCTGAGTGTGTATTGTACCAGAGTCAGGGGATCAAATGTGATGTCATTCTATAACCAACACGGAGAGGATGGAACTGACACAGCCGTTTTTTTGTTTTCTTTTCTTTTCTTTAGTAACCCGATGTATAAAAGATCTGTAACAGATATCACAGTCAGTCAGTTGAGTTCAGTTAGTTGAAAGCTCATCACTTGCCTTGAGGAAGTAAGCATCTCAGCATCCAAACTTGCCTTGCTGTATTAAGTTAGCTAGGAAACAGTTATTCTTCAGACAGTCAGGAAATCTAGTGAGAATAGTTAAGTATTTTTGATGTTCCTTCGTGTTTCACTGTTGCAATCATCACACTTGGGTTATCCTGCCAGGGGTAGCCCTCAGTCGGCCTGAATACCATAGGCTTAGCATTTCTGCGTCGGTTGCTGTCGCTCCAGGACTGATGTCAGGTCATCAGTGGTATAAAATCAAGCAGCCGACGCCATTATGTCAGTCTTCCTTGCCGAGGAGTCCAAAGCAGAAGCAGTTTGCACGAGTGCCGGTCGGCCGCTACCTGAGTTTCATTTCCAAATTGAAGTTTTCTAAAGCTAGGTACCCCATTGGGGATCCTTTTTTCTTGCTCTAACCGATGTCAGAAAAAGTTATCAATTGTCTTGCCTGTGGAAAGCAAATATCACACCGAAACTTCCATTCTTACTGCGTCACCTGTTTAGGCCCAGACTATGACGTACCTTGCTGTCGCTTTTGTGCTTTGTTCAATGCCAAAACTATACATCGTCGGGCCCTTTTTGTAGCTAAATATTTTTACACTCGATCTCCGTATTTCGAAATGGCTTTTGTAAGCCATCCAACTACCGATCTTCCAAAAAAAGAAGGATAAAGATAGACGGCACAGGTCCAGAACTGCCCACAACGCTTCTGTTAAGCTAGTCACCACTACACAGTGAGCCACTTTCGCAGCCCCTGATGCCCGCTTTTGTGGATTCGCAGGCCTCTACCGAGACCTGTTCAGAGTCTGGTATGCTATGAGACTCTTCTTTGACTAAGGATCCTACGAATGTCTCTACCTTGGATGGGTCTGGAGCTGCTGAGCAGGCACCAGCTTCCGAGGAAGTTCTTCACACTACCAATACTCTACACAAACTGACAACTTCTTTCGCGTCTTCAGCTCTTTCTAAATCTGCTGAGTTTCTAAGGCCCAGGGTATGAACTATGCCTAAAACGACGACAACCCAAGCTCAGGTACCTGCTTCCATGCTGCAAACTCAAATGCTTAAAATAGTGGAAGACCTTATCATGCTTATTAGGGGAAGCCAGTGGCGCACAGCTTCAGCCATGCAAATTCACTTGCTAGCACAATTCCTGCCAGGCTCCCAAAACTCTCTGGCAGAAAACTTAAGCAGAAATCTCCTAGACCCAGACGAGTGGCAGCTAGACCATAGCACATTCAACCTTGTAACCCAGAAATGGGGCACCCCGAAGGTGGACCTCTTTGCCTCCCACAACAATTACCAGCTCAGCAAATTCTGCACCAGGGAACCTCACAGCAAGGCCTGGAAAGTGGATGCTCTGCCCTTCCAATGACTCAACCTCCCCCTCTACCACTAATTTCAAGGGTACTGCTCAAAATAAGAGAGGAAAAACCAAGGGCAGTCTTGATTGCCCCAGACTGGCCACGCCAGCACTGGTACACACTGCTTTGCAGCCTGCCACCCCTGCCACCATGGCACCTACCCCAGATCCCAACTCTTCTGATTCAGAAGAATGGAGAATTCATGCATCCACAATTACAGACCCTGAACCTGGCAGCCTGGCTTATTCCCTGACCTCTCTCTTCCAGTTGCCAGCCTAAGAAAACAAGTCCTGGATGTTATACGTGAGGCCAGATGCCCAGCCGTAGAAAATCCTATGCTTACAAGTGGAAAAGGTATTGCACCTAGATCCAGGCTAAAGGAGCTAAAACAGCACAACCCTCCCTACCTCCCTACCTCTCATCCTGACCTGCTACACGGAGGCCTATCCTTCTCTTCCATTAAAATTCATGCCTCTGCCATCTCTGCTCATTACAGCACAGAGCCACCTCTCTTTTCCTCACCCTCTCATCAAACAGATGTTCTTCATGTTTCAATGTTGCACTCATCACACGTGAGGCTATCTGTCTGCAGGTATCCCTCAGTTGGCCCGAATACCAGAGACTTAGTATTTCTGTGTTGGGTGCTGTCGCTCCAGGACTGACGTCAGGTGGTCAGGGGTATAAAAACAGGCAGCCGACACCATTACATCAGTCTTTCTTGCTGAGGAGCCCAAAGCAGAAGCAGTTCGCAAATGCCGGTCGGCCGCTACCTGTGTTTACGTTTACAAATTGAATCATCCTGAAGTCTTCTAAAGCTAAGTACCCCATTTGGGATCCTTTTTTCTTGCTCTAACCAATGTCAGAAAAAGTTAATAATTGTTTTGCTTGTGGATAGCAAATACCACACTGAGATTTTCATTCTTACTGCATCACCTGTCTAGGCCCAGACCACAAAGTACCACGCTGTCAGTTTTGTGCCTTGTTCAATACCCAAAAAATTCGTCAGGCCCTTATTGTCACTAAATACTTTAGTTCTCGATCTCCATATTCCGAAATGGTTTCTGTAAGCCATCTGACTACCGATATTCTGAAAAAACATAAAAATAAAGACAGAGACAGACCACACCGGTTCAAAGCTGCCAAAGACACTTCCATTAAGTTAGTCGCCGGTTCGCTGGTACTCAGTGAGGTGGCTTCGCAGCCCCTGATGCTCATTTCATTGGATTTGCAGGCCTCTACCGAGACCCGTTTGGCATCTGGTATGCCGTGAGACTCTTCTTCAACTAGGGAACTAGCGGATGTCTCTACCTTGGATGGGTCCGGAGCCGCTGAGCAGGCACCGGCTTCTGAGGAAGTTCTTCATACTACTGATGTTCGACACAGACTACTGCAGTTCTGTCTAAAACTACTGAGTTTCTAAGGCCAAGAGTACGTGCTACGCCTAGAAAACTGACGACCAAAGCGCATGCACCTGCTCTCTTGCCACAAAATAAAATGCTTAGAATGGCAGAAGACATTATGCTGATTAGGGGAAGTCAGCCTTCCCCTGCTAAGAGAAAAAGGGACCAGTCCCCAGCAGCTTCAACAGACGAAGAGTCCGATGACTGTGAGGTTTCTGATTATGAAGACATGCCCTTATCTGCTTATGAGGATTTTGATGCAGAGGAATTAATTCCCTCTGCCTTTCCTCCAGAGGATTTCTCTTTTGGGTGAAACCTTGCATACTTTGAGAGCATTTCTACTGGAAATGCCAAGACTATCCTCAGTCCAAAAAGAGACTCTGAGAATTTCTAGACTTGCCACAACACAAGCCTTTAGCAGTACCACCAGTCCTTAGCAATACCGCCAGTCCTGGATGTTGTTGATGATGTCTTTATGGAATCTAGTCTTACTCCTGATACTTTACCCCCTGCCCCTAGGAAACCAGACAGGTACTACAGAGTACCTGACTCTCAAACATTTATTTTCAGAAATCCTACTACTGACCCAGAGGTCATTTCCCATGGGCCTAAAAATATCAAGGCAACTACAGCTAAGAATCCCACCCCTTCAGACAGGGTTTCCAGAGCTTTGGACAGATGGGGTAAGAAAGTATATATCTCTGCAACTCTTGCCATTAGGGCTTTGAATTGTCAGTTTCACATGCTGAAGTACCAGCAACATATTATGGAACTTGTTAAGCTAAAAATAGCTGCCTTTACAGACTGTGCATAAAATAAAGAATTGCAAGAGCTTATGCATTCTGCAAGCCAAGTCAGCAAGCATACATTGCAGTGTAGCTTTGACGCCCTAGAAGCATCTTGCAGGGCAGCAGTCACTGGTTCTGTACTGAGAAGGCATGCTTGACATAAGGAGCAGACCTTGCCAGATCATGTCAAATCCAAGTTACTAGACACACCTTTGAACAAGGACAATCTGTTTGGCACCAAAGCAGAAGAGGTTCTTAAAAAGATGGAAGAAAAAGCTAAATCTATGCAGACAGTCAAATAATTCTTGCAAGTACATCTCCTAGATTCAGTAGGCATTGCCCCTCGAAACATTGGTCCTTTCCAGCCACCTCAAGGCCATCTCAAACTAGACTCAGGGGAAACAGACCCCCCCCCCAGACTACAGTCTCAGGGTATGCAGAGATCTAAGTAATGGAGTGCCTCCACCTCTAAAGCAGGGAGTGCTAAACTACCCCCTTACGGAAAGAATTCCCAATGACTTCTCAACTCCACCCCCCTTCTGTGCCCAACTGCTTGTGTCCCTAGGAGGAAAACTTGCCCTTCATGCAAAAAAAACTGGATTCCCATCACCAAAGACCGTTGGGTCCTCAACACTGTATCCCAGGGGTACAAATTTTACTTCCACTCACTGCCAACCCCAAAAGGGTTCCCAGACCTCCTCTAAACCAGTGGGCAGAGGCTCAAAACCAAGTCCAGTCCCTGCTCTCTATAAGGGCATTTCAGCCAGTTCCTGCAGAACAGATAGGTCAAGGATTCTATTCCAGACTTTTCTTAGTACCCAGAAAAGAGGGCACTTCGCGCCCAATCCTAGATCGTTCAATTCTCAACACCTTCCTGGTGGTACCAAAATTCAGAATGCTCACCCTGCAGCAGCTTCTACCTATGCTAGCTAAAGATGCATGGTTAGTCACTCTAGACTTAAAAGAAGCCTATCTGCACATCCCTATAAGGGAGTCATGCAGAAAATATCTACACTTCAGGTCAGGATCTAAGCATTATCAGTTCTGTGCACTCCCCTTTGGCTTATCCACTGCTCCCAGAGTATTCACAAAATGTCTGGCTCCAGCCATTGCTTACTGCAGACAGAGAAATGTTCAAATTTACCCATACTTGGATGACTGCCTGATTCAGGCAGACAGTCAGGAAAAGCTGTTGCAGCACCTGACATTTGTAAGAAACCTACTAACCTCCCTTTGGTTACGCCATCAACGAAAAGAAATCAAAACTAGTTCCCACTCAAAAGATTGAATTCCTGGGAGCAGGCTTGGACACAGCATCCGAGATGGCATTCCTCACTCCAGAAAAACAAGCCTGTCTGACAGGCTATTTTGTTCAAATGGCCACCAGAACCCAGCTATCCACAAGGAAAATCCTGCAGACCCTAGGGTTCATGACCTCATGCATCCTACTAATTCCATATGCCAGACTGCATATGAGGAAACTTCAGCATGCAACCACAACAAGGGACTGCCCTTTACCCACCCCCACACCACCCAGACCCTAACCACAGATGCATCAGACTGTGCCGGGGAGGCACACATGGACAGCAAGTCCATTCAGGGCCACTGGAGCCCAAGTCAAATGCATCTGCACATCAACCAGAAAGTGATGCTAGCTATGCAGTATGCTCTGACAGCTTTAAGATCCCTACTTTCACCAGGACACCTGCTGATAAAAACAGACAATACCACAGTTATGTGGTACATCAACAAGCAGGGGGGAACCCACTCTGCAGGCTAGACATGGCCCTGTGGAACACGGCCTTGGACATGCAGGTACATCTGCAAGCTCAATTCCTGCCAGGCAGACAAAACTTACTGGCAGACGATTTAAATAGAAATCTCCTAGACCCACACGAGATAAGACAGGACAGACCAAGGACAACTCTGATTGCCTTGGACTGGCCATTCCAACACTGGTACCCACTCCTGCGAAGCCTATCACTGGTGCCACCCTGGCACCTACACCAGAACCCAACCTTGCTCTCTCAGCAGGGTTGACAGATCTTGCATCCGCAACTGCAAATCCTAAATCTTGCAGCCTGGCTTATTTCTTGAATTCTCCCCCAGTAACCAGCCTAAACAAGCAGGTGCTGGGCATCATCCATGATGCCAGAAGACCCAGTACAAGGAAATCCTATCCTGATAAGTGGAAAAGGTACTGCTCCTGGATTCAATCTAAAGGAGAGGACAGAACTCTGCCCTCCCTGCCTCTAATCCTGGATTACTTAGCAGATCTACTTCACAGAGGCCTGTTGTTCTCCTCCATTAAGATCCATGCCTCTGCCATTTCGGCTCATTACAACACTGAGCCACCTCTTTTCTCTCACTCACTTATCAACAGTTCCTGAGAGGGCAAACAACTTAAGACCACCAAGAAGAGCACCCACCCCATGCTTGGGACCTTAACTTTGTACTGGAAAAGCTCATGCTTACCTCCCTTTGAGCCAGCAGCATCAGCAGAGTTAAAATTCCTCTCTTGGAAAACAGCCTTGCTTCTGGCCATCACTTCAGCTAGAAGAGTGTCTGAGCTACAACACTTATGGCTGTGGAACCCTTCATTATTTTCCATGCTGACAGGGTTTCCCTCAGGACTAACCCTTCCTTTATGCCTAAAGTGGTGTCCAGTGTGGCTCTCAACCAATCTATCCATTTGACTACCGTCTTCCTTAATCCTCAAAATAAAGGGGAAAGGATCCTGCACTCCTTGGATGTGCACAGACAGCTCAGATTCTGCCTTGATAGGTCTAAGCCCTTCAGAAAATCTGACCAGTTACTAGTCAGCTTTGCAACAGGGGCAGAGGGCAAGGCCATTTCAAAGCAAACAGTTTCCAAATGGATAGCACATTGCATCCATTTCTGCTACAAGTACCAAGGGAAACCAAATCTTCAAGGGGTCAGAACACATTCCGCTAGGGCAACTTCTACCTCTAGAGCATTCCTCAGGGGAGTCCCTACCAGGGGCATCCTGGAATCTGCTACCTGGAGTTCTGTACACACCTTTGCCAAGCATTACCACCTGCCTATCTTTTCCAAATCCAGGGCAGGTTTTGCAACAGCAGTCCTACAAGGCATTCTATCAAGCCCTAACTCTTTTTGACTGCCTCCACCCTTCTTCAGCTTTGGGAATCTACTCAAGTGTGATGACTGCAACAGTGAAACACGAAGAACATAGTACAGTTGTTTACACTTAAAATGTAGATGTTCGAGTGTATTCACTGTTGCAGTCCTGGTTTCCCTCCCTCCAGCCCCCTGGTTTTCTCTGTCACAGTCATTACATTTTGGTTATCTGCTGGCAGGTTGTTCTCAAGTTGGCCTGAATTCCACAGTCTTGGGTCCTGCATCAGTTGCTGTCTTCTCTTCCATGATGTCAGGTCATCAGGGGTACAAAACATGCAGCCGACGCCATTTTCTTTAGACTTTCTTGCCGCGCGGTGCCCAAAGCAGAAGCATTTCGCAAGTGCCGGTCGGCCGACTACTGAAATATTCGAGTTTGAGTTTCAGAACCGAAGTCTTCACTAAAGCTAAGTACCCTGTTGGGAAAACGTTTTTCTTGCTTTTTACCGATGTCAGAAAAAGTTAATAATTGTATTACTTGTGGGAAGCAAATACCTCATAAGGATTTCCATTTATACTGTATTCCTTGCCTAGGCCCTGATCACAACGTGCCTGGCTGTCGGTTTTGTGCTAGATTTAGCCAACACACTATTAAGTGTCGGTATATTTTTGCATCAAAGTATTTTGTAAACAGATTTAACTACTCAGAAATGTCAGAAAACCAAAGAAACCGTGTTGGGTAAAACCTTGGTGCAGAAATAAATCCATATGAAAGGTAAAAAGTAAAAAATGCACCAAGATAACACACAGCAAACGTTTAATCACAGCAAAGTACAAAGTGGTAAGCGCTTTCACAACCAAAGTTGCTTCATCAGACACCACAGTAAAAAATGCACAGGTTTAAATGCAATAAATAGCAATAAAAATAATAGCAATCCGACTACCGGAGTACATAAAAAAAGCAAAGAAAAGGACAGAGAAAGGCAGTCGAGATCCAAAACCGACAAAGCTTCTCCTAAGCCAGTCGCCGGTTTGCCGGTACTCAGTGAGGCGCTTCCACAGCCCCTGATACCCGCTACCTTCGAGTCGCAGGCCTCTACTGTCCCCCATGTGGAGTCCTGCATGCTGCGAGATACTCAAGTTATTGGACCGACGGATGTATCTCCCTCGGATGGGTCTGGAGTCACTGAGCAGGCACCGGCTTCTGAGGGTGTATTCAGACCTCAACATTTATATATCAAACCGACGACAGCTGCAAAACCAAAGGCAAAGACAACTTCTAAAACTAAAAAACTGACGCCTGAGCCACGTGCACAGGCCTCTATGCCTAAAAAACAGATGATCAAAATGGCTGAAGACCTTATTACCTTGATCAGGGGTACCCATCCCCCTCCAGATAAGAGGCCTAGGCAAGACACTGATTATGAATTTTCAGATCAGGTTTCTATTTCTTCCGATTCCTCTTCAGATCAGGAATTATCTATACCTGCCTATGAGGATTCTGATGCTGAGGAGTCTCTTCCATCTGCATCTTCTCCAGAGGATTATTCATTTGGAGAAACCTTGCATACTTTGAGAGAGCATTTTCACTGGGAGAGTCAAGACTTCTCAGAATCAAAAAAAGAGGCTCAGGGATTTCCTTCTTCTCCCTCAGCACAAGCCTTTAGCCATTCCCCCTGTTTTAGACATTGTGGATGATGTGTTTTCAGAGTCAAGCTTGACCCCTGACTCGTTACCTCCGGCTCCCAGTAAGCCTGACAGATATTACAGGGTCCCTGACTCACATACAGTTTTATTTAGAAACCCTGCTGCTGACCCTGAAACTATTTCACAGGGTCCAAAGGGAGTTAAGGCCTCAACAGCAAAAAACCCTAACCCCTCTGACAGAGATTCAAGGGCACTAGACAGATGGGGGAAAAAAGGTTTATACATCTACAGCCTTTGCAGTCAGGGCCTTAAACTGTCAATTTCACATGCTTAAGTACCAACAACATGTTATGGGATTGCTGAAACTGAAAATGATGATTTCAGAATGTGCAGAAAATAAATTACAGGAATTATTGCATGCAGTTGTTGGAAACTTGGAAAGCATACTTTGCAATGTGGTTTTGATTCCTTAGAGGCCTCCTGCAGGGCCGCAGTTACTGGATCTGTGATAAGGAGGTATGCCTGGTTAAAGGAACAAAATTTGCCTGATCATGTTAAAGCTAAATTGCTAGATGCACCTTTACAGCATGATTCTTTGTTTGGTATTAAGGCAGAAGAGGTTTTAAAGAAAATGGAAGACAGAGCTAAGTCTATGCAAACTGTTAAAGACTTCTTACAAGTGCAGCCACCAAGATTCAGTAGACACTGGCCTACAAAAAAATTGGTCCTTTCCTGTATCAGACAGAGCTCAAAGGGACAAATCCAGATGCCCAAAGGGTTCCAGATACCAGGCGCAAGATTCATACAGGTCAAAGCAATGGGGTGCATCTACCTCCAAATCGGGGAGATAAAGCGCAAACCTACAGAAAACAGTCCCAATGACTTCCCTCTGCCTACACCAAGCACTTATCTTTTGACAGCACCCTTAGGGGGGAAATTAGCACTTTTTGCTCAAAGTTGGCAGTTAATAACCCAGGACAAGTGGGT
The DNA here is from genome assembly GCF_019279795.1 of Protopterus annectens. NCBI lineage: Eukaryota > Metazoa > Chordata > Ceratodontiformes > Protopteridae > Protopterus > Protopterus annectens. The sequence continues at coordinate 1,200,589,164 of NC_056725.1, read as the reverse complement.
AATAAACATAGTATCACAGGGATACAGATTCCATTTCCACACTCTGCCAATGGCAAACGGTTAGCCAGATCTGCCCAAAAATCAATGGGCAGAGGCACAGAAACAGGTTACATCCTTCATGGATAATGGGGGCCATTCAACCAGTACCAGAACAGGAAAAAGGACAATGTTTTTACTCAAGACTGTTCTTGGTACCCAGAAAGGACAAGGCCTGGCGGCCAATACTGGATTTATCAATTTTGAACACTTTCTGGACATTCCAAAATTCAAAATACTGACTTTGCAGCAGCTTCTGCCCATGCTGAGCAAGAATGCTTGGCTGGTGACTTTAGACCTAAAAGAGGCGTACCTGCATGTCCCAATAAGACAATCATGCAGAAGATACCTCAGATTCAAGGCTGGCTTAATGCATTACCAATTCTCTGCACTGCCCTTTGGCTTATCTACTGCGCCCAGGGTCTTTACAAAGTGCCTGGCACCAGTAATTGCATTTTGCAGACAAAGAAGTATACAAATATATTCTTACTTGGACGACTGTCTCATTCTGGCAGAGAACAAGGACACTCTTCTTCGACAGCTGGCATTTGTGAAAAGGCTTCTAACATGCCTAGGGTACACTATAAACAAAAAGAAATCACAAGTGGTACCCTCTCAAAAGATAACATTCCTGGGTGCAAGATTGAATACAACTGCCCAGATAGCCTACCTTACGCCAGACAAACAAAGGCAACTGACTACTTACTTCAAATTGATGGCAACAAGAACCTAGTCTTCTGCAAGACAAATTCTGCAAGCTCTGGGCTTCATGGCATCCTGCATCCTACTAATTCCGTATGCAAGACTGCATATGAGGAAACTTCAGTGGTACCTAAAAAGTTTATGGGGTCAACATTCACACAGTCTGGAAACAATGATTCCTCTCATTCCCTGCCTGCAACAGGAGTTTCTATGGTGGGCAAAGGCCTGTCACCAAAACATGGGACGGCCCTTCACCCTACCCCCTGCCAGCCAAACGTTAACAACAGACACATCAGATTATGCGTGGGGGGCCCTCATGGCAGGAAGATGCATTCAGGGCATATGGGCACCAAAACAAATGCATCTACATATCAACCAGAAAGATATGCTAGCTGTTCAAAATGCCCTAACAGCCTTCAAGGACTTACTTCATCCAGGACAACTACTGATCAAGACGGACAACACCACAGTCATGTGGTATATAAACAAGCAAGGGGGCACACACTCATACCCCCTTTGCATATTAGCCATGGCACTGTGGGACACAGCTTTGATCTACCAAATACATCTTCAAGCTCAGTTCCTGCCAGGAAAACAAAACACTCTGGCAGACGATTTAAGCAGAAACCTTATGGATCCTCACGAATGGAAACTAAATCCACAGGTCTTCAGCATGATAACAGAGAAATGGGGGAGCCCAGAGCTAGATCTATTTGCCTCTCCTCAAAATTATCAACTGAAAAGATTCTGCACAAGGACTTATCACAGACAGGCATGGAAAGTGGACACCCTGTCCTTCAGTTGGAAAAACCTATCAGTTTGCGCCTTTCCTCCTCTGCCTCTTCTACCCAAGGTCCTCCTAGAAGTCAGACAAGAGAAGCCAAAGATGATATTAATTGCCCCGGACTGGCCCCGCCAATACTGGTACCCAATCCTAAGGAACTTGTCTCAATACCCAGCTTGGACCTTGCCTCAAACACCACAACTAGTGTCCCAGCAAAACAATCAGATCCTGCACAATCAACTACTGACTCTAAACCTGGCAGCATGGCTAATCAGGTAATCATACAAACAACACCTCTCAGTAAAGCTGTGATGGATGTCATTTTGGAAGCCAGAAGGCCTAATACTAGAAAATCTTATGCTGACAAATGGAAGAGATTCCGTGCTTGGAATCAAGCACAAGGAACTGATACAGCAGAACCAAATATTCCTCGGATATTACAATACTTAACTGAGATGCTTGACAAAGGCCTATCTTTCTCATCAATCAAAATCCATGCCTCTGCCATTTCGGCTCATTACAACACAGAGCCACCAGTCTTTTCTCATCCTTTACTAAAGCAGTATCTTAGAGGAGCCAAAAATTTAAGGCCCCCTAGAAGATCACCATTACCTGCATGGGACCTCAGTTATGTGTTGGAAAAACTCACCATGCCTCCATTTGAACCTGCTGCTACCGCTGATATAAAATTCTTATCATGGAAGACAGCTCTGCTACTAGCAATTACTTCAGCAAGAAGAGTTTCAGAGCTACAGGCCCTCGTGGCTGTAGAGCCTTTTATCATATTTTACCTGGACAGGGTGTCTCTGAGGACAAATCCTAAGTTTCATGCCTAAGGTGGTTTCCAGTGTGGCTCTTAACCAAATAATTCATCTGCCAACTTTTTATCCAAGTCCGCAGAACAAAGGGGAAAGAATTCTGCATTCCTTAGACGTTCACATACAGCTAAGATTCTACTTGAGCAGGACTAAAGCTCTAAGAAAAACTGAGCAATTACTAATGTCATATGTTGCAGGATCAGAAGGGAAGGCTATTTCAAAGCAGACAGTTTCAAAGTGGATAAGCCACTGCATCCGTTTCTGCTACTTACACCATGATAAACCTGTGCCCAAGGGCATTAGGTCACATTCCACCAGAGCTGCAACTACTTCAGCAGCCTTTCTCAGAGGAGTACCAACCAAAGACATTCTAGAGGCTGCTACTTGGAGTTCTGTTTACACCTTTACAAAGCATTACCATTAGCCTCTCTACTCTAAGTCCAGGGCAGGCTTTGCCACTGCAGTGCTGCAGGGCCTTATAGCCACACCTAATGCTGTTTAGCTCCAGCCTCCCAACCATAGCTTTGGGATTCTACCCAAATGTAATGACTGCAACAGTGAAACACGAAGAACATAGTACAGTTGTGTACACTTACCATAAATGTAGATGTTCGAGTGTATTCACTGTTGGAGTCCAGGTTACCTTCCCTCCATCCCCCTGTCATTCTGAAGTTTATCTTTCCGTCACTATCTTCTACAACCTATGTGGTGTATTTGCTTGTAGGTGAAGGTAAAATTTATATTGATGCATTTATTTATATATATATATATATATATATATATATATATATATATATATATATATTGTTACCTTTTTGGGGGGCACCTGACATCGGGGGGCAAGAAAAACTAAAGAAAATGGCGTCGGCTGCATGTTTTATACCCTTGACGACCTGACGTCATGGAAGAGAAGACAGCAACCGACGCAGGACCCAAGACTTTGGAATTCAGGCCGACTGAGAGCAACCTGCCAGCAGATTACCCAAATGTAATGACTGCAACAGTGAATACACTCGAACATCTACATTTATGGTAAGTGTACACAACTGTACTTTTTCTCTAAAGTCTGTATGCTTTTTACTACCCCCCTTTTCAGGGGTATTGATATTTACTTTTTACTGATGGTGTTTTCCCCCACCATAACTTAACTCCCTATTGGGGGGCTCTTGCCATTTGGGGCAAGAAAAACTGATGTAATGGGCTTCGGCTGCCTGTTTTTATACCCCTAGCGACCTGACGTCAGACCTGGAGCGACAGCATCCGATGCAGAAATACTAAGTCTCTGGTATTTGGGCCGACTGAGGGCTACCTGCAGGCAGATAACCCAAGTGTGATAACTGCAACAGTTGAATACACTCGAACATCTACATTTATGGTAAGTGTACACAACTGTACATTCCTAAGAGTGGCTAATAATTTAAGGCCACCCAGAAGAGCTCCTACCCCAGCTTGGGACCTTAACTTTGTGTTGGAAAAGCTCACACTACCCCCTTTTGAGCCTGCAGCTTCAGCAGAGTTAAAATTCCTCTCTCCGAAAACAGCCTTGCTTCTGGCCATCCCTTCAGCTAGAAGAGTTTCATAGCTACAAGCACTAATGGCTGTAGAGCCCTTCATCATTTTCCATACTGAGAACTCAACTGAAGCAAACAGTGCAGCAACCATAAAAGTTCAACTAGAAAAGAAAAAACAGCAAATGCACTGTGTGCAAAATTCCGTCTCTGTGTCTTGGGAATTCACCTCTATTCAGTGCTCATAACAGTCCACAACACCTTCAATGAAACCAGGTAGAAGTGAATAAAAGTTTATTGTAATGCCAACAAACAAAGAATGGTTAAGTGCTTTCACTTGAATACAACAAGCTTCCTCAGAAGGTTCTGATTGAAGGTGTTGTGGATTGTTATGAGCATTGAATAGAGGTGAATTTCCAAGACACAGAGATGGAATTTTGCACACAGTGCATTTGCTGTTTTTTCTTTTCTAGTTGAACTTTTATTTTCCATACTGACAGGGTCTTCCTCAGAACTGACCCAACTTTCATGCCTAAAGTCGTGTCCAGTGTGGCTGTCAACCAATCCATTCATTTGCCCACCTTTTTCCCTAACCCGCAAAACAAGGGGGAAAGAATTCTGCATTCTCTAGATGTGCACAGACAGCTCAGATTCTACCTGGATAGGACTAAATCTTTTAGGAAAACTGACCAATTGCTAGTCAACTCTGCAGCATGGGCAGAGGGCAAGGCCATTTCCAAACAAACAATCTCCAAATGAATATCACACTGCATCCATTTCTGCTACAAACAACATGGGCAACCACCCCCCCAAGGGGGTCAGGACACATTCCACTAGGGCAACTTCCACCTCAACTTTTCTCAGAGGGGTCCCCTACCGGGGACATCCTGGAGGCTGCAACATGGATTCTGTTCATACCTTCACCAAGCATTACCACCTGCCTGTCTTCTCCAAAACCAAGGCAGGCTTTGCAACCACAGTCTTACAGGGCTTCCTAGCCAGCCCCCAGTCTTCTTGACTGCCTCCACCCTTTTCTTCAGCTTTGAGAATCAACCCAAGTGTGATGACTACAACAGTGAAACACGAAGAACATAGTACAGTTGTGTACACTTACCATAAATGTAGATGCTTGAGTGTATTCACTGTTAAAGTCCTGGTTTCCCATCCTCCATCCCCCTTGTCTCTCTCTCTCTCTCTCTTCCTCGCAGGAAATTTTCGGTATTTACTTTCTGCTAGTGGTGTTCTTCCACCATAACCTAACTCCCTTTTTGAGGGTTCCTGATATTTGGGGCAAGAAAAACTGATGTAATGGCATTGGCCGCCTGATTTTATACCACTGACGACCTGACGTCAGTCCTGGAGTGACAGCAACGGATGCAGAAATGCTAAGCCTCTTTTATTCGGGCCGACTGAGCGCTACCCCTGGCAGGATAATCCAAGTGTGATGACTGCAACAGTGAATACACTTGAACATCTACATTTATGGTAAGTGTACACAACTGTACTTTCTGCATCTGTTTGAATCTGTCCAGCTGTGCTGTGTTTCTCATGTGATTGAAAGGCTGATGTTTATTTTACTTTGATATTTAGTATTCTCATGTTTTCTATTTTATTATTTGATATTAAATATTTTTATAACTTTCATTATACTCTACCCTTTGTTAGTATTCATTTTACAAAGTATAATTAGATACCCTTGTAAGAGCTGACAGTGGTTGACTGGTGGCAGCGAGATTACCTTATAGTTTGGGCAGATGGGGTACAGCTAGTAAGTCTGTACCAGGCTTTTCCAGGAGAGAGAGAGAGAGAGAGAGAGAGTGTGTGTGTCAGCTACTTGGGTCTGAGACGCAGTGGTCCAAAGTGAGTCTTGTTTGGAATCTGGAGAGACAGAGTCCATTCCCAGTGGAGTGTGTTCCCTGTGTGCTGTTGGGAGAAATTGTGTTTGATGCAGAGAGCTGCATTTGAAAATATTGTGTAAATTCATTCCTGTTTTAACTGACTGTCACTCACTAGTGTCAGTGTTGAGGATTGAGACTCCTTGATTACTATCCTGGGGTAAAGAGAGGCCATTACACAAGCCATTCAACGTTGAGTCCTCAGATGGAGAGAGGGAGAGACTTGCAGTTTGATGGATGTATATAGACAGTTGCTCTACTGGCGTAACCATTTCCTTCAGGCAAGCAGACCTGCTTTTTTACCCTTCTTTTATATCAGGAGAAGCAAGGTGCAGGTTATTATCCAAAAGACGACCACCTCTCCTTTCATGTGTCTGGCAGCTTGGCGTCTTTCTTTTGTGCATAGTATGAAAAAGCCTTGTAGATATACATTAAAGCTGTTGTCTTTTTCTAAAAAGTTTTGGCTCAGACTGTGTGCGAGGCTGCTGTTGGGATTTCCATCTATGCCTTGTCCTGGCATTGCAAAATGAACATCCTTTCCAGGACCAGAGCAGTGTTTGCCATTGTTCTTTTGCAAGGCATATTTCTTTACACTTGGTCTGTGGCCAGGTTTTATACTATATTAATCTTTCCAGTTAATCTTATTTCAGTTGTGATCTTTGAAGTGAGCATAACAGCTGTGACCAAATTCACTATAACAATTATTTTTTTATATTTATATTTGAGAAAGGACTTGCTGAACTGTTCTGAAGGTCATTTATAGCTGTAACTTAAGCCAGAGGCATAAAAATACAGTAACATAATATGTATAGCAACTGAGCTGCATTTAGCTTCAGCCAAGGTATAACACTGAAAATACACAGACATTATTAGCAAGTTTCAAGAATGAGAATTGTATATATGGCATAGGAATTTCAGCAGTAAAACAATAAACCTACTGTAAGGCACATTTGGTAGTGCATTATACAGTATATGCAACTTATTTGGTTAGACACACCTTTATGAGATAGGAGGAGGTAAAGGAGGAATCCAGGGTGGAGAAGGAAGAAATGGGAAGTAGGGGAGAATAGTGGTAAAGATGTGCGTGGCTTTAATTATGTATGATGAAGTTGAGCCATCCTTCTTTACTTACAACTTTGATGATATTTATACAGTGTGTAATAGGACATTAAGTAATTTTTTTTAGTTCCACAACACTTGGTTTGTTGTACAGTGAGTGAAGTAAAATTAATACATTTTCACTTTTCTTTCTTGAGTTCCCTGATTTTGGGTGCATTTTCTGTTTACATGGTGGCAGTCATTCAGTGTGTCAAGGCTTTTCTTTTTCCCATTAGTTGTTTGACCTTCAAGTTATTAGATATAACTAAAGGTTTATGAGAAACACAGAGGGGCTTTACTCACTGCAAGAAAAATCCCTCTTATGTTTCATGTTTCTCACCCAGCTGAAATTTAACTGAAGTGAGACTTGGCAAAATGTAGGGGAAGCCATTTGTTTAAAAAAAAATGAATAGGACTAAGAATAGCACCTTGGGATATAATGGAGGTGGCTGAGCCAGTAGAGAAGTTGTTAGCAAAGTGTTCTTTGCATTTTGTGATCTTCTTCATATAGATCCCTGCTGCAGGAGCCTTAGCTGTATGTGTTATATTCTGCCAAGGATATAATAGCCAGACAGCTTCCAAAGCTTCTGGGCACCTTTCATGCAACCAATCCATTAGTCACCTTGAACTGAGCTAACTGAAAAAGACAGGCATGGGTGCCAGGCCTTCCAGAGCTTTCCTGCCACTGGAGAGAGAGCTCCTTTGCAACTTTTGAGGATCGACAGTCTGCTTGTGCTGTCCTTTACTGGGCAGTTAAGTTCCCTGTGGGGAAGAAACTTCCACATTATTTTTGTTTATTTTCATGTGCTTTCCTATTTAGGAAAGTTAGTTTTAACCTAGGATTTTGTATTGTAATGGACTGCCTTGAAACTTGACTATACTTTTAAATGGGAGTGCATTTTTTTCCTGAAAGTTTAAAAGTTGTTTAAAGTAGTTGAAAACCATTTTTTTCTGTGGAGGAATTATGTTTAGTTTACTTTTTGTGGCTGGCAAAGCGTTTTAAAGTGCTTTTTACTGTGTGTGTGTGTGTGTTTGAAAAAAAAAAACTGACTTTTAAACACTTTAAATTTTTACTGGCTTTTGCTGCTTGTTTTCCTTGAGAAAGATGCACTATTTTCGGCTTGACCATGGAATAATATGCCAGTTCCACAGAAAGAAGTTAGGAAAAACAGCCTTTGCCACCACATCAGGCTAGCAATTTGCTTTAGCCTAGGTGGGTAACTCTGCCGTGGTCAAAACTGGTTACTCAGACCACGTATCTTTTACCCAGGATCCCTGTGGTGTAGTACCTGTGGACAAGGGGTTGGCCAAATCTTCCATGGTTGTTGGGGGGTCCCCTCAGTGGAAGAGGTGCACACTTGTCCGTCCTGGGAGAGGGAATAAGGAAGACTTCCCCATCAGAATTTTGTGCCCATCTCTGAGGAAGCTACTGCTTCCATAAATAACACTTTGTCCCCATTTTTCCTGTTAAAAACAAACAGAAAACTAAGCATATATCTACTACTCCTCAGATTTCTTTAGACAGAAGTAGTTTACTGGGTGTGACTCAGGCTGTTGATCCTTCTTATAAGGTTATTTTTGGTAAAAAGAAAGAACGATGCCGCTTTTTCAAGAACAGATTCAAGGATTCTGAATCTAGATAGGAAGATGAAGGGATGATTCCATTTTTTTTCCATCGGATTTCTGATTCCGACTCAGAGAGCAGCTCATTTTCTGATTCTTCCTGTGGGAGTCTCCCTCTTTTTCTGAGACTGTTTCCAGAACGTGTTGGTGTTTTCACTGGGAGAACACTGAATTTTCTCAGTGTCTCAGAAAATACTGTGAACTGTTACAAAAGGATTTTCAAGAACCTTCACCCATGCCTCCAGTTCTGTCAACTTAGGTGGATGTCTGTCACTGCCTGCAGTCTTCCTGGCAGTCAGCATGCTACCCCTAAAAAAAGCAGATAATGTATCAAGTTCTTCAGTCTTGTGTACGTTTTTGTACACTCATCCCAATCCTGACCCAGAAGCTAGAGCTTTACTTAATCCAACTGTTGCTAAACATTTGGGTAGTCCCAGTCCTCTGTTTCTGATTAGAATGGGAAGGTTATTCATGAAAATAGGGAAAAAAGTATGCTTTTACAACTTTGATGTTGAGAATTTTGAATTGTCAGGGTTCTGACTAATTGTGAAAGTATGAGGAATATTTTGTATTCAGTTTATTCTTGTGAGGAAAAATCTGCTTTAAATAATTTAGTTTCTTCCATTTTACAGATCATATCTCAGTGTTTACAGTGTAGGCATGACTCAGTTGATTCTTCTAGGGCTATGGCCTCTGGTACTTTTTTGAGGAGATTTGCCTGTCTGTGTTCTCGGACATGAAAAATGAAATTTTAAATTCTATTTTTGATAAAAAATTAGTTTATGGTTCTTCAGCTGCAGAGGTTTTTAAAATGTGTGATGAAAGGGTTAAGTTGATACAGGGAATCTGTTAAGATTTTGCAGCCCTCCTTTTCCAAATTTTCTTAGATTTCTCTAACCTGTCATCCCATTTCAGCAGAAACAAGCAGTCCAGCAGTCTTATTAAAATGCAAGTAAACAGAAGTTTACAAAGAAATGGCAGGAGATTCTGATAAGGATTTATGAATGCACCCCCCCCCCCAAAAAAAAAAAAAGAGGACAGTCCAACAGTATTATTTAATGGACCTTGCCTCCCTGACAACTTTGGCTGTCCCTTTAATCTTCCAGAAAGTCTGAATATCCACTTTTGTTGTTGTCATCGGATAGTTTCAGACAGATTAGTTCTGAAGATCATTTGTCAAGTTCACAGATGGCAGTGGGAGGATATCTCACCCCCTCAGTTGGTAATTCCTTACCCACCAGACTCTTGTAATTCACCCTGTCCATCAAAACATGCTGGCTCATGGAGTGATAGAGCCAGTTCTTGCTTCCCAGGTTGGGAAATGTTTTTATTCAAGGATATTTTTATTGTCAAAGAAAGAAAATGATTGGAGACCAGTTTTGGATTGTTCTTTCCTAAATCTGTGTGAGATAGTACCCATTTGTTAGTTGCTGTCACTATCACTTCATAACCTGTTATCTGATGTTCTTCGTGTTTCACTGTTGCAGTCATCACATTTGGGTTATCTGCTTGCAGTAGCCCTCAGTCTGCCTGATTATCAAAGTCTTGGGCCCTGCGTTGGTTGTTGTCTCATCTTCTGTGACATCAGGTAGTTTGGGGTATAAAGCATGCAGCCGATGCCATTACATCAGTCTTTCTTGCCGTGCGGTGCCCGAAGCAGAAGCAGTTCGCAAGTGCAAGTCGGCCGACTCCTGAAATTTTCGTTTTTGAGTTTCAGAACCGAAGTCTTCAACTAAAGCTTTTAAATACCCCATTGGGGAAACTTTTTCTTGCTCTAACTCAATGTCAGTAAAAGTCAGTAATTGTATTTCTTGTGGAAAGCAAATACCTCATAAAGTTTTTCATTCGTACTGTATTCCTTGCCTCGGCCCTGACCACGACCTACCTCGCTGTCAATTTTGTGCCTTATTTAAACAACGAACTATCCGTCGTCGGTATATTTACGCTTCTAAATATTTTGGTACTCAGTTTAATTATCCAGATATGTCTTCGGTAAGCCATCCGACTACCGACATTCCGAAAAAACGCAAAGATAAAGACAGAGACAGGCCGCCTAGGTCCAAAGCTGTTGACGACGCTACTCCTAAGCCAGTTGCCAGTTCGCCAGTACTCAGTGAGGCGCTTTCGCAGCCCCTGATACCCACTACTTCCGATTTGCAGACCCATTTGGAGTCCGGTATGCCGCGAGATGCTTCAACTGTGGAACCTGCGGATGTCTCTACCTTGGATGGGTCTGGAGCTGCTGTGCAGGCACTGGCTTCTGAGGGTATATTCAGGCCTACTGACTTGCATATTAAACCAACGCCATCTTCTTCTTCAAGGCCTAAAACATGAACCATGCTTAAAAAAACGATGCCCAGACCGCATGGTCAGGCCTCTATGCCTAAAAAACAAATAAGAATGGCTGAAGACCTTATTACTTTAATCAGGGGAAGCCACCCTTTCCCTTCTAAGAGACCTAGGACTGAATTTGCTTATGATACTTCTGACCAGGATTCTGAAATTTCTGTTTCCTCTGATGACCAGGATTTACCCTTATCTACCTATGAGGATTCTGATGCAGAGGACTCTATTCCCTCTGCCCCCCCCAGAGGATTTCTCTTTTCGTGAAACCTTGCATACTCTTAGGGAGCATTTTCGCTGGGAAAGCCAGGATTACTCTGATTCTAAAAAGGCTTAGGGATTTCTTACTCCTGCCTCAACACAGGCCTTTTAGCTATCCCTCCTGTACTAGACATTGTTGATGATGCCTTTTCGGAATCTAGCTTGGCCCTGACTCTTTACCTCCTGCTCCCAGAAAACCTGAAAGATATTACATGGTTCCTCACTCTCACAAGTTCCTTTTAAAAAATCGTACTGCGGATCCTGAGACCATTTCACAGGGACCAAAGGGCATTAAGGCTACTACTTCCAAAAGTCCTACCCCTTCTGACAGAGACTCCAGGGCACTGGAAAGATGGGGTCAGAAGGTATACATTTCTGCAACCTTGGCCATTAGGACCTTGAACTGTCAGTTTCATATGTTAAAGTATCAGCAGCATATTAATGGATTGCTTCAACAGAAAATGATGTTGATTCCTGACTGTGCTGAAAATAAGGATTTACAGGATTTAATGCATTCTGCTGAGCAGGTTGGAAAACATACTTTGCAGTGTGGTTTTGATTCACTAGAGGTATCTGGCTGCTGTCACTAGGTCTGCACTTAGTATGCTTGGCTTAAGGAGCAATCTTTGCCAGATCATGTTCAAGCTAAATTGCTGGATGCTCCCTTAAATCATGACTGCCTGTTTGACAACAAAGCAGAAGAAGTTCTTAAAAAGATGGAGGAAAAAGCTAAATCTATGCAAACTGTTAAATATTTCCTACAAGTGCTGCCTCCAAGATTTAGTAGACATTGGCCCTCTAAGAATTGGCCCTTTCCTGCCTCTTCCAGGCCTTCTCAGTCCAAACCCAGAACCAGCAGAACACCTAGGCTTCATTCCCAGGGTATGCACAGGACTAAGCAGTGGGGGGTTCCCACTTCCAAATCAGGGGGTAGTAAGACTCCACCCTGTGGTAAGCGGTCTCAATGACTTAACTTTAAAACTTCCAAGCACTTCTCAACTGACTGCTCCTATAGGGGGAAAGATTGCTCTGCAGGCCAAAAACTGGGAACTTATTACCCAGGACAAATGGGTTTTAAATATAGTTTCCCAAGCATACAGATTTCACTTCCACACATTACCAACCCCAAATGGTTGGCCAGATCTACCCCCAAATCAGTGGGCAGAGGCTCAAAAGCAAGTACAGTCTCTCTTAAGCATAAAGGCTATTCAAACTGTACCAGAAGAGAAAAAGGGACAAGGTTTCTACTCAAGACTTTTCCTGGTACCCAGAAAAGACAATTCATGGCATCCTGTCCTGGACCTTTCTATCTTAAACACCTTTTTGGTGATTCCAAAATTCAAGATGGTAACTCTTCACCAGTTGCTTCCTATGCTTGGCAAAGATGCATGGTTGGCAACACTGGATTTAAAGGAAGCCTGCGTGCACATCCCAATCAAGGACTCTTGAAGAAGATACCTGTGCTTCAAAGCAAGCTACATGCACGATCATTTCTTTGCACTGCCCTTTGGCTTATCTACTGCGCCCAGGGTATTCACAAAGTGCCTAGCTCCAGTCATTGCATTTTGCAGGCAAATAAATATTCAGATATACCCATACCTGGATGATTGTCTAATTCAGGCAGAAAGCCAGGGCATACTTTTGAATCATCTGGCATTTGTACAAAAGGTGCTAACTTATCTGGGGTACACCATAAATGAAAAGAAATCACATCTGGTACCCTTGCAACAAATTATATTCCTTGGAGCAGGCTTGAACACAACTTCCCAGATGGCTTTCCTCATGCCAGAGAAACAAATTCATTTGACATCTTACTTCAAACTAATGGCCACAAAGACCCTGCTATCTGCAAGGCAAATACTGCAAGCCTTGGGGTTCATGGCTTCCTGCATTCTACTCATTCCATGTGCAAGACTGCATATGGGGAAGCTATAATGCTATCTAAAAAGCCTGTGGTGTCAACATTCTCAGGATCTGGAAGCAATGATTCGTATCATACCTTGCCTATGGTTAGAGTTCCTTTGGTGGGCAGAGGCCTACCACCAAAACAAGGGACTGCCATTCACTCTACCCCCTGCCGCCCATACCCTAACAACAGACGCATCAGACTATGCATGGGGGACTCACCTGTCAGGGAAGTGCATTCAGGGCAAATGGAACCCAAGTCAAATGCACCTGCATATCAATCTAAAAGAAATGTTAGCTGTACAGAAAGCTCTGATAGCCTTCAAGGACCAAATTCTTCCAGGACAATTATTGGTAAAGACGGACAACACCACTGTTATGTGGTACATAAACATGCATGGGGGTACCCATTCTTACCCCCTCTGCAAACTAGCCATGGCTTTGTGGAACACAGCCTTGAGCTACCAAGTGCATCTACAGGCTCAATCCCTGCCAGGAAGACTAAATACCCTGACAGACGAATTAAGTAGAAATCTCATGGACCCACATGAGTGGAAACTGGAACCAAACCATTCAACATGTTGATAAACAAATGGGGGAGCCCAGATATAGACGTGTTTGCCCCCCCATAACTACCAATTGGACAAATTCTGCACAAGGCCTCCCCACAAACAAACTTGGAAAGTGGATGCTCTGTCCTTCAGCTGGAAAAATCTATCAGTTTATGCCTTTCCCCCACTGCCTCTCCTCTCCAAAGTACTACTAAAGATCAAACAGGACAAACCAAGGACAATACTGATTGCACCAGACTGGCCATGCCAACACTGGTACCCCTCTTGCGTAGTGTGTCACTGCTGGCTCCATGGAACCTGCTTCAGACCCCTACCCTGCTGTTACAGCAAGAGAGCCAGATTCTGCACCCTCTGCTTCAAACCCTGAACCTGGCAGCCTGGCTAATTACCTAATCTCTCAGTCATCATCCCTCAGTAAAGAAGTTTTGGATGTTATTTTGGAGGCAAGGAGACCTAGTACTAGAAAATCTTATGCTGAAAAATGTAAAATATTCTGTGCCTGGAACCAAACTCAAAGGATGGGCACAGCAGTGCCCAGCTTTCCTCAGATTCTTCAGTACGTAACTGAGATGCTTCACAAGGGCCTTTCTTTTTTCTCCATCAAAATTCACGCCTCAGCTATTTCAGCTCATTACAACACAGAACCACCCCTCTTCTCTCAGCCACTGCTCAAGCAGTTCCTCAGAGGTGCCAAAAACTTAAGACCACCCAGGAGAGCCCCAACTCCAGCCTGGGACCTAAACTTTGTATTGAAAAAACTAACTCTTCCTCCTTTTGAGCCAGCTGCAAGTGCAGATTTGAAATTCTTTTCTTGGAAAACAGCTTTCCTTTTAGCAATCACTTCAGCAAGAAGGGTATCTGAATTACAGGCCCTTACGACGGCAGTGGAGCCTTTCATCATCTTTCATGCGGACAGGGTGTCCCTCAGGACCAATCCCTCCCTCATGCCCAAAGTGGTATCCAGTGTGGCTCTTAATCAGTCCATTCATTTGCCAACCTTCTTTTCTAATCCACAGAACAAAGGGGAATGATGCATACTGCACTCCTTAGATGTGCACAGACAACTTAGATTGTACTTGGACAGGACTAAACTTCAAAGGAAATCTGAACAACTGCTGGTGGCATTTGCTGTAGGGGCAGAGGGAAAGGCTATTTCAGAGCAAACTATTTTTAAATGGATAGGCCATTGCATTCATTTCTTCTATAAGCACCATGGAAAACATATCCCACAGGGGGTTAGACCCCATTCAACCAGGGCTGCATCTAGTTCTACAGCCTTTCTCAGAGGTGTTCCTACCAGGGACATCCTAGAAGCTGCTACCTGGAGTTCTGTACATATTTTCACCAAGCATTACCACTTGCCAATTTTCTCTAAATCTAGAGCTGGCTTTGTCCCATCCTTAGCTTTGGGAATCTACCCAAATGTGATGACTGCAACAGTGAAACATGAAGAACATAGTACAGTTGTGTACACTTACCATAAATGTAGATGTTCGAGTGTATTCACTGTTGCAGTCCTGGTTACCCTCCCTCCAGCCCCCTGACTTCTTTTGGCTATACCTCTACTCTCCTTTACTATGCTTAAAAGCTTTTTGGTGTATTTGCTTTTTTGTTGGAGGTATACCATTGTATGTGTGTGTGTGTATATATATATATATATATATATATATATATATATATATATATATATATATATATATAATTGCTTCCCATTAGGGGGGCACCTGACATCTGGGGCAAGAAAAACTGATGTAATGGTGTCGGCTGCATGCTTTATACCCCTGGCTACCTGACATAATGGAAGATGAGACAGCAACCGACGCAGGATCCAAGACTTTGATAATCAGGTCAACGGAGGGCTACTGCAAGCAAATAAACCAAATGTGATAACTGCAACAGTGAATACACTTGAGCATCTACATGTATGGTAAGTGTACACAACTGTACTTTCTTCCTCATTTAAGTTTCTTGGTAACACTAGATTTAAAATATCCTTTTCACATAACAGTTCATCCAGACTTCAAGCATTTCTTAAGATTATGTGTGGCTGGATCACATTATCCATTCTCTGCCTTAACCTTTGGAATGTCCACTACAACAAGAGTATTCACAAAGTATATAGCTCCAGTTATAACTCATTGCAGTCTACATGGTATCCCCATTTTTCCATATTTGGATGACTTGCTTATCTTTGCAGAGTCTTTTTTCAAAGTGTCAGGAATCTCTCACTTCAGTAAGAAATTTCTAAGTCAAGCCAGGATTCCAAGAGAACATTCAGAACTCTCTTTTTGACTTGCTCTCACAGGGCATGGTTCCTGGCATGTCATCTAGACCCCTCAGTTCAAAGATGCCCCCCCCCCCTCACAGGAAAAATAAATATCTAGATCTGTTTCTAAGGTTTTCCATTCAGACTTTGGACACTGGGATGGAATATCTCAGGATTTTGAGTCTCATGTCATGCATGATTCTCATGATATCCCTGGCAAGACTTCACATGAGAATGATACATTGGTATCTGAAGTCTGTCTGTTTCCAGCATCAACATCCATTGTTTTTTTCAAATCCCAGTCTGGGGTTTGTCAGAGGAGAAATTACTTGGTGGTGATGGTAAATTTCCCCAAATCTAGGTCTCTCCGTCTCCCTTCCTGGTCCAAAGCAGTTGGTCACTGCTGACACCTCTGACTTTGCTTTGGGAGCAGTTTCAGAAGGGATAAAAGTGCAAGTTGTGTGGGATATCAGGGATGGATGTGTGCATATACATTTAAAAGAGATGCTTGCCCTGATCAAGGCACTCAACTCTTTGAATCATCTTTGGTCCCCTGGACCAGTTCAGTTTGTTAGACACCACAGTCATGGTACCTCAACAAGAAAGGATGAACCAGGTTGTACCCCCTTTGAAGACTTGGGATGTAGCTTCACAACACAGTGTCACTCTACAGGCATCATACTTTCTGTCCGAGCAAAACTGTGTGGCAGACAAGCTGAAGAGGACAAGGGAAGATCCTTGTGAATGGAAACAGGATCAGAGATTGTTTCAAGGTCTGATCCATCTATGGAGAGTTCCTCACCCTGACCTTTTTTGTCTTGTTTCTGAAAAAATCAGCTGGCAAGATTCAGTTCCAGGATTCCATGCAAGAGGGACCTGGAAGACAGATGCCTTGTCCTTTCTTTGGACAGGAATGTTCTTGGATAATTTTCCACCCTTTCCACTGATATCCAAGGTACTTCTGAAGATTCAGAAGGAATGCCTTCAGATCATTGTGGTCACTGCCTTCTGCCCCAGCCAGCAGTGGTTCTCCTTTCTTTTAGAAATGACCAAGGGCAATTAACACAAGCTTCTTCACAGAGTTGATGTACTTACACAGGATCAGGGGTATTTGATACATCTCGTTCCCAATCAAATTCATCTGACTGCCTAGATAGAGTTTTAATTCCCTTTAGGCACGCTGTTACTGAAAACATGCTGCAGGTACAAATGAAGGCAAGAAAGCCTGCTTTTAGACAGTCCACTATTAGCAAATTCAAAAGCTTTTCTGGTTAGTTCCAACAACATAACCATAACATTCAGGGTTAGTGGTTTTCTGGCTTTAAAGTATTTGCTTGAGTTACTATGCTATATTTGTTCTTACTCCTCCATCAGGGCTCATGTATCGTCCATTTCAGTATGCCTGCTCATAGATCTTCCTTTTTCAGTGCATTCTGAAGTCAAAATGTTCTTGACAGGGTTTATGCTTGAGTAACCTCCAAGAAAACTAATGCCTCCTCCTGGGGAATCTTAATTTTGTGTTAGAGAAGCTAGTACTTGCTCCATTTTAAGAGCTAGTTTGCCTGGTTTGAGGTTCTCAATGTGGAAAACAGTTTTGCTGATTGCTTTGACCTGTGCAAGAAGAGTATCTGAGTTGCAAGCTCTTATGGTGAATCAACCGTACCTCATTTTCCACAGAGACAAAGTTTCTTTTAGAACTAATCCTTCTTGTATGCCTAAAGTGGCAGTTATAGAACAATAAGTTGTATAAAAAAATTATAATGTCTGGGAAATCAGAAACAATTAAGTCATTGTTTGTTAATTACATTAGACCCAAACTCAGATATGGAATAACAATATGAAAATGTAAGAATGCACCCATGAGTAAACTGGGAAGAGTGCAGCAGAAATTTTCCAAGAGCATCCATGGACTTAAGGATATGTATGACTGACTCTGGGTTTGTTCTACTCCCCTTTCCGTTAAAGGCAGGTTTAATAAGTGCTTGTCTCCAGTCTTGAGGAATCTCCCCATATTTATATGACCTAGTAAATAATAGATATAATGGTACTATAAGTTCTTGGAAGTGTTTTCAGGTAATTAATATTTATAAGTGTAATGTGTAGTATATAATCCACCATCTCCACTTTTGCCTATGCAGTCATTTATAGAAAGCCAAGAAGTATTGACTGGTAACTGAGAATGAGGAAGGATGTAGTTTAAGAAGAGATTCTGAAACAGCAAGCATATCCATGTTGTAAACAATGAGTCAGGTTTCTGAGAGCACCTGTTTATCTTATTTTTGACCCAGCAGTTAAGGTGGACAATTTCTAGCCTTTTGAAAGTCCAGGTGAATTGCTAACATGTAGGTTAGAGTGTTGAGTACTATTGTTAGGAAGATTAAGTGCAGGATTCATGGTGCCAGTCTGTGATATCACAAGATAGGAAAATAGGCATGAGAGAAAGAAGTACTTGAGTACAGATTTTAAGATCTGGAGAAATTAAATGCTACATTGAGAGGTAATTGTAAGTAAAATAATAACTGACTGCGGAAGTATGGAGGAAGGAGATTTGAATTTCCCGGAGCTCCCATCTACTTGGAATCCTTGCCACACTCCCGAGAGTGTCCTGAATTAATCCTGCTCCATCTGTGACAGATAAGAGAGTTTTTTATTTTATTGCATTTCAGTTAACTGCTTTAGAGGTGCTACTGATTCATTTTTGTTTTATTTGTTGATTTGGTACTCTAAATCATTTTAAAAGTATCCAATACCTGAAATCGCCTTTTCCAAGAAGCTTGTTTAAGTTCTTTTGTGTTAGCATTGCACTCTCAAGCAATCTTTTTTCTTAAGAAGTCTGTGATAGTCCACCTAGTGGTTGTAGGCAGTGGCCTGGTCTATGTGAGTTGAGAAACTCAGCAGAAAACTGTAAGCCAGGGACTTAGTTATTTGTTGTTGAATTGCACTTGAGAATCCTTTACTATGCTTTTATATTCGGAAGTATCGGGTCATCTGTCTTTTGGCAGAAGGTGTTTGTTTGGTTTCTCTGAGTTGGGAAACACTCCAGGAGAACTCAAAGTGTAATTTACTGGCCAGAGGTCATAGGAGTTAGTGTTAATTTTTTTTTGTTTGTGATAAATTAGGCACACTTGTACTGAACTGCTCACTATGCAGTGATGGTTGGCAGTGCTCCGTAGTAAAATTGACCTGTAAAACATTGTAACCTGTAACACAGTGAAGCGATGAGTGGAGTTAACCTTATATGCAACTAGTTCATCAAACAGCACTAATACCATATTCTAGCATTGTCTAACTTCTGCCGTTAACCTTGGAAACCACCACAGGAGACCTCTGTAAAACCCACTCCTTAAACCTTAATACACCACCCTAATACATGTCTGGACAGCATGGAAATGAAATTTCCAAATGTTTTTGTTGCCAGCTTGGTAGATAAGGACATCCTGACACAATGTAACAATTGTCTCATGTTCTCCAAAAACCATTTAATCATTAAAGAAACTAACACAGTATGCACGAGATTTATGTACAAAACTTCCCTGGATGCAAAACTCTCACTTAAAATAATGTTGTCAAGAACACACACACCACACATCCTCCACACGTACTGCTCACCACACACGCACTCAGAGGCACTTAAAAGAAAACTTCCCAAACTTCAAAGACCTCTTAAGCCTACAAACCACAACACCTATCAACGCAGTCTCTAAAACACACATCAAAAGCAACAATGAACTCCACACATAAGCCTACACCCAATGGACCCCCAAGATTGAAACCCATAAGGCAAGCAAACACTTTACCTAGGACTGTTGTCATAGGAGATTCCATTATACAACACACAGATGGCCCAATCAACTGGCTAGACAACGAGAAGATAACAGCTGCTTATCTTGAGCCAAGGTCCTCAGTATCATACATGCACTTAAGTCACTGTACCACAGGTACAAATATGTTTCTGTCAAAGTCCATGTGGGTGTATATGACCTGAGATGTACCACACTGGACTATATGAAGAGAGACGTTATGGATTTGTCTCTGCGTATGTGTCACAGGCAGGTATGTGCCTTGCATTGAGCACCATTCTGTCTTCACCAAGGAACATACCACAGTATTAAAAAAAAAAAAAGATTGATTTTTTACAATTGGCTTAGTTTCTGGTGTCATTCCACATGGTTTTAATATCTGTCAGCATTGCAGAACATGGTTAACAGATCACAATGGTCTGCACCTCTCGTTCCTGGGCTTTTGGATATTGGGTAAAACTTTATCAACTCCCCCCTTAGAGCCTTTTTTAGGTAATGCCAAAATGACAAACCTGCCACCTTACCCCCCCAAAAAAAGCTCAAAGCAACCTTAAGGTATTACTGCTTAGTCCTTGGAGCCTCGACAAGAAATTGTACCATTACTGAGCCTTGTTTTAAAGCCACAGGAATTATTGTGGCAGTGTAAGGCTGCAGTACCTTCCACACATTTAGACCAAGAGCAGCACAGGCTGGGTATAAAGGTGGAGGTGTCTCGATCTACATCAGCAACAAATATACCTCCAGGTTGCTTAAACAGGACGATGTACTGGAGTACATCTCCGTGCAGGTTATCATAGATAAAGTCCCTTAGCATATCCTGGCTAAATACAGGTCACCATCTATGCCCCAAGAATGTCATAACTCATACCTAGACCGACTGGAGGTAGTCACCATCCAACTAAATACCCAATTCATGGGGGATTTTGATTACTCCTTTAGCTTATACTGATTCAGACTCACAGGGACAATGTTGCCTAGACTTTAACACATACACCATGGACAAGATAGTACATGCTTCAACCACAGGGTCAAACATGCAGGATCTAGTACTCACCAACATGGGAGAGCACTGCACCACCCCATGTCATGTCCTCATGGGTGTGGTCAGATCACAGGAGCTGTCTCTTTCAAAATAAAAATCAACTTGGAAAGCCCAACTTAACCTTTAACTTATAGGAACTGTTCTACAGCAAAGTGTATCCTTCTGAGTTTCAGTTTGTCAAAATTCAGTGCCCCCCCCTCGAAGCCTGAGAACACAACATATGCAGAATTGTTCCCAGTAACCCTGTGCAAATGTTTGAGTAACTGCTTAGAGGCTGCTTTGCCTATCAGAAGTAAGCCTATAACAAACACCAAAAGGAAACCACATTGGTGGAATCCCATCCCTAACAGGATGTATGAGAAAAGTAAAACAAGTCTTGGCCAAAATCAGAAAGAGCTACTCTGATGAAGACAAGAGCTCAGCGATTAAACCAAACAAGAAATTATGAGGATTAAGTCCCACATGACGAAGTACAGGGTCAGGATAGCCTCTCAGGCTAAGGACAACCACAAGACCTTCAGCTGTGTCTGAAATCTTAAAGGCAACACACAGAAGTGTGCTGAATTGGTGGTAGATGACACCATCTTCACTGAGCAAAGAACCGTAGCGAATATGCTGACTGACAAATTCAGCTCTAACTTTACCCCCTGCTTACCCCTGTGAAATTCCTTCCTGCATATCCCTCCAACTATCAGCAGTGAGTAGGTCTTTCCCAGTGCCAAAAACACTGCCTCAGTGGGCCCTAACAATATTCCAGGTTGCTTCCTAAATAGCTTAAAACATGACCTTTCAGAAAAGTTAAAAAAATGACATTTCAGGACCACTTGAGGCACTTTTCAGCTACAGCCTCAAAACAGGTTGCCTACCAAGTGAATAGAGGGAGTGCAACAGTCATCCCTCTTCACAAAGGTGGTCCATCAGCCAACCCTGGAAAATGCAGACCTATCAGCTTGACAAGTGTAATATGCAAAGCCATGGAATAAATCATCATGGAAATGATGATCAGTAAGGACATTTACAAACTACAAATACTGGATCCATCCCAGCTTGGCATTGTTAAGGGAAGGTTTTGCATACTTAACCTGGTAGACTTCTTCAAGAGGGTCATTAAGGCAATGGATGAGGGGAAGACCATACATACTGCCTACTTTGACCTGGCTAAGGCATTGACTATGATCCCCTACTCAGGTATTGTTGACCAGCTCACCAAACTAGGCATAAATCCCTACCTAATTTTCTGGATTGCCAGCAGGCTCACATATTGGACCCAAGAAGTTAGGATTGGTGAGACCATCTCCACCAAAAAAACAATCCCCAGTGGAGTACCTCATGGATCTGTACAGGGCCTGCTTCTGTTTGATGTCTACTTCTCGGAAGCCAAAGCAAATGTCAAGGGCCTCTGGCTCACCAAGTTCGCAGATGATTGTAAATTGGGAGCGATCATAGATTTCTAATATCCTGCAAGAAGGCCAAACACGGACAAATGACTGGTGCCAAAGCCACAGCTTCATGCACTTCATACTGTTGAATTTTATAGTTCCCTTTGAGAAAATGTCCACACAAACCAATTACTCTGTTGTTAAAACACCCCAAAGAGTTGACCCAGTAGTTAGAAATTTGGGAACATACATAGACAGTAATCTGACCTTCGACCAACATGTAGCCAAGATAGTGCAAAACTCATATTATGTTGCCCAGTTTATTAGTAAGGGTATGAGATCCAGGTCCAAAGATGTTATAGAACACTTTACTCGGCCCTTATCATTGAGTACAGTGCCCTGTTTGGCATGTACCTAACCAGGCATTTGCAACATCCAGCGAGGTTCCTTACCAGGAGAATCCAGGTGATTAACACACTGTCCTACTGATATGGCCTGAAGGCCCTAGCTCAATACCCAGTCCTCTTACAGGTTACTGAGAGGCAGTCTCTGCAATGCATATAAGGCATCCTCAGATCCAGCCTTTGTGGATGTTTTGCACATTCGCAAAACAAACGGTAGTAAAAACAGTAGAGCCAAGGATCTAAACTTTGCCTGCAACATAAGTAGAACATGCTCAAGAAACTGATGAGTGTCTCAAAGGATCCTTGCATTATGGAATTTGTTTCTCCATGCATGTGAAGCAGAGTTCATCCCTTACCCTATTCATATGTAACCTTGATCATTGAATGGGAAATTGTAAATTCACCTCTGGTCTAGCCCTCATGTCTCTAATGGACAGAGGCAGATAGTAAGTAAAATGCTACCTGCCTAACATACCCCAGCCACCCCCCCCTCCACACACACGCATACACACACAAAGCTATTAGCCACCTACAAACTAGCATATCCCCCCTAATAGATACCAAAGGTACACGAGGACGCAATTAGGATGGGTTGCATGGCTAAGCTTATAAAAGCCATGGTGGTTGTTAGTCTAGTGTATACCTATGAACCTAATCCTAAAGTGGAATACTTGCACATAGGAGGGTGACTATTAGCATTTTGTAGGTAAGGAAAAAGGTGGCTCTAACAAAGTCTAAATATGTTGTGAAAACAAGCCTTTTTTCTTTGTTTTTTTGTTTTTTTTTTTTTTAATGGCATGATGGACAGTCATTCATTGGCCTGTAAAGCTAAGATTGCTCACCCTGAGGAGTAGCTAGTTCCAGTACCTGTTATAAAAATATGTTGATTGTGAGAATTTTCTCAATGTCCACCTGTTCCTCATTGCATTCCATTACCTAGCACTACAGTTTAGATATGCTTTCTTAGAGTTATTATTCTTACTTATGTTGGTGCTGCCTTGTTTGTTCCTTGCTGTCACATTGCCAGCTATAGAGAACTCCTGACAGGTATCCGAGTACTCTACATACCAGATGATATCCAAGATCGCATAATGCAGTGCATGTCTAATACCGTTCTTATGTTTAGTTCTTGTTGGATTATTCTACTACCTGTTTCAAGTGTAATTTGCAATTTTTACAGGTTTATAAATGTTTATTATTCATTTTTTGTGCATTTTTCAAGTGCTGCTTTCTCATATTCCATTTTGGGAGTGCAGGGCTGGGTATGTTCTCCTGTACTGACATGATATCACCACTTGCCACTTTGAAGCTTCTGAATGGTACACTTAAGGCTCCAGGATAATTTTTCCCTAGGATCTGACACCTGTATCACCATCAGCATAGGAGGAGGAGGAGATATCTGTACACTGTGAGGAAATTGAAGTAGATCAGATCAAGGCTTTGTTCATTTAACTGGAGACCCAAGACCTTGAAGGCTGACTTGAACTATCAAACTCAGCCCGAAGATGCCTAAGCCAAAACAGATATCTGATAGTTTACCTCTGCCTAGGTAGAGCAGACCCTCTTTCTCTCAGGCTTCATTTTAGTATCTCTTCAAATTAGCTTATAACTGTATGGAATTCTTATAGCCCAAACAGCCCAGCACTAGAAACCTTCATTGTTTGGGGTGGTCTTTGCAAAACCGTCTCCCCAGAGGGATTTGGATACCTCTGACTCAGAGATGAAAGAATTGACATATATTGGACAGCTGTACATACAGGAAGTTTTAGGTATCAGGAGCCCAAACCGTTAACCATTCCTCATTGATGCATTTAGTAGTGTATCTGTACAGTTGGATTCCCAGCCTCATGCTTCTGTGAAGCCAGACCCTTTCCATTGAGTCCATGATGACTTCCACAAGCACTAGTATGAAATCCTGTGGCTAATCCGGTAGTGTTTATCTTTGAATTCCAGCAAGGGATCTAATGTGGCTTCATCTAGTTTCCCTGTAATAGATGGAACAGAATCCTAAACCACTTTGGAAAAAAAAAACAAAACAAAAAAAAAAAACTTGAACCTCTGCTTCACTTGGCTGTCCAGGCTGTGACATGCTACAGTTTTAGGAGCCCGTACATATCCATCGGAGACCCAAGGCAGTAAGGATAAGGGTCTAAGGTGGGAGGAGCGGAGCCTGCAGCCTTGATTCCCAGGTTGTAAGCTTTCAATGAAATGCAGCTGAGATGCAGTGAATGCATCATGCAAGGCAGCTATTAACGGGATCTGTGACTGTGAGACATTCTTGGCTGAGAGCTCTGCCTGTACCAAAGTTTATGAAAAGTAGAAGTCCTTGATGCCTCCTAGGCAAGGAGCATTTTTTTACCTCTTGCATGGAATATTTTTAAGAAATGGCAGGACAAGGGGAAAAACTGTGTAATCAAAGACCTTCTTAATTGCACTGTACCTAGTTATATTAGAAACTAGTTTAGTAAAAGCTGGTCCTTCAACCCTAAGCAGGACAAGGGTAAGTCACAGAAAGGCTAAAAGGGTCATTGCAAAAATATTGGCAAGTGGACTGGAGTGGAAAACCTGGGGCACTTGAGTCATGACACTTGGAGGGAGCAGCTGTGCTATGACTTAGCAAAGCTAGCCACTCTCCCCACCCCCTCAAAACCAACCCCCCAAATATCCACACCGCTGTTATCATGGTTTCCCATAACCCTCTTCAGACTTGCCTTCTTTTTGAATAATGGGAGGAGGGGCATCACACAGGACAAGTGGGCCCAAGTGGGTCTTGCAGATATTAAAGCTAGATTGCAGACTGCATTTCCAAAGAAAACCAAAATTTCTAGGTTTACTGCAGGTCCCCAAGGCTCAAATCCACTTCACCCCCATCTCTGCTAAAAAAAATTTGGTAGCCCAGGGAGCCATAAAAATGGTACCAGAAAAATAAATGTTACTAAGGAATAAGATTTTACTGTAGACTGTTCCTAGTCCCAAGAAAATGAGGAATGTGATAGCCCATTTTAGATCTTTACAGACTGAGCAGGTTTATAAAAGTTCCAAGATTCAAAATGCTGACCTTGAAGAACTTTCTACCTTTGCGCCTTCTGTAGTCACCATGGACTTAAGAAACATATCTTCACATCCCACTCAGTAAAGATAGCCAAGACCGTTCCTCAGATTTGAAGCAGGAGGTTCACACTGCCTGCTCAACTCATTGCCTTTTGACTTCTCTTTCTGCACCAAAAGTATTTACGGAGTGTCTGGCTCCAGTACAGGGTTGCCACCTTTCTTTGTGGTCACAACCCTCACATTACCTGTAATCCCGTCCATTCCTATCCCCTCTCCTGACCATGCTCTGCCCATTTTGTGATGTCACTGTGACACCAGCTGACAGGAATGCCTTCTTTTTCCATTCCTGATGCATTCTTTCAGACAATTTGTTATGCTTTTCTGTAAAAAAAAAAAAAAAACATAGCAAATCAGCGATGAAACTCTTCTCGTCTGTTTCCCTTTTAGAAACAAAATACTGGAGTTTGTACAGTGTTTTCCGGACTTCGAGAGAATCAGTTTGATTTCTGGATAGTCTGGAAATAAAATTGGATGGGTGGCAACCTTACTGCAGTAGTTGCCTTTTGAAGAATGAAGGGCATTCACACTTCGCTAAACCTAGGTACTAGTATGACCTAGGCAATATTGAAATAGGTCAAATTTGAAAGTTTACCAGTCCTTAGGACCTTCTTTAAATCTTCCAAAGTCACACTTACTTCCATTGAAACAAATGCTGATCCTAGTGGCACTGATGGCCACTTAAAAGCTAAGGACATTCATAGGTTCATAATTAAGTTAGGCAATTGGTCTGCAGACCATTTTACCCTAGCCAAAAAACCCTATTCAGAATTTCCCCTGAGCCTCAAGGAGGGCAAGACGAGATAGACTGGGAGAGAAATTGAGGCTGCCCATCCAGTTTTCTAGATTTACTTGAAGGTGGCAAGAGTTCTACTCTGCTTGAAATGTAGTTGAAGTCTATTCCAAAGGTGAGGGATTAGTTGGGATGTGAATCTCACACCAACCTGTCATATTTATTTGCTGATGAAAGTTTAGTTCTGTTAATTAATTGTTTGATGTACCATTAGTTCTTTGAAGGAACAGGAGATCAAATAGGGTTGGATCTTCCATGGCACAAAAGGCTAAACCTAGACCACAACAGAGGAGTATGTAAGAGACTAAGTACAGAGAAAGACCTGCCAGTCTCTCCTGATAACTAAGAATCTGAAGCAGGTACTTTTGGGTATCGGATCCAATCTCGGATCCGAGCCGGCAACTTGTTTCACAGCTATCAGATCCAAGCTCCTAGCTCCTCCCCTTACCCATAATCCCCTGTCAACCCTGACTGACCTCAGATCTAGTTTGCCGCGCTTAGTGAAAGCAGCTAGATTTAGAGCTCCTAGTATCGCAGATAAGTTTTTCAACTTTATTGTAATTGTAAAATTTTTAGTAAAAGGTTGAGTGCGTTAGGTTCCCTTTATTTTAGCCTTAGAAACTTGTATTTTTGTTAGTGTAAATTCCTCCCCTCACTGGGGCGTAGTGTTTGTGTGGGTCGGTGTGTGTTTGGGGCCTTGTGTGAGTGAGTTTGCTTTTTTTCGTAGTACAATGTCAGAGGCCCCAAAACCGATCTTCTCTAAATGCACAGAGTGTGGCCATAAGCTTTCACCGGCGGATGGCCACACTTGGTGTGTTCGGTGCCTTGGGGTTGACCACCTGTCCTCCGGGTGTGCTATCTGCGCAGGGTTCAACCCCAGGGCACTGAAAGAGCGGAGGTTGAAGCTGATCCTGGCGGGACTTTTGCCCCCGGATTCGGCTTTGGCCTCCGGTGCTCCCGTGGCCTCACCCCAGTCCTCGGTGGCGGCCACTCCTGCCTCTCTCCCCCCGGCCGGGACTCAAACTCCCGCTACGGCGCCGGAGGAGAGGGAGGCCAGGAGGGAGAAAAAGAGGGAGAAGCACCACAAGCGGCGGGCCGAGACCTCCGCTTCGGCCCCCCCGGCTAAGCGGGCTTCTCCTTCCATAGCTTCCAAGTCTCCTCTTCCTCGGCTCCGGTCCCCATGCTTCTCACCGGGACCCGAGGAGGAGGAGACCCGATCTCCGTCGAGGTCATCGAGGCGGCACTCCCGGCCTGCCTCGGTGGCCTCGTCGAGATCCATTTATAGCCTGTCAGATGCAGACTTGGATCGGATGATGCGAAGGTTCATCCAGGCCCAGCTGCAGATGGGAGTGCTCCTACCTCCCCCCCTTCAGGGGGGAGCTCAACACCTTTTTTTGCCCCGATAGCTCCTTCTCCGACTCGCTTCCTGGGTTCGGTGCGCCCAGAGCCGGGCAGCGTTGGAGCCGGGGGTGGGTCGGCACCTACAGTGCTTGGTACTTCGGCTTCGACCTTTCCCTCGAGTTTGTCGGGTCTGTCCTTGTCGGATCCGAGCTCTCGGAGCCATGGGCTGAGCCTCGTATCCGAGGGATTCAGTGTGCCTTCGGCTCCGTCCAGGTCAGAGCACACGGGTACTTCGGATCTGTTGGTCTCGGCTCCGTTCCCCCCATTGGATCCGAGTGGGAGTCAGCTCTCGGATCTGAGAGAGAGTGACTCTCCTTCGGCCTTCGATGCGGTGGAGAGGGCTCTGTTGAGTGCATCCGGACCCCCGGCCCTTGCCTCGGCTCCATCCTGCACTCCCTGTCAGCTGGGTCTGGCTTCCATCGCCCGGCCACAGGGACAGCCTGCTTCGATGTCTCAGGTCGTTCCTTTGGAACAAGATGTTGCTGGTGAGACTTCCTCGGACGGCCCCCCCCCCCCCGAGGTTGTTCCTCATAAGCGGAAGTGTAAGAGAAGGCACGTGGACTCCCCTGAGTCCTTAACAGAAGACACGGACTTGGATGAAGGGGAAGGCTCCCCAAGGTCACCCCCCCCGAGGATGTCTCCTTCGGAGACATCATGGAAATGCTCAGGATTAGGGGGGGTGGTCTGCCCCCAAGGCTTTCTCCGACAAGTCCGTGTTCCTGGAGGCATTCGAAGCAGGCCCATCTACCTCTTGGATGTCCCCTCTGCCCGACCCCCTGGTGGACCTTATTACCACCAGGGCGTGGAAGGAGCCGGACACTGTGGAGCCAGTTCCCAAACACCCCGATAGGATTCTGAGCCCCCTTTCAGAGAGGTCCCACTTGAGCAAGGGTCCCCCCGTAGATGCCATGTTGGTGGCAGTAGCCACTAAGAGGGAATTAGCTTAGGAGAGCCCCTCGGTCCATCCACCGAGCAAAGAGTCCCGCTCGATGGATCGCCTAGGGAAGTGGGTGTTTAGTTTAGTGACCATCTCAGTAAGGTCCCTGAACTACATGGCACACATTATTAGGATGCAGCGAGACCTTATCAAAGAGTACGCTGCTTCCCCCCGGAGTTCAATTCGGCGGAGGACAAACAATTGTACTCCACTCTCATGGCCACTCTAAGATCTATATCAAATACCTCTATGCGGCTTTTGTCCCATGCCACAGAGGGAGCCGCTAGAGCCAGCGGAGCAGGCTTAGTCATGAGACGCCAGGCCTGGCTCCGACATTGTGACTTCGCGGAACCCTTCAAGGCGTCATTTGCGAATGCCCCTTTCGATGGTTCTGCCTTATTTGGCAAGAGAGTTTGCGAGACTTTAGTCCAGAGTGAAAAGGATGGGAAGACGTTGTCTGCCGTCGGAGTCCGCTTCTGTGCTCCCCAGTGGTCCTTCTCCAAGAACCAAAAGGGACAGAAGAAGATGTGTTTCTGGAAATCGCAACATTCCCAGCCTGCTCCGGACAACCAGTCCTTCCGTGGCAGAGGAGGACAGGGAGGACGCCGCCCTAGAGGCAGAGGGGGCCCGAAGACTTTTGGGTCAAGAGAAACCTTTTCTGATCGGCCCACGCAGCAACCCTGAGGGGTTGCCCGACTGCTCCACTCTGGAGGCAGTCGGGGGACGTTTCTCAAGGCACCTGGCAGCTTGAGAGTCCATCACATCAGATCGCTGGGTGCTTCGTATCATATCCAGAGGTTACTAAATTCCCCTGTATCATGTCCCCAAACTCGGAAACCTCCCCGATGTACCACCCGATCAGAAGGAGGTAGCAGCTGCAGAAATTCAGCAGCTCCTAGAAAAAAGAGCCATCCAACCCGTCCCCCCAGACCAGCGCGGATTAGGTTTTTACTCCAGGTTCTTTCTGGTGCCAAAAAAGACGGGGGACTTAAGGCCAATTCTCGATCTCTCCCTTTTGAACCTGTCAGTAACCAAACAAAAATTCCGGATGGTCACTCTTCAACCCATCCTCTCCCTATTGCGGGAGAACGACTAGCTGTGCTCAATAGACCTCAAGGATGCGTACTACCACATTCTGATGGACAGATGATCCAGGAGGTTCCTCCGCTTCTGGCTGGGAGCCAGTCACTACCAGTTCAGGGTCCTTCTCTTTGGCCTCACCACAGCCCCCAGGGTGTTTACCAAAGTATTAGCAGTGATAGCGGCCCACCTGAGACTCCAGGGAATGCAGGTTTTTCCATACCTGGAAGACTGGCTCCTGACTGCCCTGACAAGGCATCTACTTTGCTCAGCCAGGGACTACTTCCTCCAGCTTGCTCCCCAGCTGGGCATCACCATCAACAGGGACAAATCTTCTCTTGCTCCGACTCAGGTGATAGAGTTTATAGGGGCCAAGTTGGATACAAGAAACCTTCTAGCATTCCTGACTGTGGAACGACTACAAAACCTGAGGCTTCATGTGCGGGCCATCCTCCATTTAGAAGCCCCATCGGCGGAGTTGGTCCTGAGGGCTCTAGGCTCCATGGTGGCGGCAATCACTCTTTTGCCATTGGCTCGTCTAAATATGAGGGTCCTGCAATGGACCCTTCAAGTACAGTGGTCCTTTCTACATTACCCCCTAAACCATCCTATTCCCCTCAGCAGGGCTTGCAGGAGGGCTCTCTTATGGTGGCTCCAATCTCCGAACCTCCATACGGGATGTCCCTTCTCCACGCCTCCTCCCCTCGCCACGGTGACCACGGACGCCTCTCGCCTCGGGTGGGGGGGCAGGTGGAACGGCACAGAGACCTCTTTGCATATCAATGTCCTGGAGATGATGGCGGTGCTGTTAGCGTTGCAGGCACTTCAGAACCTTTTTCCTGTAGGAACTATTGCGATCCAGACAGACAACATGTCAGTTGTCTGGTACATCAACAAACAGGGGGGAACCAGGTCCTATCCTCTCTGTCGAGAGGCCATGAGAGTGTGAGAATGGGCGACCTCCACCAACCGCTTTCTTATTGCGACGCACATTCCGGGACGGACCAACATTCTGGCGGACAGGCTCAGCCGCACCATCCTTTCCCCTTATGAGTGGTCTCTCAATTCCCAGGTAGCGAAGCGGATTTTTGCCGAATGGGGGCAACACTGTTGTGATCTCTTTGCTTCTCCCTCAAATACGAAATGCAACAGTTACTTCGCTCTAATTCCCCTCTTCGGGGAATCCTCAAGAGACGCTCTGGTGCATGCTTGGCCTTCCGGTTTACTTTATGCTTACCCACCTCTACCTCTGATGCTGAAACTCGTACAGAAAGCCAGTCGGTTGGGGAGCAGAATGATCCTCATTGCCCCATTCCGGCCTCGTCAAGCATGGTTCCCTTACCTGTGGTCTCACCTGGTAAATCCTCCTTGGATTCTGGATCCCCTACCGGATCTAATATCTCATCCCCTGAATCTCCCGATCCCGAATCTGGACAACCTCAAGTTGACAGCTTGGCTGCTCCAGTTCCACTCCTAATCAGGACTCCCGGAATCTCTTCCCCAGTTAAAGCCATCCTTGTAGCAGCACATAAACCTTCCACTAGGAAGGTCTATCGCAGTAAGTGGAAGCGTTTCTCCATCTGGGTGGAGAATCATAACTTAGATCCCTTCACAGTGCCGTTACCGACTGTGTTGGATTTCCTTACAGGTCTGTTTCATCAGGAGGCTAGCTGCTCTATGGTCAAGGTTCAACTGGCAGCTATCTCTCATTATCATGTGGGACATGAGTCAGGTCCCTTGATTATGATTAAATTGTGTAAAACCTTTCTAAAGGGTACCTTCCTGCTCAGACCTCCTGTCAAGGAAGTTATACCCCCTTGGATTTATCTCTAGTCCTTCAAGCATTGACAGCTCCCCCTTTTGAACCTGCTTCTTCGGTTGATTAGTACCTATCTTGGAAAATGGTGTTCCTTGTCGCTATTACTTCAACGAAAAGAGTTTCTGAGCTTCAGGCCCTTTGTGTAAAACCCCCATATTGGCTTTTCACCAGGATAGAGTGTACCTCAGGACCAACCCCTCGTTCCTTCCCAAGGTGGCTTCAGAGGCCAATATCAATCAATCCATTAACCTGCCAGTCTTCTTTCCTAAGTATCAGAACAAAGGAGAATACAAGCTGCATTCGTTAGATGTGCATAGACAACTGCACTTTTACATCCACAGGACTGCTGGTCATAGACAATCCGACCAGTTGTTCATCTCCTTTGCCAAATTTAACTTAGGTAAACCTGTCTCTAAGGTCACGAGAGACAAACTAAATACTTGAAACAAACCAAATCCACACTAAAAAAATCCAACGTATCACTGAAGACTTGACCACACAGAATTTATTCAGATAAACTCTATCACGTATGCATCTGCTAAATTAGTAGACAATATTCTAAAAAAATATCTAGTGACTGAAGTTCAAGTATGTAAAGATTCGTGGTCTTTTCAGAAGAATTTCGACAACATTGTATACAGAGAAGACCATAACTTCGTCACCATTGACGTTCTAGATTTATATACGTCAATTCCACATTTGGAAGCGATAGAGTGGGTAAACTTATTTTTAATTAAGAAAGGGGCTCCAGCAAACGAAATTTTTACTGTAACAACACTATTAGATATTATTTTGACAAACAATTTTTTCACTTTTAACAATAAGTTGTACTTGCAAAAATGTGGTGTTGCAATGGGTTCACCTTGTGGGGCCAGTTTAGTGAACACAGTTATAGCGTATTGGGAACATCAATACATTTTTGAGAATACTGAATGAGCCCCTTTTATTAAGTATTATACCCGTTTCCTGGACGATATTTTTATCTTATTTGGAGGAGATAAAAGAAAAGCAGAAAAGCTTTTAAACTTTTTCAATAATACTACGGACTTCTTTAAATTCACGTCCAATTTTCAGGAACAATCTATTGATTATTTGGACGTGAATTTATCTAAAGACTATGCTAACAACCAGTACTTTTCTAAGATACATAGGAAAGAAACTTTCTGCAATTCATACCTCCATTACACTAGCCTCCACCCGACCTCACAGAAAAAAGCTATAGTGAAAGGCCAGCTAATTCGAGCAGCTCGTATGACTACTTATATTAGTGACTTCGAACTTGAATGTGAATTACTTATAGCTCTCTTCTGTGAGAGGGGTTACCCCATTGACTTTCTAGATGAGATAGTCCAGGAAGTGAGATGTAAAAGATCTAATGGTATTATACTTCCCATTCTTAACCAATTCATTGACAAAAGTACATCCTTAGACATAGTGGAAAACCAGGAGTACTTATTAGAGGAAACAGAAACCCTGGAAAGAATACAACCTAATAATGACTTCAAACTTAGTTTTATAACAACATACAATATGGACAGTGACATCATTAAAAAATTATTATTTAAAAACTGGACATTGATCCAACAAGATAGGAGCATTTCTAGTAACCTAGTTGAATACCCTAGAATTGTATATAGAAGGGGTTATAATTTGAAAAATATTTTGGAAGGTAATACTATTAACAATTTTAGTAGGAAGAAAGGCATGACAATCTGCGAAAGTTGTAATATGTGTAAACATATGTGTAGTGGAGAACACATAACCATCAAAAACAAAAAATATGAAATTAAATACAAACTAAATTGTTACTCTAAACTTATAGTGTACGTGGCTTCATGTACACTATGCCCAGCTTTCTACATAGGAAAGACTGAAAGGCAGTTTAAAGAAAGAGTTTATGAACACACATATGCTATACAAAACAAAAAAGTAGAGAATGCCTTATCTAAACATATTTTAAGTAACCCGGGCCATAACTTCAAATTTATGGCATTGGACCAGATTCAGACAAACCTTAGAGGTGGTCCATACAACTTGCTTTTAGAGGAGCGAGAACTAACTTGGCAATGGCGTACAAATGCATTTGTTCACCCAGGGTTAAATGACCATTGCAACATTAGCTGCCTATTAAAATTAAGGAGTTTGAATAGGAAATAACAAATACAATTATTTAGTTTATAGGTTTACTTCCATTATTACAGTAAAACTTATATCTAAGACCCCTTTTGTGTAAAGACAGGTATGACACATATATTTACATTTACTTATACACACATGTATTTTCCTAGTTATTTAACTTATATTTACTAGAAATTTCACAACATTGCACTTGTACTGTATGAGTTCATTTTAATGTGTATATTATATTTTATTATGAGAAGTACAATAAGACTTTACAAATAACTAATAAATCTACATATACATATATATTTATATTTTTATATAACTTTTAAAAAAATAAATACACATATATATTTGTTTATACACATTTCAAAACAATAACTTTTACGACAAGACTTACGTAATCTGTCTTGTTCGCATTTTATTATTGTATACAGCTTAAAGGCTTGTACGAAATGTCTATTTTGACTTTTATTGACAACTTATCTTGCAAGCCTGCACTGTATCACTTTATTTAAGCTCCGTTTTTCATAAATTTCTATTTGGGTTTATTGTTTGCGGGTTGACTAACATGACTATGTGATTTTAGACATATATACATATTTTTAATTGTGTACACTTATATACATATACTTTTTATACACATTCTTTGCTGCTTCAAGTTGTTATTGGACACTATTGCTTTAAATTGTAATTGATGTATAATGACAGTGTTTTTAGTGACGTGAGTATATATAAATAATTAATTAGATAAAGTGTTGAACGTCTGAAGAAGTTGCTCAAACATTGAGCGACGAAAAGCGCTTTACGTTTATCTGAATAAATTCTGTGTGGTCAAGTCTTCAGTGATACGTTGGATTTTTTTAGTGCTGTCTCTAAGGTCACTTTATCACGATGGATCTCACAGTGTATTCTATCGGCCTATGAAAGTTCTGGGAGGTCCGCACCTCAGGGAGTTGGTGCACACTCTTCTCGCTCTATATCTACCTCTGCTGCCTTTAGGTCTAGAGTGTCTTTAGATGACATTTGCTCCGCAGCCACTTGGGCCTCATCTCATACCTTTATCAACCATTATAAGCTGGACGTTATCTGCAGAGGGAGAGCATCTTTTGGCTCTGCAGTGCTTCGGAATATCCTTCCATGATGACCGCCCAAGATCCAGGTAGCTGGGGACTCTGTTCCAAAGGTTGCTGACAAATAAAGTACCTACTTCAGATTAAGAAGTTATTTACTCACCATAACGTTCCATCTGAGTAGGAATCTTCATTTGTCTGCAACCATCCCCCCCCCTCCTTCCCCCTGACCTTCAGAAGTTTTAGTCCCTGAATGTCCTCCTTCTAGTCCCCTACGGGACGTATTTAACCTTTTTAGCTGCTTGTATGAGGGCAAACTTGATCTGAGGTCAGTCAGAGTTGGCAGGGGGTTATGGGTAAGGGGAGGAGCTAGGAGCTCGGATCTGATAGCTGTGAAACAAGTTGCCGGCTCGGATCCGAGATCGGATCCGATACCCAAAGGTTGCAGACAAATGAAGATTCCTACTCCGATGGAACGTTATGGTGAGTACATAACTTCTTATTTTTGAGGCCGCTAATCTTTTTAGTTATGAATTTCTGAAGTCTCCAGTTTGTGTGTTATGTTTAGATAAGTACATGTCAAAAGGTGCATCATATTCAGTAATGGGTCTGCTAAGACATGAGTAAAGGGGCATTAAGATGACTTTCGATCTAGTGGAGATGCCTTTGGAAATTAAATGGGCTGGATAAAAGGCTTTCTGAACTACTGTGGAGATATGATGGTCAATGATAATTACTTATCAACGAAATCCCTTACACCACGCAGTGTGTGATTTGAAGGGTGCATCTTCTATATGATAAGTGAAACTGTTTTGTGTACCAAAATGAAATATGCTATATTTTTTATATATTTAATTTAAGTCCATTTTCCTTGCATCTTTGTTAATGTGATCTAATCTCTGTTGGAGCAATTGTGAGTCATTTGAAGAATGAATGACAGCAACCAATTTACAGTCATCTGCAAACTTGGTTACCCATAGGCCAAAGGTACTGGCCTAAAGGTCTAAGAAATATATGCCATTTAGGAAAGGGCCCAAAATTGAGCCCTGCTGGTAACTAATTATTCAGAAATGGCACCTGCTACTCTAACCACATGGGTCCTGTCAGATAACTAGTTTGCTGTCTATTGTGCAGTACAAGGATTTATTTTCAGATTTCCAGCCTCTCAGTAATGCTTGCATTAGGGAATAGTGTCAGAGGCCTTGGTCAGATCTAGACATGCTGTATGCAGTGCATAACCACTATCCACTGCTTCAGTTAGTTTTTTTAAAGAAAGAATGAGGTTAAAAAGGGAGAACTTTCCTTTGATAAGGCCAAACTGATGAGGGTCTAAAGTTGAGATTTTCAATGTCCAGATTAATGAAGTTTGTGATAATGTAGTCCATAGCTTTACATATGAGGTCATTGAGATTAGTGGGTCTATAGTACCAGAGTCTGTGGTTGGCCCACCCTTGTGTAATGGCATTATAATAGCCATTTTCCAGGCTTCAGGAATGTAACCAGTGAGGAGGATTAGATTAAAGAGTTTAAGCAGGTGTTCAGAAAGACCATGTTTGGCACTGATAATCAGCCAACCCTTGTATGTTGTCAGGGCCCATGGATGAAGTATTCTTAGTTTTTGAAAGGGCTGAAAGAATTTGTTCCATAGTAATTAAAGGGAGTGGGTGGTGTTTTGGAATCAGTGGGATAGCTGTAACTGTTGGTGGTGTGAAATTTACATTGCATTTGTTAGCTGTGATAATTAGCTGTTACCTTTGGGTCAGAGTATATAGTATTATTCTGGACTAGCCCTGAGCAATGTTAAGTGATAGTTGTTCGCTTTTGACATAGTTGCAGAAAGATTTGCAGTTATGTTTGGTTTTAGTGGCTATTTTAAGTTAATACTCAACATTTAGCTTCTCAGTGGTTCCTTTAAGCTCTTGGTTTGTTTAAGTGTACTCTTAAGGTCAGTAAAATGAGACCTTTTTATAAGCATTAAGTAGTTACTTTCTCTTGATATATAATTAATTTCTACTGGTATTTCATTACAGCAGATTGTTTTTAAACTTCACGCATTTGTTGTGGATAGGGACTGCATTATCATACAACTATTTAAGTGGGAGTAGAAGTTAGAGGCATACTTAGCAACTTTTATCAGTGAGATCCAGAGGAGGATTACATCAGTATTTAAGTCATCAAGTAATTGAAGATAGTGTACTTTTGAGAAGTCCCTAAACACAGAGCTTGTTTATAAGGGAAATGCCAGTGTTAAAGGAAAATGTTATTAAATTGTGATCTGATTTAACAAGACACGATACATATGGAGCTATGCAAGAAGTAGACATATTTGTGAGGTCTAGATTCAGGGTATTGGGAAAGAGAGTTAGTATTTATAAGGAAACACTGGGCATGCTGACAATTGGCAGTGTAGGTTAGCCAGTTTACTGATGGATAGTTGATGTCCCCCAGAAGAAACGTCTTGGGCTTAGTGACAATTTCAGCTAATGTATTAAGATAGCTAGCATTCTGAGAAGGAGACCTAGAGGGCGTTCTGTAGCTAGCTGTGAACTGGTAAATAGTCTCGTTTTGGATGGTTTGGACATCTAGGAGTTTGTATGTGATGTCTCAGGGAGTCTGTCATGAGATGGTGATATCCTTGACAAGTACTGTTACTCGCCCACAATTGCCAGTGGTTTGAGGATGTGATAGGCATTATACCCAGGAATAGAGGAAATGCTTTCATTGCTCTGAAACCCTGTTTCTGTAACTATACATACTTGAATTTGTTCAGGTTGCAGGAGACCCTCAAGTTTGGGCATTTTTGTTAAGACTCCCTGGCATTGAGTAGAAATATTAAAGTGTTCCAAATTAGTATGTTTTGTACTAGACAGAATTATTGTGTCCCAGTATTTCAAGATTCAAATCTCAGCAAGAAAAATTCCTCAGAATACATGGCCTCTTGTAACCGGATGATTCCACTAGCATATGTGGAAAAGTACCCAAGAAACAGGTATTGCAAGCATACCCATTACACTTCTACCGTGCATTAAAAAGTAACTCTCATGGTGGATAGACCAAATTGCCTCAGTTGTGGGGGTGCCACGTACTCCTCAGACTCAACCTGGGGGAGCATGTTTGAAAGAACTAAAGCTCCAGGGAACTAGGAAGAAGGCACATGAGAGATGATGGCAATGATACTAGCCATCAAGGCATTCAAACCCATGAGGTAGCACAGGAGCTTTGCACATCTTGCTGGACAATACCACAGTGTTGTAGTTTCTCAACAAGCAGGGGGATAATCACTATTATCTGTTGTGCAGGCTAGCAGTGCATGCATGGAAATTGACTTCCGAGTCAGGTTTGATCCCCAGGGCACTATACTTCCCAACCCAAGAGAATGAGTTGACATACCAGCTGAGCAGCAGCAAATCTCATTGAGAGGGTTAGTGGACATAGATAACATTTCTAAATGTACTTTAAAAGTTGGTATACTTCTCCAGAAAACAGACTGTTCCCTTCAGGCACATGTTTTGGTGCCATGGTTCTTGATAGTGGTCAAGAAACCTAACCTAAAGAAGCTAGACTTACCTAAGTGGAAAAGGTTATCCTTTGGGTGCTACAGTAAAGACGAGGGCTAGATACTGCCCAGGTGCCACTGTTTTTTACTTATTTGACAGACTTCTACACAGCAGGCATATCCTGTAAATTATTAAATGTAGACACATTGGTCATGAGCGTGTCTACTTTTAATAATTTACAGGATTGCCAGTTAAGCAGTTCCTTAAAGGGTGGTTGCATTTAATGTCATCCAAAAGGGAATTAACACCATCATGGAACTTAAGATGTTCATCGTGCATACAGCTGCAGTCATAACAGATGGGTTCTCCTGCCGTCAGGCGGGTCCTCGGTCAGCCGAATTCCAAAGTCTAGGTCCGGCGTCGGTTGTCGTCGCTTCTTCCCTGACGTCAGTGCGACAGGGTATAAAAGAACCAGCCGACACCATTTTTTTCAGTCTTTCTTGCCACGCGGTATCCGAAGCAGAAGCAGTTTGCAAGTGCCGGTCGGCCAGCTCCTGAGATTACGAAAATTTGGAAACCGAAGTCTTCTTAAAAGCTAAGTACCCCGTTGGGGAACCTTTTCTTGCCTCAGACCGATGTCACACAAAGTTAATAATTGTATTTCTTGTGGGAAGCAAATACCGCATAAGGATTTCCATTCCCTCTGTATACCTTGTTTAGGCCCAGACTACGAGGTCTCGGCCTGCCACTTTTGTGCTGCATTCAACAAACGCACTATTAAGTGTCGGGCGGAGTTCACCCAGCATTATTTTGGAAAAGCATTTAACTATACTATGTCGTCGGATACTCCGACTCCGGTTTTGTCTAAAAAACGAAAAGACAAGGACCGACACGCGAGGTCCGCGGCCTCTACCGACATCACGCCAAAGCCGGCTACACGTGGTCCGGTTCTCAGTGAGAAGCCTACGCAGCCCCTGCCTACCGACGACCTGTCTTTGACGGTGTCTCTTGTACCCGAGGTCGCAGGCTTCTCGGCCCACACCCCGACTACAGATACCGAAGCCACTGTTGGCGTTGAAACTCAGAATGTGGACAGGTCCACCTCCACTCAAGGTGTCTTCAGACCTTCCTCTTCTTTCTCTATCAAGGCTTTCACAAAGTCTAAAGCAACCATGCACTCTAAGAGACCAGCTACACAGGGCCCATCTCCAGGCCCCATGCCCAAGAAACAGATGCTTAAAATGGCTGAGGATTTAATTACTCTTATCAGAGGTTCTCAGCCCCCACTGGACAAAAGGCCTAGAGTGGAGGAAGATTCCCCCTCCTCTGATCAGGGCTACATTATTTCAGAGCACTCTGATGATCAGGAACATTCTTACTCCCCTTTTGAAGACTCTAATGCAGAGGAGTCCATCCCTTCTGTATCCCCCCCCTGAGGATTACTCATTTGGGGAAACTTTGCATACCTTAAGGGAACACTTCCACTGGGAAGGCCAGGATTATTCTGATTCCAAGAAAAGGCTCAGGGAATTTCTCTTGCTTCCTCAGCACAGGCCTCTGGCTATACCTCCTGTCTTGGACATCCTAGATGATGTTTACTCAGAGGCCTGCCTTAACCCGGACTCTCTACCTCCAGCTCCAGTTAAGCCTGACAGGTACTACAGGGTCCCTGACTCACACCAATTTCTATACAAGAGCCATGCTGCTGACCCAGAAACCATCTCACAGGGCCCCAAGGGAGTTAAGGCCTCCACTACTAAAAATCCATTACCTTCTGAGAGAGATTCCAGATCCTTAGAAAGGTGGGGAAAAAGGTATATACCTCGGCTACCTTATCCATGAGGGCCTTAAACTGTCAGTTTCATATGTTAAAATACCAACAGTTTTTGCTATCACAATTGAAAAGTAAAATGTCACAACCTGAACAACCAGACTTGAAGGAGTTGCAGGATTTGATGCATAGTGCAGAACAAGTGGGTAAGCATACCTTACAATGTGGTTTTGATGCTCTAGAGGCCTCATGCAGAGCTACTGTTACAGGATCAGTCATACGTAGGCATGCCTGGCTCAAGGAACAAGCCTTGCCTGATCATGTCAAAGCTAAATTACTAGACGCCCCTCTTCAAAAGGATGTACTATTTGGTGCTAATGCTGAGGAGGTTTTAAGGAAAATGGAGGAAAAGGCTAAATCAATGCAAACTGTGAAAGAATTTCTACATATTCAACCCCCACGTTTTAGTAGAAATTGGCCTTCCAAAAACTGGTCCTTTCCTGCCACAGACAGACCCCAAAGAGGCAGATACAGGTGCCCAAGGGGCAGAGGACAATCCCAAGGATCGTATAGAGGCAGACAATGGCAAGCTCCTACACAAAAAGGTGGTGAGGACAACTCGCAATCTATCAGAAAGCAAACCCAATGACTTTCCCCTTTGCATGCCAACCAGGTCTCAAATGGCAGCCCCCTTGGGAGGAAAGCTGGCATTATTTTCAAAAAATTGGCATATTGTCACAAAGGACAAATGGATTCTGGACATTATAAACGGAGGCTCACCCTTCCAAAAATGAGAGGCATGCCAAACCTGCCACACAATCAAAGGGCAGAGGCACAAAGGCAAATTACAGATCTCATAAAAATGAAAGCTATTCAAGAGGTGCCTACACATGAACAAGGTCAAGGTTTTTATTCCAGGCTATTTCTGGTGCCAAGGAAGGGATGGAGACCTATTTTGGATCTATCCATCCTAAACACATTTCTACTCGTTCCAAAATTCAAGGTGCTCACTCTACAGCAACTTCTTCCCATGCTGGGCAAGGAGTCTTGGCTGGTAACATTGGACCTCAAGGAGGCATACCTGCATGTCCCAATCAGACAAAATTGCAGAGGGTACCTCCGATTTCTTGCAGGTTCAACCCATTATCAATTCT
Organism: Protopterus annectens; assembly: GCF_019279795.1. NCBI lineage: Eukaryota > Metazoa > Chordata > Ceratodontiformes > Protopteridae > Protopterus > Protopterus annectens. The sequence continues at coordinate 1,200,547,974 of NC_056725.1, read as the reverse complement.
CTGCATTGCCCTTTGGCTTATCTACTGCGCCCAGAGTATTCACGAAATGCCTGGCATCAGTAATTGCATACTGCAGACTTCAAGGGATACAAATATATCCCTATTTGGACGACTGCCTGATCCAAGCGGACAGCAAGCACATTCTTCTGAAACATCTGGCTTATGTAATAATGTTATTGAACTCTCTGGGATACACAGTCAACAAAAAGAAATCAAGGCTAATACCCTCTCGGAAGATAATTTTCCTGGGTGCCAATTTGGACACAAACACCCAGATGGGCCTACCTCACGCCAGAGAAGCAGGGGCAACTAATTCAATACTTCAGAACACTAGCAAATTGCACCAGGCTTACTGCAAGGAAAATCCTGCAGGCTCAGGGATTCATGGCATCTTGCATCTTACTAATCCCATGTGCAAAGCTGCATATGAGGAAACTACAATGGTACCTGAAAAACATATGTTCTCAACACAGCCACAGTTTGGAAACAATAATACCACTAATTCCATGTCTGCAAAAGGAATTTCTGTGGTGGGCTCAAGCATGTCAAACAAACACAGGTCTTCCTTTCAGCAAGCCTCAAGCAAATCAAGTCATCACAACAGACGTCTCGGACTACGCTTGTGGGGCGCACATGACAGATCGGTGCATTCAGGGAAAATGGTCCCAAAAAGAAAAGCACCTTCACATCAATCAAAAAGAAATGCTAGCAGTAATAAATGCTATTATAGCTTTCAAGAACTTTCTACAACCAGGTCAACTATTGATAAGAACGGACAACACCACAGTTATGTGGTACATAAACAAGCAGGGAGGAACACATTCTTACCCCCTATGCAGACTGGCCATGTCACTTTGGAACATGGCCATGGACTTACAAATGGAACTACAAGCACAGTACTTGCCAGGCAAGGAAAACACACTGGCAGACAACCTAAGCAGGAGTATGACAGATCCACACGAATGGAAGTTGCATCCAAAAGTTTTTACAGAAATAATCCAAGAAAGGGAAAGGCCAGACATAGATCTATTTGCCTCCCACAAAAATCATCAATTGACAAAATTCTGCTCAAGGATCTTCCATCCAAAGGCCTGGAGAGTGGATGCTCTCTCTTTCAGCTGGACATCAATGACAGTTTATGCCTTCCCACCTCTTCCTCTGCTGCCCAAAGTTCTGTTGAAGACCAGAGCAGACAGACCAAAGATGATCCTCATTGCTCCGGACTGGCCAAGGCAACACTGGTACCCACTCCTGAGGAGCCTGACGCATTCCCCACCATGGACCCTGCCTCTAATGCCTCTTCTTCTGACTCAACACAGCTTCAAAACTCTTCACAGTCAGCTAAAAACACTCAATCTAGCCGCATGGAAGATTCCTTAGCATCACAGCAGGCCCTACTCTCCAAGGAGGTGCAGGATGTCATTTTGGAGACCAGAAGACCGTCAACTAGAAAAGCTTACTCCGCAAAATGGAAACGTTTTTGTGTCTGGAATGAGAAAAAGGGCCAGGACCCTGGAAAACTGAATTTACCTGAAATACTACAATATTTGACTGAACTGCTAAGCAGTGGGCTTTCTTTCTCCTCCATCAAAATCCATGCCTCAGCCATTTCTGCAGAATACAACACTGATCCACCTTTATTCTCTCACCCTCTCTTAAGACAGTTCCTCAGAGGGGCTAAGAATTTAAGACCGCCAAGGAAACAACCAATACCTGCTTGGGATCTTAATTTCATTCTGGAAAAACTGACCTTGCCTCCTTTTGAGCCAGCTGCTTCATCAGATTTGCAATATTTGTCCTGGAAAACAGCTTTCCTTCTGGCTATCACCTCATCTCGTAGAGTTTCAGAATTACAGGCTCTCATGGCTGTCCAGCCTTTTATCATCTTCCATCAGGACAGAGTTTCCTTACGAACCAACCCGTCCTTTATGCCTAAAGTGGTATCCAGGGTAGCTTTAAATCATTTACCTACTTTTTATCCTAATCCTCAAAACAAAGGGGAGAGATTACTACATTATTTGGACATCCACAGACAACTGTGTTATTATTTGGACAGAACAAAGCCTTTCAGAAAATCAGAACAGCTCTTTGTGGCCTATGCAGTAGGAGCTCAAGGAAAGCCAATTTCCAAACAGACAATTTCAAAATGGATAGCCCACTGCATACGCTTTTGCTATTCCTTTCATGGCAAAACTGTACCTACAGACATTAGAACTCATTCCACCAGGGCCACGGCCACCTCTGCAGCCTTCCTCAGAGGACTTCCTACCAAGGATATTTTGGAAGCAGCCACTTGGAGTTCTGTGCATACCTTCTCCAAGCAGTACAACCTACCATTATACTCCAAATCTAGAGCAGGCTTTGCCACTGCAGTCTTGCAGGGCATTTTGGCTCATCCTAGTTACACCTAGTGCCTACCACCCCTTTCTTAGCTTTGGGATTCTACCCATCTGTTATGACTGCAGCTGTATGCACAATGAACATAGTACAGTTTTGTACTTACCATAAATGTAGATGTTCAAGTGCTAATACAGATGCGGTCCAGGTTTCCCTCCCTTCTTCCCCTCTAGGGGTATTCTTTTATGGTGTATTTGCTTGCAACTACTGTTTTTTGATTATATTGCATTGCATTATTACCTAATTTTATGTATTGCCTTCCTTCTGGGGGCACCTGACATCTGGGGCAAGAAAAACTGAAGAAAATGGCGTCGGCTGGTTCTTTTATACCCTTGTTGCACTGACGTCAGGGAAGAAGTGGCGACAACCGACGCCAGACCTAGACTTTGGAATTTGGCCGACCGAGGACCCGCCTGACGGCAGGAGAACCATCTGTTATGACTGCAGCTGTATTAGCACTCGAACATCTACATTTATGGTAGGTACAAAACTGTACTTTTTATCCCCCTTGATCTTGCTACTTCCGTTGCTCTTGGGTTCCTGTCTTGGAAGGCTGTATTGCTGATAATATTAATTTCCATTAGAAGGATTTCTGAACTGCAGGCCTTCAGGTATGGTGAGCCTTTTCTTGTCTTTAACAACATCAGAGATGTACACTAAGGACTCGCCTTTCTTTTATGCCTAAGGGTCTAATAAAAGTTGTCCTTGAACCAGACCATTTGTCTACCTGTGGTGTTTTCAGTGCCTCAGACTAAAGAGGAGGGGGTGGATCCTGCATTCACTGAATGTTCACAGTCCAATAATATTTTATATGGGTAGGATAAAATACATCAGGAAATGTGACCAGTTATTCATTTCCTTTGCCAAAAACAGGGAGAGGAGACATGCTGGCCAACAAGTATCTGAGTGAGTAGCACATTGCATCTGTTTCTGTTAGTTCTGTCATGATAATACTCTTCCAGGTCTTGTGTGGGTTCATTCCACAAGGGCCAAAGCAGCTACTACTGTCTTTTTGAGAGGCTAATACCTAGTTTATCTTGGAGGCAACTGTCTGGTTCTCGGTGCACTCCTATGAACACTTCAACCTCGGTAGTGCTTCTAATGCCAAGATCAGTTTTGCCATCACCATTCAGTAGGCCTTATTGACCACTGCATCCTCCAAGAGCCAGTTACCCTCTAAGTCCGTAAGCTTTGGAAATCTCAAGTCAGTACTGCATCAGTGAATACTACAATGAACATAGTCCAGTTGTGTTCGGATCTTAATTGTGTATGTTTGACTGTATTCACTGATGCAGTACTATTTCTGTTCTTCCAACCCCTCTTTTTACATGGTGGGTTGTGGCAAGTATGTAAGTCAGTCACTTTCTTCTTTGCTGTTTCCCTGTTCAGGGAGTACCCCTCCTCAGAGCTTAGCAGCAACCTAGAGAGAGAGAGTTTCATGCATCCTCTGGTTACTTCCTCTTTCTGCCTTGGGATGGGTCATCTTAGGATGAGTTGTGCTGTGTTATGTTTGTGCTGAGCTGCTCCCGAGAGGGCAGGAAAGATCAGAAGATGGCATTGGTCAGCTTTCCATTATACTACCAAATGTCTGACTGCCGGGAATCCACAGGGCCAAGAGAGGAGCATGCAGAGCTCTGGAAATCATGCTGACCGTCAGGCTTCTGCAGATAGGAATTCCAAGTGTTAGTACTACACCATTGAGTACATATTACCCAAATGTATACAGTTGTGGTAATTTCTTAACACAGTCATGCTTTGTGCACTTCTTCCTGTGTTCCCATGCTTTTTTGTACAGTTACCTGAATGCTGCTTTTATTGATCTATAGTTGCCTGACATCATCCCAGTCTACAGAATGTAGCCTAATTTCCACTTAGTCCTGGGCTTTCTCTTGCCTAATTTTGCGTAGCTGATGCATATCCTGTGATAGATGACATCTTCATCCATTTACAGATTTCCGTTCTGGGTGGTGACCTTGTGAAGAAATGACTCCATAGCTTCACAGTTTTACTTCCCTCATCGTTACTGTTTTTGAAATGGATATGTATGTCATAGATGTCAGTAAATATTTTATCCTAGAATTCAAAACTCCACTGTACCTTATTGTATATTAATTTAAATTTGGCAACTTGTTTTGCAGTTGGTTGACTTCCCATATCAGAGGAAGATAGAATTCCTGGAGAAATCTTAATTAGTTTGGGTAGAGTACCCCCCACCCATCCCCCAGTTTTTAAAGTTTGTGGCTAAACTTGAGGTTCTTTCCTTGTACTGTCTACTGCTTTTTCTGCTCATTGTTTTGAAAATACAAAGTCCAGTATAAAAACATTGTTTCTGCTTTGTAATAAAAAACAGTGTATTACTTGTACATGTAGAAATTGAAGTGTTTTATGAGCTGTAGTGGTAATTATTGTTGTTTACATTCTTTTTCAGACCACAGGAAGCTCTGCAGCCCAGGTTGTACATACTCAGCAGAGAACTGTAACTGCTCCTGCTGCACCTGCAGAAATGGTAGCCATAGCAACAAGCCAGGCTGCTCGAGCTTTGACTCCAGTTACTGCATCACCTGCAGTAACGACCACGCTGACTCCAGTCCAGTCCCAGGCAAGGACGCTAGTGACACAAGGTTCACCAGGTAACATGCATGCTTTTTTATTAAATACTAATGTGTCACTGTGAGCAGAGGAAAAACAGGCTGGTAGTTCTTTTTGCCCCATCCAGTTTTAACTCGTAAGCTAGGTAACATGCCATTTCCTGCAACTACACTTGTTGATTGCCTTATTCTTAGGAAAGTACTCCAGTGGCTGCACAATTTTGTATCTGCTTAAAAACATGCTCTTTCACTCATAAGACCTGTTAATAAAAATAATTTGTTTTTTTCAGGAAACACTGAGATTTTTGGAGGCTGGTGTTAAACGAATGCATTCCCCTTCCTGAGCATTGTTGACAGCTTACCTGCCCTCTCCGTTAGAGTAGAAGATTTTTTTTTCATGTAGTTAAATGTTCCATTAAAAACTGCAAAAGTTATTTATTTATTTTTTTTATTTCTGGTCTTGCATCAGGCCCCTTTGCCTGCACAGACCCCAATGCCCTGTACCCCTAAAGGGCCTACTCCGGGCATCTCTTCTGCCGAAGAGGATTCATTGGATGATGAATCCCTAACCTACTCTCCTCAGATCGCTTCTCCTCTGGAATACACTTCATCAGAGGAGGAGTCCAACGGCACTGACTCCCCTGGTGAGGACCTCACTTTTGGTAAGACCATCACCAAAATGCAAAACTTTTTCAAATGGGACAACAGTCAGGTCACTGAGACCGAAACAAGATGATGTAAACTCATACAACTGAAGTCTACCAGCCCTTCTGCTGTGCCCCTGCTTTACTGGATGCCTTCTTGGCTGCTTCCAAAAACCCTGACTCACAGCACCCAAGCATCCAGACAGATTCTGTAAGGTGCCCAAGAGAGCAACCTTCCTGTATAAAGCCCCTTCTGCAGAACCTGCGGTTATTTCTGTGACCACCGACAAAACCTCAAAGTTATTACTATCCATCTCTCTACTGCCCTTTGATAAAGACAGCAGAATGATGGAATGTCTGGGAAAGAAAGCTTTTACTTCTGCCACCCTAGCAGTAAGATCAATCAACTACCCAGACGCACATGGTCAGGTATTCCTTGGCTCTGTTGGAAGATGTGGTGAAGCATCTGGGAGAGGTCACTGACTCGCCTGCTAAAGGCAAGATTTCCTCTCTCCTGAACTCCTGCACACAAGTGACTAAACACTCCATCAAGTGATTGTTTTGGTCAGATGCTGCTGAACTCTATAAGACCCTCCAGATCCAAGGCAAGGAACTGCAGGAATTGAGAGGTATCTTTGTCTCCCCAGTTCCACACTTTCAGAGAAACTTCCCAGCTAAAACTTCTTTTGTTAGGTCCTCAACTAAGAGAATGTAGGCTAAACCTAGAAAGGACCACAGGAAGCCGTACTGTTCCAGGTCTGTCTCCTCTACTCCACCTAAACAACCCTTTCAGGGAAAGCTTGGTAGTCTGTGACTACCAGACCCTTCACCCAGACACCCCTCTTTCCATGCGCTTCTACCTTCCCACTTGAAAGCAGGTTACCTGCAACTCCTGGGTCCTGTTTATTATAAAACAGTGATACTTCATGACAGCAGACCAGACCCTCTCCCAAAGGCATCGCTCCCCCGCCCAGAGACCAAATCCCACTTTTCCCTCCAATCCTGCAGGAACTTCTGGCTCAAGGAACCATTCAAGAGGTCCAGCCCTCTGCAAGAGGGAAGGGATTTTACTCAAGAATTTTCCTGGACCCCAGGAAGGAAGGTCCCTGAAGGCCCATCCTAGACCTATGCCACTGCAACACCTTCCTCTGAGTACCCTCCTGCAGGATGCTCTTTTTCTGTACCCTTCTTCCACTCATTTTGCCTCAGGCATTCCTAGTGTCCTTGGACATAAAGGATGCCTACTTGCACATCCCTATCCATCCACTATTCAAAAAGTACCTCTGCTTCTCAGTGGATTATTTACACAATCAGTTTTGTGCTTTACCCTTTGGTCTTTGTACGTTCCCAAGAGTATTTACAAAATGTCTGGCCCACGTTGTGGTTTTTGCCAGGATGAGGGGAATATAGCTTTTTCCCTATCTGGATGACATCCTTGTCCAGGCTACTTCAAGTTCCATGGCCTTGCAACACCTGCAGTTCACCATCCCCTCCTTACTGGTATAGGGTTTACCATAAATCACAAAAAAATCCTCCCTGACACCCTCTTAGGATCAGGTGTTTCTAGGATGTTGGATTCTTACAAGGGAAATGATGGCTTGCCTGCCACCAGAAAAGATCATGAATCTAACGTCTTTCTTCCAGGGAATCCTTCCTCTCAAAATCATCTCAGCCAGGGAGTTCCTCAGGATCTTAGAATTCATTGCCTTGACTATCCCCATGGTCATCCTTGCAAGGCTACACATGAAGTTTCAGTGGTATCTGAGAAGTATCTGGAAACAACACCTGCATCCTGCAGAGTTCATGATCCCGTACTTCTTTGCTTGTCCAAGGAACTGAAGTGGTGGATCTCCCAGATTCAATCATATCCAGGCATGCCCATACAACCCACACCCTCAAACCAAGACCTCGTCACAAATGCTTCAGAGACAGGCTGGGGGGCAACCCTAAGACATTGGAGCATGAGGAACTCAACAAAAGGATTACATCAGTGTCAAAGAAATGAGAACCTTGATACTAGCTTTGGATATTTTCAAGAGTCAACTTCTCCCAGGCACCCTGAGGTGGTACGCAGACAACACCACTGTACCTGTGGTACATCAACAAACGGGGGAGGCAAGGTCCTACCTCCTGTGCAGACTAGCATTGCAGGATTGGAAAATAGCACTGGAGAAACAAATCCTTCTCCAAGCAGTATATATCCCCTCTGCAGACAGTGTGATGGCAGATTCCTTAAGCAGGACCATGGCCCTGTCTCACGAATGGATGCTGAACAGGAAAATGTTTCTGGACCAAGTCCATAGATGGGGTATTCCGAATGTGTATCTCTTTGCCTCCCCCATGAACAGACAGCTTCTGACCTGCTCCAGGGTACCTCACCCAGAGGCATGGAATGTGGACACACTATCAGTCTGTTGGAAGGGGATGTACGCATATGCATTCCCCCCTTCCCCCTCATTCAAAGAGTCCATCTGAAAATTCAGAAGGAACAGCTTCAAATCTTGCTGGTGACTCCCTACTGGCCAAGGCAGCATTGGTTCCCCCTACTATTTCAGCTAGCCAAGGGAAATCACCACAGTTTACCCCAGAGAATGGACCTGGTCACACAGGACAAGGCAACACCCTCAACTGCCCACACTGAACCTTGCATTGTGTGTGATAGGGCATTGATTCCCTTCAAACACCTATATACAGAGGATGTGATCCAGGTTCTGCAGGAGACCAGAAAACCAACTACTAGAAAATATTACCTCTCAAAGTGAGAGAGATTTTCCTTATGGTTTCAGAAAAACAACCTACTACCACTGACTGTAGAGCCCCCAGTGGTCTTGTCCTACCTGCGTGACCTTATGAAATCCAGGGTATCCATACTCCTCCATTAAAATCCACCTATCTGCCATCTCAGCTTGCCTACTCCTGTACTACCTTTAGCATCTAGATTAGAGGTCAAATTCTTCTTGAGAGGTGCGCTACACATCAGACCACCAAGAAAGTCCATTCCGCCTCCTTGGGACCTTAATTATGTCCTAGAAAAATGAACACTACCACCATCTGAACCAACCAAAGACTGCTCCTACCAACACTGCACTTGGAAGACTATACTCTTGGTAGCCATAACCTCTGCCAGAAGGGTATCTGAACTCCAGGCCCTTATGGCATATCCCCCCTTCACTGTCTTCCCCAAGGGCGGGGTATGTTTGCCCATAGTGGTGAATGACTTGTCCCTAAATTATACTAGCAACCTGCCAACTTTTACCCCTCTCCGCAGAACCGAGCAGAGAGGATACAGCACTCCCTAGATGTACACAGACAGCTCAGGTTTTATTTGGCCAAAACCAAATCTTTCCGAAAATCTGATGGGCTGTTCATCTCCAGTCACCTTAGAGTCCTGGGTCAGCCTGTTTCCAAGCAAACTATATCCTCTTGGATATCAAAAACCATTTATTTTTGCTACACCAACCTTGGTAAGTCACTGCCAGCCCCAGTCAGGGCACACTCAACCAGGGGAGTGTCCTCCTCAGGGGTTTTCCTTAAAAGATTGGACACAGCTGCTATCCTAGAGGCAGCTACTTGGTCCTCAGATCACACTTTCACAAGATAGTACAAACTTGATATGGTCTCTAAAGCCAGGGCAGAATTTGCTAGAGCCATCCTCCATGGGTCTGTGGAAACTGCTTCTGATCCACCTCCCATTCATTAGGACAGGAGCTTTTGCAGTCCCTAATGTCTTGAATACAGCAGCATATGAATAGAAGGACATAGTATTGTTGTGTAAGAACTTACCATAACATTAGATGTTCTCCTCTTCTATATGCTGCTGTATAGTTTCCCACCCAGCTTTCCCCCTCACACTTGCCTGATTCCAGTTTCCTGGAGTAACCACTCCAAAGTCACTGATTCTGGCGGCATTCAGTTCTGAAGAGGTGCGCGTTGACGTCCAGTTTATACCAGACATCCATTTACGACCGATACCCGAGAATGGTACAGAACTTCACCCGCAGCCTACCGATAGCATTTAACTTTTGTATAATGGCCAGACGTGCTTGAGTTCACCAGAGGCAAAAACTCCCTGATGTCATGAATAACACAGCATATAGAAGAGAAGGACATCTAAGGTTATGGAAAGTTCTTACAGAACAATACTTTTGGTGGTACTGCAGGTGGCTTATTAGTTCCAACCTCACCTAGTATACCTTCAGTTTAGAGTTTGCACATTTCCACATGTTTATGCGAGTTTTCAATAGCTTGTAATTTTGACAGATTTGTTTTGGAAACGTGGCCCAAAGTGCTTGCTTGCCAAATACACATGCTTTGTCCCATTCATGTCCATTTCTTGGCTTTGCATTCATTGTTTGCCAGGACAACTTCCAGCCCATTGTGACCCTTAATTGGATAAAGTGAGGATAAAAATCGATACATTTTTCAAATCACCATTATTGCATAATTAATTTTCCATTTAATCAACTTCTCTGTGATATTTATGAAAGTAGTAGTATTGATGATATTCCTTAGAACTGCAGATGTCGGTTCACATGTAGCGAGGTTCTGAAATCATATGCATTATTGTCATTTGCTGATTATCAGACAATAGTATAGGGTTTGGGAGGGTGGCCTAATGGTTAAGGTGTTTGCCTTACAAACATAAGGTGCAGGGTTTGAGTCTCACAAGGGATAATTGGCTTGGCTTACAGTGGCTCACAAGGGCAGTTAGCCTAGTACTAACCTATGAACCCAGTACAGACAGCTGAAATTTTTGAGTGTTACTGACAAGATAATATGTTTTTTATATAGCTCACTGTTGTAGTAGTGAATACTCTTAGGACTTGTCCTGCAAAAGGCCAAGTGTAAAGTCTGATTTACAAAGCTTAGCACACTACCCCCTTTAGGCTGGGTTGATACCTTGTAATCACAAAAAATGGAATAGCTGGAGAACAACCCAATTAATAAACTCAAAAACTCCAGCCGAAGGCACCCAGTACCAATAAAGGCAATCCCGAAGGAGCTGGTTAGCTGACCAAATGTAAAATCCAAATAACCAGATGGTACTAAATTCACAAACAGTTTTATTCACAACACTTTCCAGGTCAAAAAAGAATTGGGGTATCCGTATCCACTATCACAAAATAGCTTCTCAGTAGATTCTAATTCATCTACTAGGTCTTTCTTATCAGATGCCATCTGGGCTGCTCTTATCATTTGTCCCTTTATAATATTTTTCTTTTGTATCAGTGGGTGGTTACTTTCGAAGTGAAGGTAGGAATTTGAGAAACATTCTTTTCTATATACTTGGGATATGTACTTCCTGTTTATTACATCTTTTTTGTTACTTACATCCAAGTAATGAACCTCTGTATCATGAATTCATGTGTAAATTTCAAAAACCCCATGGTATTATTAATATAATTAATGAAGTGTGTAAATAAAATTAATGAAGGGTGTAATAATCTTGTGTGGCCCTTGCCAAACTATAAATATGTCATCCAAAAATCTGTCACATGTTTATGTATTCCTTAAATAATCCAAATATAAAGCTCTTTTCCTAATATAACATCGCCTTAAATAATCCAAATATAAAGCTCTTTTCCTAATATAACATCACTACATTGGCAAAAATTGATGCGCATGATGCGCCCATGGCCACACCATCAAGCTGATGGTAATATTCCCCCTGAAGTAAATAAAATTATTTGTAATAACAGTTCCATGTTCTCAAGTAGTAGTCTAAAGTCATTAGCATTCAAAAACCCAAATTCCACCATCATTTCCTCAAACCACGTAAGACCCATTTCATAGGGAATGACAGAGAATAAATCTTTGATATCTTTTACAAAATCAAACTCAGTATTAAACTCCAGTTAGCCAGTTTTGGTTCGAAAGACCCAGGAGTCTGTCAAAATATGTGGGTACATTCCATAAAATGTCTTCAACTTATTGTCTACATATATTGCCGGTGGTTAAGTTTTGGACCCTGATGATGTTACTTTTGGCCTCAAAGGGGGATTTTGGGGGTTCTTATGGACCTTGGGGATACCGAATATGGCTGGAATGTAGGTTTTCTGAACTCAAAATAATTCAAATAGTGATTTACTAATGTAACCCTGAATTAAGTTGTCCTACAAAATCACATCAGTCTTTCTATATGCCATGTTCACCTCATTATGTGACACTTGTGTATACCTCCCCTTTGAATTCAGTATCTCCATCATTTTGGCCATATAGTTCCAATTCTCCATAATAACCACCCCACCCCCTTTGTCCGGTTTCATAATTCTAATAGAACTGTTTTCCATCACTTCATGTGGACCCTGTTTTTCCTCATGTTAGATTGTGTGAAAATCCTTTTTGTTTTTATACGTATTTTTAACTTCATTTATCAATAATGTTTCAAAGTTGTTTAACTTACAATGTATCAATGGATTCCATATACTACTACTAGTCAAATCTCCATCCGTTGTTTTCAAATTAAGTTCCCCACATAATAGTTTGAGATTTAATTTCCTTGTAAGTAATTTAATGTCTATTATTATTGTATCAGCAATATCACTTTTTCTTTTTGGAGTAAATGTAAAACCTTTTTTAAATAAACTGAAGTATCCCTCAGTAATATCAATGTCTGCATAATTAAAGATATGGAGATTTTCTTTGGTAAATACAATACCTTCTCTCTGAATGTAATCAATATCATGAAGTTTCAAAGGGTTTAAAACAAAGGCGCTTATACGCTTATGGGATTGTATTGCATTTCTTGGATTAAACCTGTGTTTTTTACAGCTTGGAATTGAACTGTTTATTCTCCAGCAACACGTAATGTAATCAGTATCAACCACGTCATGCACTTCCGAATATGTGGGTTGCAGTGAAAAATGACCCCCCCCAAAAACCTTTAAGGTTGGTTGAAATAATGTTGTATTGGGTGTTATATTTCCCAATTTAGTCCCACTCTGGTGGGGATAATATGGCTCTTCCACTCCCTCCAGACTTTGTGATACTATCTCCATCTCCCCTGATATAGTGTTCTCTGTCTTCCTGTCACTTGTGCATACGTGGATCTTGTATTGAGGTTCCCGAACCTTGCGGATCTCCTTGGTGAAAAATTCCCTAAAGGGGCCCTCCCTTCTCTTTCATCTCCATCACAAGATCTGTCATTGAGTTCATGAGTCCTAGTTTCCCCATGACTGCCATGACTTGTGTAGCCATCCCTCACATTGTAATACCCCCTTTCACATTCAACTCTTTTTCTAGTACTCACAGTGTATGCTTTCCCTTCAGAGTAATCATCATTATCTCTCTCTCGAATTTTCCTATTTCATTATAATTTTTGTTAATAACATTATCTATGTACTTAAACATTAAGAAATATCTCCGTTTGTGTTCATCAATAGTAAATAATAAATCAGAATGAATTTACTTGTTTAAAATGTCAATTTGCTCTTGCAGTTCAATCATTCTTTTGTCATTGTTTTTTTATAATAGCTCTCATAATAGCTATATCAGAGTCATTCAGTATGTTAACAATTTCATGAAAAAAGTCCGACCCTGCTACCATATTGTTAGGAAACCGGTTTAGTCTCAAACCTTTTGGAACATGTTTCTTTTTAATATGTTTATTTAGAAAACAGTTATCCATAAGTAAACTTTTAAATTTAAACATAGTTTCTTTTAATTTGTTGCACATACCTCCAAATGAGGCATTTAGGTCCATATTTTCTTTATGAGCCATCTCCATCCTCAAAATGGTTTGTTTTAACCATTCATGCAAATCCAAGTCAATATAACTCTCTATCCCATTATAAAGATGATTATTGTTAGTCTATGATGTCTGTGTAGAGGTAAGTGGTCCCTCACCTCCATTGTAGTTAAAACCACGCTCACCGTTCTGTTGCATAACCAGTCTCACTTCATTGTCTTCCTGGGTTGTGGAATTCATTTCCTGGTTCCGTTGGAAACAAGGAATAGATGTGTCTGAGTCCATCTTGGTGTTTTCAGGCTGGAAAAACAGTTGCACCAGCCTGGTAAGCTCTCCTTACAACGTAATACCCATTCTCCCTGTCTGGGAAAAACCTTGGACACCTGGTGCTGCCATTCCAAAGAAAAACTAATAATCACAAAAAATGGAATAGCTGGAGAACAACCCAACCTTATTACACCCTTCATTAATTATATTTACACCTTTCATTAATTATCGGCTAGAGATTTTGAGTTTATTAGTTGGGTTGATACCTTCTCATGTGGATATGAGCACATCTATTTGTAAGAGGGATGACCACCCATTCAGTATGTAAGAAATGTCATCAGTCTGTTGGCTCAGCTTGTCTTCCATAGGACAAGTAAGTGTCTCACTGGAGGAAAAGAGTCTTACTTTCTTGCTTGTTTAAAATTTAGTAGATTTTGAGCATCAGTGACTGTACTTGTCAGAATATAAAGTCAGTAATTGGAGAACATATAGAAATCAAATACCCTGCAAGGGCCTCCATAATCGTTGTTCATTTTGCTTGAAACAATGGTTCCTGTCCCTTTGTCCCTATTCTTATAGGTCCAAAAAAGACCAAGAGGTGAGCCATATTTTCCAGGGTTGCTTGATCCAGAAGAGGTTGTGTGCTTAACCAGGACTGCAGCGTCATCAGTAGATGCCTAACTGAAAAAAGAGCTCTCCAGATAAGGACTCCTAGGAGGCCAGTGACATACTTCTAGAATCTGAAGACCACTTGAAGCATGGTCTGGTGAGGGTTTTTAGTTTGTTTTGTTTTTTTTCCAGCCCTTGATTCTGATATCTAATTAGACAGTGGATATGGAAATGGCCCTCCGGAAATTGCTACAAACTAAAATGACAGCACATCCTCATGAGCTGAAACTCTTCATTCGCTGGTTGGTCCAGATGTCTGTCAGCAAGCGTCTGAATTCAGCCCGCATTCTTTAATAACAAGAGCAAAGGTGGCTTTCCTCTCAGATTTACATCAGCCTAAGATACAGGGTAACATTTCCCTCTGTGATGGTCACCATTCCACGAAGCAAGGCCATGACATCAAAGCTTCAGATATCTTCTATCTTGCCTCAACATGAAATGGTTGGGCCCTTCTCACATACCCTGGCCAGGCTCCCACTCAGGATGTAATGAGAGTAGCTGAGGACTTTATATTTTTCCTTGAGAGCCTGCTCCCATGCTTAGATCAAGGATCATTGTTAGGGTAGCTACTCAAAAAAAAAAAGAGAGAGAGAGAGACATCTCTCCTGAGGAATTTGAGTCCTTTGACTCAAAAGCTGATGAACTGATCTATGTAAACCAGATGTCTTCTCCTGTTAGTTGCAAGTCAGACAATGAGGGCATTGTACTATGTGCTTCCCCATTGAGAATTCCTAATTTGATAATACCTTAAGTAGAATGAAGGATTAGTTTAAGTGGGAGCTTTCTCAGATGCCCAGAAAAAGTGCAGGGAATGTCCTTGCTTGGCAGAGTCAAAACCCTTAGCTGTTACTCCAATAATCAAAGCCTTTGAAGACTCATTCACCGGTGGATATTTGGTGCCAGAATACTAGCTCCTTGCTTTCAGACAGTAAAATGTTTTTTTTTTTTTTTTTTTTTTTTTAGAGTTTTGGATTCGTGCAGGTATCTTTTCAAGAATCCTGCTACTGACCATTTCTGATGTTCTGTGATCCTAACCATGGTTCTTCTAGGACACTAACCAAGATCTCATTTCCCTGTCATAAGGAAAGGATATTTGACCACTTTGTGAAGAATGTATGCACCACTGCCATCCTGGCTTTAGGCCCCTTTATGAACAGTATAAGGACCTACGAGGTAAGGTACTAAACGTTGTACAACTTCACCCGTCCAGTGTGCAAGCACTTTGTGTGGCTATGATGTAGTGGATGCATCAAGCAGTGTGTCAGACCTGGATTAGGAACTTGAACCTTCTTGATCATGTAAAACACAACTCTTTAATGCAGCTCTTGAAAATGAGCTGATTTTTGGATGCCCTGTGGAGCAGGTTTTTTATGAAACTAAAGGAAAATGGGAAGATTATGCAGTTTGCATAACAGTTGATATTCACTGTACTACTTTTGCAGTTCTCATCTGTGAGATATCCTATCAGCGAGCAAGTTGAGCCAACTTCCAGAGTTGTACCCCCCCCCCCCCAATTCGTTTTGGCTGACATCTTCTTCCTTCAGTTGAAAGGACATTGTTGGTATACTTTTCCTGCCAGTGTACTAGGATCGCATGCTGTCAGCATTGGCAGCCATTTGTTTGGCCTGTGTGGTAGTGATTCAGATTTTGGATGTTGGTCCTTAAGGAGGAGAATAATATCCCAACAGAATATTATATTCGTAAAGTTGCAGAAAGTATTTTGAGACTATAACAACGTGGGAATGGAGAAAGGAGATTTTGCTGATGGGGATGACTGTAAGTATGGGTAGAGAAATGGGTAAGAGGAGGCTAGAATTTAGGTATTGGGAGCAAATAACTATAGAGGAAAAGGTAACTAAAGTGGGATGCAGTTAAGAAGTTGTTTGGAATGTAGGCTTGAAACTGTCGTCCCTATCAAGGACTGATATTCGAGTATAGGCTAAGAGAAATGGATAGGGGAGTCCTAAATGAAATACTTGCTCTGGTAGAGTTGTTAGTCATATCTAGAACAGAAGCTACTGTTAAAAATGAATAGTTAGTAGAGCATGTAAAATGTTGCATAAGTATAAAATCATTCAAGGGAGGTTAGAAAAGATTGGGAAGAGAGACTGGAAAACAATTTGGTAGGAAACGATGAGAGGACATGTCTATGGCTCACAAATTTGTAACAAGGTCCAGAAGGTTTATGATTTAGGGGAGAGCGGTTCATGTTATTTAAGGTTTTCGCTAAGAAGTGTTTGCATAGTTATTTTTGTACTCCAAGCAGACTTCAAAGAATTTTTTTCTCTGGTAGATAAATGTTGGAGGTTTGATGGGAAGAAAAAGGTAACTCGGTGCATGCTTTTTGGGAGTGTAATGATTAGGTAGATTTTGAAATCTACCCTACAGAGTACCCTGTCAAAATATTGGGGGAGCAAATGGCTCTACCTAAGGAAATAATTATTTTGAGCTGGAGCATAGGATATGATTTACTTAGATAAACTGTAAGGCTTTATTAAGTTAAACTCTTTTGGCATCCAAAAATGCAATTACTAGAAAATGAAAATCTAAGCCAACTGTATTTGAAGTATTGACTGTTGTAAGAGAGGTAAAAGAACTGGATGAGGGGTCTTTAGAAGTGGGGCTGAGCATTACATAGAAATAAATTGAATTAGTGGTAACAATACTGCATAATAGTGTTCAG
Source organism: Protopterus annectens (assembly GCF_019279795.1). Classification (NCBI taxonomy): domain Eukaryota; kingdom Metazoa; phylum Chordata; order Ceratodontiformes; family Protopteridae; genus Protopterus; species Protopterus annectens. Next base: position 1,200,531,039 of record NC_056725.1, on the reverse strand, counting down.
GAGGAGTAGATAGGTTTAAGGAAAGACAAGAGTTAAACAATTTATGTAATGTTTGACTGAATGACAGTTGATGTCCTTTTATTCCTATGTTAAAGTATTCATAATCTGTGGGATTCCCCACCTAGGCGATCCAAACGTCCAGCCAGTATAAGAAAGACCTTTGCATGGTACGTTATACAGTGCACATAGCAAGGCAGTGTACGTGGAGCATAAAGGTGACATCAGCATGTACCATTCCTCAGTACTGAATGCCCCAGTCAGAACACCAGTCCAAGGATATGAAGTACACAACATACCAGGCTGAGGAGTGGTGATTCATCACTGTGACAAAGCAGAAATTCCCTGAGGCTCCAAGAGCAGAATAAGTTTTTTTCTTACATTTATTTCATTGAATTGCACTTAACAGTTATAGTTGTGCTATGCAGCTAATCTACTACATTTTGCACTGTTATAAAGCTTTTTATTTTACTGTTTCACTACATTTTTGCACTGTTTTATATACTTTAAATGTATTTCATTGCTAGATAGTGTTTCATTACTGTAATTGCATTTTTATTGAATTACTTAACTGTAAACTGATGTCCTTCAAGGATGCATCTGCAGTCATAACATATGGGTTGTCCTGCCTCAGGCAGCCCTCGGTCGGCCGGATTCCAAAGTCTGGGTCTGGCCTTGGCTGATGTCGCACTTCACCCGACGTCATAGCTCCTGGGGTATAAAGGCATCAGCCGACGCCATTTTCCCCAGTCTTTCTTGCCGCGCGGTGCCAGAAGCAGAAGCTGTTCGCAAGTGCCGGTCGGTCAGATCCAGAGATTTCAGCTACCGAAGACTTCTAAAAAAGCTAAGTACCCCGTTGGGGACTCTTTCTTGCCTCAGCTGATGTCAGAAAAAGTAAATAATTGTTTAACTTGTGGGAAACAAATACCTCATAAGGATTTCCACTCTTACTGCCTTCCTTGCTTAGGCCCAGACCACGACGTATCAGCCTGTTTAGCCTGCGCTTCCTTCAACCGACGGACACTTAGACGTCGGTCGGAGTTCGCAGAAGAGTTTTTTGGTCCCGCTTTTGCATATAAAATGCCGTCGGAGACTCCGACTACTCATTTAGCTAAAAAACGCAAGGAAAAGGACCGACACTCGCGGCCCGCGGTTTCGGCTGAAACCACGGTTAGGCCTACCGCGAGTGTCTCGGTTTCGGCTGAAACCGAGTCCTCGGTTCTTCCTTTGGCTGCAAGCATGCCTCCGACAACCGAGGCCCCGGCTGAGTTGGCTACAGAAATTCCTACCGAAGAAGCAGGCACACAAGAATTGTCCGACACCATTCCGTTGGACATTTCTACTCCTGCATGTGGGGCAGCTAGACCCCCTGCTTCTATGTCTATTAAGGCCTTCTCCAGGGCTAAAGCAGCTAAACTTTCCAAGGCCTTACCTACAAAAGCTCCCACTCACAGACCTTCCTCAAGTTCTCAGATTCTCAGCCTCGCTGAGGACCTTATTTCTTTGATCAGGGGATCCCAACCTCACCCAGACAGGGCCTCACAACCCCCTCCGGAAAAAAAGGCCCAGGACTGAACCCCCTGAACCTCTTTCCTCTGACTATTCCTCGGATGGATCAGATTTATCAGACCATCAGGAAGGACCATACTCACCTTATGAGGATTCGGATGCAGAAGACTTCATTCCTTCTGCCTCCCCCCAGAAGAATTTTCATTTGGGGAAACTCTACATTCAATGAGGGAACATTTCCAATGGCAGGGTCAGGATTTTTCTGATTCTAGAAAAAGGCTAAGGACTTTTTTACACTTACCACAGCATAGGCCTCTAGCCATACCACCTGTACTATCAGTTGTTGATGATGCATACAATGATGCCTGTTCAGCCCCTGATTCTCTTCCCCCGGCCCCTGCCAAACCTGACAGATATTACAGGGTCCCGGATTCTCACTTCCACTTGTACAAGGCCCACGCTGCAGACCCAGAAACCATTTCTCAGGGCCCCAAGGGTGTTGCAGCTGCCTCTGCCAAAAACCCCTACCCTCTGAAAGAGAATCAAGAGCATTAGAGAGATGGGGTAAAAAAGTTTATACATCTGCTACTCTTTCTGCCAGGGCTTTAAACTGTCAATTTCACATGATACAGTACCAGGAATTTTTGTTAGATCAGCTGAATAAAAAGCTTTCCTCTCCTGAACCTTTAGACCGTAAGTCCCTTCAGGAGTTGGTACACAACTCTCAGCAGGACAGTAATCATTTTTTAAAATGTGGCTATGATGCACTGGAGGCTTCATTTAGATCAGCTATGACTGGAGCAGTGATTCGAAGGCATGCTTGGCTAAAAGAGCAATCCGTGCCAGACCATGTTAAGTCTAAACTCCTAGATGCCCCTATGGAGAAACAAAGTTTATTCGGCTCTCCTGCACAGGAGGTACTAAAGAAAGTGGAAGAAAAAGCAAAATCTGTGCAAACAGTCAAGGATTTTCTGCAGGTCCAACCTCCGAGGTTCAGCAGAAATTGGCCTTCAACGAATTGGTCCTTTCCAGACACCTCCAGAGCACAGAGAGGCAGAAATAGACGCCCAAGAGGCAGAGGTCAATCAAGGGGTGCCTACAGGGGCCGTCAGTGGCAACCTGACAACCAGCGGAGTGCCTCCACAGCTACGACTGCAAACACTTCCACAGGACAGACACAATGACTTGGCTCTGATTCCGCCTACCAGGGAACAATTGGAAGCACCCTTGGGCGGAAAGTTAGCTTTATTTTCAAAAAACTGGCATTGCATTACAGGAGACAAATGGACTTTGCAAACAATAGACAAAGGCTACAGGTTTCACTTCCACACTTTACCAAAAAAGAGAGGAATGCCAAACCTTCCACCAAGCCAGAAGTCAGAGGCTCTAAAACAAGTCATCAACCTACTAAGGATGAGAGCAATAGAAAAGGTACCATCTATGGAACAGGGCCAAGGATTTTACTCCAGTCAATTCCTTGTACCAAGAAAAGAAACTCAATGGAGGCCTATTCTCGACTTGTCCGCACTGAACACATATCTCATTGTACCAAAATTCAAGATGCTGACCCTACAGCAACTTCTTCCCATGTTGGGCAAGGAGTCTTGGCTGGTGACTCTAGATCTCAAGGAGGCATACCTGCACATCCCTATACGACCAGATTGCAGGAGACACCTCAGATTTCTTGCAGGATCAGAGCATTATCAATTCTCAGCATTGCCCTTTGGCTTATCTACTGCGCCCAGAGTATTCACGAAATGCCTGGCATCAGTAATTGCACATTGCAGGCTTCAGGGAATTCAAATCTACCCATACCTGGACAACTGCCTAATACAAGCAGACAACAAGGCAAAAATAATAAAGGATTTGGCCTATGTCATACAACTGCTGCAAGCCTTGGGATACACAGTCAACATACAGAAGTCAAGACTAGTGCCATCCCAAAGGATAACATTTTTGGGTGCAGAACTGGACACAATAACTCAAATGGCTTTTCTCACAGAAGAAAAACAAAAACAACTTCCAGTCTACTTCACGGCATTGACAAGACAAACTCAGCTTACTGCAAGGAAAGTCCTGCAGGCCCTGAGTTACATGGCATCCTGCATAATCTTGATCCCACATGCCAGACTGCATATGAGAAAATTACAATGGTACCTAAGAAATGTATGGTCTCAACACAGACACAGTCTAGAAACCATGATACCAATCATTCCATGCCTGAAAAAGGAATTTCTGTGGTGGGCTCAGGCCTGCCAGACCAACAGAGGGTTGCCTTTCCACAAACCACAACCAAAGCAGACCATCACCACGGACGCCTCGGACCTAGGCTGGGGCGCACACATGGAAGACAAGTGTATCCAAGGCCTATGGTCCCAAGACCAGCTGAATCTACACATAAATCTAAAGGAGATGCTGGCAGTGAAGCATGCAATAGAGGCATTCAAATCATTCCTCCAGCAAGGACACCTGCTGATAAGGACGGACAATACCACAGTCATGTGGTACATCAACAAACAGGGAGGCACGCATTCCTACCCTTTATGCCGGATGGCAATGGAGCTGTGGAACCTAGACCTGAATCTCAACATTCAACTGCAGGCCAGATTCGTACCAGGAAAAGAGAATTCACTAGCAGACAAATTAAGCAGAACTACCACGGATGCTCACGAATGGATGCTGCATCCAGATATCTTCAAAACCATAACAAAGAAATGGGGAACGCCAGAAATAGACCTGTTCGCCTCCCCACTCAACCACCAACTGAAGAAATTCTGCTCAAGAGAATACCACCCACAAGCCTGGAGGGTGGACTCCCTTTCTTTCAGCTGGAAGGCCCTGACAGTTTATGCCTTTCCACCTCTCCCATTGATGTACAAAGTTCTACTGAAGATCAGGGAGGAACAGCCAAAGGTAATTCTGATAGCTCCAGACTGGCCAAGGCAACATTGGTATCCGCTACTGAGAAGCATGTCTCGGACGAACCCATGGCCTCTACCTCTATAGCCTTTACTTCTAACACAGAACAACTACAAGACCCTGCATCCAAACTTGAAACCACTGCAGCTAACTGCCTGGAAAATTGCATAAAACAAAACCAACCTGTTTTATCTCAGAGGGTCAAGGACATTATCCTGGAGGCTCGCAGACCCTCCACAAGGAAAACATACTCAGCCAAATGGAAGAGATTCCTCATTTGGAGTGCATCAAAGGGAACAGATGTCACACTTGCAAACCTAGCACACATCCTAGAATACTTAACAGAGCTGTTCCACAATGGCCTGTCCTATTCTTCCATTAAGATTCATGCTTCAGCAATTTCAGCAGAGTACAACATGGATCCTCCTATCTTCTCTCAACCTCTCCTCAGACAATTTCTAAGAGGGATCAAAAATGTAAAACCTCCAAGGAAACCACCTCTGCCTGCATGGGATCTCAATTTTGTGCTGGAAAAATTAACACTTCCCCCTTTTGAACCAGCTGCATCAGCAGACTTACAGTTCTTATCTTGGAAAACTGCCTTCCTTCTAGCAATCACTTCAGCAAGAAGGGTATCCAAGTTACAGGCATTAATGGCAGTGTAGCCTTTCCTTATCTTTCACCAGGATAGAGTGACTCTGAGAACCAATCCTACTTTCATGCCAAAGGTGGTATCCATGGTATCCTTGAACCAAGCTATTCATTTACCTATGTTCTTCCCTAACCCACAAAACAGGGGCAAAAGCTACTACACACCTTGGACGTACATAGACAACTGCGCTACTACCTGGACAGAACTAAGACCAGCAGAAAAACTGACCAGCTTCTGGTAGCATATGCAACAGGAGTGCAAGGAAAAGCAATTTCCAAACAGACAATTTCAAAATGGATAGGAAATTGCATTCGATTCTGTTACTCTTTTCATGGAAAGACAACTCCTGAAAATATCAGGCCTCACTCCACAAGGGCTACAGCCACCACTACAGCTTTCCTACGAGGAGTGGCTACCAAAGACATTTTAGAAGCTGCTACTTGGAGCTCCGTGCATACATTTGCCAAGCATTACAATCTTCCTTTATACTCCAGATCCCGAGCAGGCTTTGCAACTGCAGTCTTACAAGGGATCTTAACTACACCATCTTTATCTTAGTGCCTCCTCCCCCAGTTTGGCTATGGTATTCTACCCATATGTTATGACTGCAGATGCATCCTTGAAGGACATAGTACAGTTTTGTACCTACCATAAATGTAGATGTCCGATAGGTATGCATCTGCAGTCAGGATTACCCACCCTCCTTCCCCTCTGTGGTATTCCTAGGGTGCTTACCCCTCTTTCAGCTAGCTGGGGGAATCTATTATGGTGTATTTGTTTGTATGTATATATGTATATATATATATATATATATATATATATATATATATATATATATATATATATATTGCTTGCTACTGTTTGGAATTTTCAACATTTATCCAAATTTAGCCTTCCTAGAGGGCACCTGGGGCAAGAAACACTGAGGAAAATGGCGTCGGCTGATGCCTTTATACCCCAGGAGCTATGACGTCGGGTGAAGTGCGACATCAGCCGAGGCCAGACCCAGACTTTGGAATCCGGCCGACCGAGGGCTGCCTGAGGCAGGACAACCCATATGTTATGACTGCAGATGCATACCTATCGGACATCTACATTTATGGTAGGTACAAAACTGTACTTTTTTTATACTGATAGTTGTATTTTCTGTTTGTGAATGCTCTATCTGTACTTTTCTGTGCATTTTTGTGAGGTTTCTATGTTCTAGTCAGGTAGCATAGTCTGGATAGAGGCCTGCTGTTATCCATACCTGGTTGTTTTGCTTGTTGAGTTTCTTGTGTTTCTGGCAGCCATCTTCTGCTGGTAGTGTCTTGTCTTCACTGTTAGTAAAGGTAACAGGGTTGCCTGACCTTCTCTACCACGACTGATTGGTTGAAAGAGCAGGGGCAAGCAGGATTGGGTAGTAATTTGGGCTTCTAGATTCTTCCATCTTTTCTGGTATTTAAACCCTGTGTTTGCAGAGCGTTGGGCTTGTTTGCTCATTGCGCACTGCCGCTGCGCTGTTTTAACCCATTGCAATGTATCTCAGTTGCATTTTTTTTCCTTACCAGTATTCCTGTGTAACTGACGCCCCCCCCCCTCTGCAACTATTGTGATTTTATCCAGCCCTTCTCACACCTATAGGTATTCTATTTTGATAGTACCTGCTGTACCATCCTTGACCTCTCTTTCACAGATTCTGACAACCATGGACGGACAATTTCTTGTGGTTTCTCCTTCTAGTCTTGTTGATATGGGCATCCTGAGACAGTGTAGCAACTGCCTTATGTACATGGACAACCCTCTTCTTCTACCACCTAGGAACATAGTATGTGAGAGATGCAATTACATTAAGAACCTAGAATCCTTGCTGTCTCAATCACAAGCCAGTACATCTGACACTGAGAAGGTTGTCTGCACAAACACCACACCTGTACAAGACATTCGAACATATGTGAAGATTCTCAACAAAAACATGCCTAAAAAAGAGACCTCCGAGGCAAAAGCACACACGCACATCACAACCCACAGCACCAAGCACCACACATAGTACACATACCTGTGTGTCACAGCCTCTAAGGCCCAGCCACAAACCCAACATACTAGTCATAGGAGATGTGCCCCTCACCAGGCTAGACAAGGGGAAAGTCACGGTAAGTTGCTCGTCAGGTGCTAGAATCTGCCATATCACTCACGCACTCAAGTCTCTCAACAACAGGTACTGTTATGACTTTGTCATAGTCCATGTTGGTGTGAATGACTTGAGACGTACCTCTCTGGACTATATGAGGGGAGACATGATTGAACTCACTGAATATGTGTCCCTAGCCTTAAACAGCATCCTGCCATCACCCAGAATGATGCCTCAGTGCAAACAGAAAATGATTGACTTTAACAATTGGCTTAGTTTCTGGTGTCATTCCAAGGGGATCCAGTACGTGACAGCTTGGGAGGACACGTTTGACAGACCACGATGCTTTGCCAGAGGTAGCCTTCATCTGTCTCTCCTGGGCTTCAGGCTTCTGGCAAAGGCTCTTTCCTCCCCATATAGTGCCTTTTTAGGCAAAGTCATGAGGACAAAATTACCAACATGAAAAATTCTTCTAAACAAAATTTAAAGGTCATGCTGCTAAATGCTAGGAGTCTTAACATGAAACTGCAGTCATTGCAAGCATTCCTCACCTTGGAAGATGCTGACATTTGTGCAGTCATTAAAACCTGGTTCAAAGCTGTGGAGAGCACCCCGGCCTTACCAGATTACTTGCCCTACCATACTTTCAGACCCCAAACAGAGGGCTAGAAAGCCAAAGGAGGTGGAGTTTCAGTATTTATCAAAGACATACACACCTCCAGGCTGGTCAAACAGTGTGTTGCACAGGAGACACTCCAGGTGCAGTTAACTGTTGACAAACCACCTATTCAAATTATAGCTAGCTACAGACCCCCAGCCATGACACAGGAGGCCCACTCCACCTATCTGGACTTATTCGAATCCATCAAAATTCAACCCTCTATCCTGATCCTGGGCAACTTTAACTATCCAACCATAGAGTGGAAAACGTATTCTAACTTAAACACGAACACCCAAAAATTCCTCGACTTCACCAGTGCATTGGTTCAGCTGGTCGACACCCCCATAGGAGCTGAAAACATCCTGGACCTGGTACTAACCAAACATATGTAGCCACTGTAGCACCCCTACAGTGTCATCCTCCTTGGTAAGATCCGACCATAAAGCAGTCACTTTCAAAGTCACCATTTCCCCTGACCCCCCCCCCCCCGCCCTTGCCAGGGTCAAACAAAAAAACTTTTCCAAAGCCGACTACAACCTCCTGAGAGTAGGTATAAGCAGCTTCACAGCCACCATCCCTTCAGTTGGAACGAGCACTAATGTCAAGTCTACACCAATAAACTATATGAGCACCTATGTAGCTGCGTGGACTCGGCAAAACCTGATGGGACAAAAATCATCTTCCTCAAGGAAGAGTAAACCTATCTGGTGGACAGCAGCAATAAACAGACTATAATAAAAGGAAAAGAATTGCTGTCCAGGACCAAAAAGGAGAAGGTGCCAAGTTGGAAGCAACCTCTCCTTTGTCTGAACAAGCAAATAAGGTCACTGGTGAAATCCTTTAAGGCTAACTTCGAGTCCAAATTGGCCACATCCACTAAGGACAGTCACAAGGCCTTCTTCGATTACGTCTGCTATCTCAAAGGTAACTCACAAATCTGCTCTGAATTAGTGGTCAAAAATACCACATACACAAATGCCATAGATCTAGCCAACCTGCTGGCAGACAAGTTCAGTGAAAATTTCACCCCCCCCCCATCAGTAAACCAGGACATCCCCAGCACCTACTGCCCCCCCCATCACCAGTGAGAAGTTTATTAATGCCCTCTCAAAGGCAAAAAGTACAGCCTCCATGGGACTCAACAGCAATCCCTAGCTGTGCCTACATGAACTCAGGCAAGAGCTCTCAGCACCACTAGGCATCCTATTCAACCAAAGCCTGAGCACCGGCTTCATCCCTGCAGAGTGGAGGACAGCATCTGTCATTCCTGTGCACATAGGTGGGGCATCCACCAACCCAGGCAGTTATAGGCCCATCAGCCGAACTAGCCTTATCTGCAAAGCCATGGAATACATTGTCATGGACCTTGTAAACAATGACATTGGTAACCTCTGAATGCTTGATCCCACACAGTTTGTTTTGTCAAAGGGAGATCATGCCTGTTAAACTTGATCGCCTTCTTTGAAACAGTCACCAAAGCCATAGATGAGGGTAAGACGGTGCACACCACCTACCTTGACCTAGCCAAAGCCCTCGACATTATTCACACTCAGGCATAGTAGATAAACTGTCCCAGCTAGGCATCAACCCATATGTTACCAGATGGGTAGCTAACTGGCTCAGTGATAGAACACACTCAGTCAAAATAGGGGAAGCCACCTCTAGTAGTAGGACCCGTAACAAGCAGCATACCCCAAGGATCGGTCTTAGGGTCTCTACTGTTTGGGATATACTTCTTTTGAGGTGCATGCCAAAACCAGTGGTCTGTGGCGGACCAAGTTTGCAGATGACTGCAAGCTGGGCACTGTCATAAATTCCCCTAATGATGTGAACATCCTCCAAGAGGGCCTTAACCAAACTAATGACTGGTGCCAAAAGCATGGCCTCAAACTGAATGCCAAGAAATGCATCATGATCCCCTTTGGGGAAAATGGTAACCCCACTAATTATCGCATTAATAACAATGACTATTATGTTTGCAGATGACATTGTGATCTGTAGTGAGAGTATGAACAGGTGGAGGAGACCCTGGAGAGATGGAGATATGCTCTAGAGAGAAGAGGAATGAAGGTCAGCAGGACTAAGACAGAATATATGTGTGTGAATGAGAGGGAGGATAAAGGAATGGTGAGGATGCAAGGAGTAGAGGTGGCGAAGGTGGATGAGTTTAAATACTTGGGGTCAGTAGTTCAGAGTAACGGTGAGTGTGGAAGAGAGGTGAAGAAGAGAGTACAGGCAGGATGGACTGGGTGGAGAAGAGTGTCAGGAGTGATTTGTGACAGACGAGTACCTGTAAAGAGTGAAAGGGAAGGTCTACAAGAGGGTAGTGAGACCAGCTATGTTATATGGGTTGGAGACAGTGGCATTGACAAAAAGGCAGGAGTTTGAGCTGGATGTGGCAGAATTAAAGATGTTAAGATTTGCACTGGGTGTGACGAGGGTGGACAGGATTAGGAATAAGTATATTAGAGGGTCAGCCCAGGTTGGAAGGTTTGGAGACAAAGCCAGAGAGGCACGATTACGTTGGTTTGGACATGTGCTGAGGATGGATGCTGAGTGTATTGGGAAAAAGATGCTAAGGATGAAGCTACCAGGTAACAGGAAAAGAGGAAGGCCTAAGATAAGGTTTATGGATGTGGTGAGAGAGGACATGCAGGTGGTTGGTGTGACAGAGCAAGATGCAGAGGACAGGAAGAAATGGAAACAGGTGATCTGCTGTGGTGACCCCTAACGGGAACAGCCGAAAGAAGTTGATGAATAACAGTGTATTAAGCATGCAGTCAGTTGTGAGGGACTTTGGCAGCTAGGATGATAGCAACCTGAGTTTTGACCACCTCATTGCCTCCGTTGAACAGAAGGCTTTATACATGGCCCACCTCATAAGTAAGGGTTTTTCATCCAGGAGCTAGGTCATAACATCCCTGTACTCCTCCTTTATCAGACCCATTATCAAGTCCATTGCTCCCTTCGGCATGTACCTTGCCAAGCACATGCAGCAGTTGGAGAGACCACAGAGGTTCCTGACCAGGAAAATCCAGGGTCTCAAACACCTATCCTATACAGATAAGCTAAATGTCCTGTCCCCCTACTCAGTCTTGTACAGACTGCTCAGAGGTGACCTGTGTCTGGCATTCAAGGCCATATCAGACTCCGCCTTGATGGAGTTGGTGCATATCCGTTACTCAAATTCCACTCGCGCAACCTGCACGCAGGGTCTCAACGTAGTCTGTGATATTAATAGAACTTGTTGGCAGGATCGATTTGTTTCCCATTGACTCCTGCATCTGTGGAATAGACTCCCTCTCCATGTCAAGCAGAGTACCTCACTTGCCTTGTTTAAGAGGAACCTGGACGACTGGATAGGAAACAGAAAATATACCCCTAGAATCCCACTTATGTCCCTGCTGGACAGGGAAAACAGGTGCTGACTTTGTGGGAACATGGGAGAAATTCTTGGTTAGGCTTATAAGGGCCGCCAGGCCATTAGCCTAATATCATCATATGAACCTAATCCAAAAAACAGCAGTTACCAGGGAGGTAGGAGAGAGAGAGACAGAATAATGCAACATGGAAGAGAAGGAACTCTATGGTTATGGAAAGATTTTACACAGCTATTCTATGTCCTTCTATTCCTTTGTTGCAGTATTCATAACCTTTGGGAGAGTATCAAAGATCATGGAAGGGAAAGGGAGGATGGAGCAGAGGAAGTTTCTAGGAACCCATGCAGGATTGCCTGAGCAAATCCTGCTCTGGATCTGGGAATAGTGTCCAGTTTGTAATGTTTGTTGAAGGTATGGACAGAGGACCATGTGGCTGCTTCCAGAATAGATGATTGTCCAAACCCTTGAAGAAGGCCTCTGAAGAGGCTACTATTCTAGTGGAGTGAGCCTTTACAGTAGTAGAGCGTCTTCCCATGGGAGATCCAAGCAGAAATATTTTGGTTGGAAACAGGTTTTCTTAGTGCCCTTGTATGGAAGAAAACAAACAATTGCTCAGATTTCCTAATAGGCTTGGTTTTGTCTAGATGTAATCTGAATTGTCTGTGCACATCCAGGGAATGAAGGAACCCTTTCACTAGGGTGTTTAGGGTTAGGAGAAAACGTGGTCAGATGAATGGATTGAGTTAGGGACAAGTCATTAACCACTTTAGGTATGAAGGAAGGGTTAGTAGGAAGAGATACCCTCTCCTTGTGGAAAATGAGAAAAGGTTGACGAGCCATAAGGGCTTGGAGTTCAAAAACTCTTCGAGCAGAAGTGATGGCTGCAAACAGGATTGTTTTCCATGTACAAAATTTTAAGGAAGCTGACCCTGCCAGCTCAAAAGGAGCCTAAGTGAACTTTTCCAGGACAAAATTTAGATCCCAGGGAGGAAGGACAGGTTTCCTGGGAGGTCTAATGTGAAGGATGCCTTTTAAGAAGAGCTTAACTTCCAACCTAGAAGCTAGGGGAGGAGGTAAAGGCAGACATGCTGAAATGGCTAATAGATGGGCTGTAACAGAAGAGTAGGCCAAACCATCCTTAAGTGGCTCACACAAATAGGAAAGACACCAGATGGCAAACCATTCCATTTGGATAAATTGGATCTCCTAGTTTTGGGTTTACTGGCCTTCTGCAGGACTAGAAGCATGTCCTCAGAGAAACGGTGTTGGAAAATTATCAAAAGACTATCGCCCACATAGTTAGATTCAGGAAGGTGAGGTGTGGATGGATACGCAATCCTTTGCTTATGTGAGAAGATTCACCCTGTGGGGTAACTTGTAATGATTGCCCTTGAAAAAATGCAGAAGAAGAGAGATCCAGTGCTGTCTTGGCCAAAAGGGAGTCCCCAACAAGAATTTTGGCTTGTCCTGCTGTATTTTCAGTAGGATCTTCTGAATGAGAGGGAAGGGGGTGATGCATAAACATCCATCCCCTTCTATGAGAAGGATAGCACATCCACCATCCATAAAAGATGGTCTGGGATTCTGACACAAGACTTTGTAAGTTGTCATGGGGGAGGCAAATAGGTCTATTTGAGGAGTACCCCACCGGTGGAGAATGTCCACAAACACATCCCTGTGAAGCATCCATTTGTGGACTTGGGCCATAGACCTGCTGAGAGTGTCTGCCAGCACATTTCGAGTTGAAGGAATATAAACTGCTTGCAAAGAAACCTTCACTTGAGAGGCAATCTCTCAGGCTTGAAGGGCCAGCCTGCAAAGCAGGTATGACTTGATGCCGCCCTGTTTGTTCACATACCATAGAACTGTAGTGTTGTCTGTGAATAACTTTAGGGGTCCTGGGAGTAGGGAGGAATGAAAGGCTTGGAGTGCCAGGATCAAAGCCCTCATTTCCTTTACTTTGATGTGTTGCTTCTTGATTAAGGGACACCAAAGGCCCTGGCCTTTTAAGCAACCCAGAGTGGCCCCCACCCCAAGTCTGAGGCATCTGTGTAGAGTTCCTGAACTGGTGTTGGCTGCTGAAAGGGAAGGCCTGGCTTCAGCAGAATCTGTTGAATCCACCATTGTATTTCCCTCTCTATGCATGGGAGAAGAGGGAGTAGGAATTCCAGAGGGTGGGCATGCTGTCTTCAACGAGTTTTTAGAAACCACTGGATTTTCCACATGTGAAGTCTAGCTAAGGGTAGCATGGGAATGAGTGATTCCATGAACCCTAGCATACACAAGTACTCCCTGGCAGAGATGAAGGTTAAGGAGAGTAGTTGGTTGAAGTAGCTGAGCAGATTTTCCACTTTTTGAGGAAGAATGAAAGCCATCATCCAGTCTGTCCTTAGTGTGCATCCTAGGAAAATCTGATCCTGGGAAGGATTGAGAGAAGACTTGGAGTTAATGCTGAACCCCAGGCCTTGGAAAAGTGAGACAATGAAGACTTGGTTTTCCCTTAGAGTGCCAGGTGGACTGCTTGAATTAGCACATTGTCCAGATAAGGAATAGATCAGTATTCCTTGGAGCCTGCAAAAGGGAATGACAGGAGCTAAGCATTTTGGGAATACCCTTGATGCCATAGAGAGCCCAAAGGGCAAAGCACAGAACTGAAAATGTGAGGAAGCAACAAAAAAGCTTAAAATCTTCCTGTGTTGCAAATGAATGAGGATATGCATGTATGTATCCTTGATGTCCAGAGTGACTAGAAAAGCCTGGCAGGAGAGGGGAAAAGAGTTGGCAGATTGAGCGTATGAAAGGTTGGCACTTTGAGGAAAAGGTTGAGATGTGAGAGGTCTAAGAGTGGTCTTCAAGGACCATCTTTTCTGGGGACTAGGAACATTCTTAAATAAAACCGTCTTTGTTTTTGAAGTGGTGGGACTTCTTGAATAGCTTCTTGATTTAACAAGCCCTCTAGGATTAGACGGAACAGATAAATCTGGTCCCAAGGAGGTTGTGGAATGCCTATGAAGGGAGGGACAGCTATGCATACCATGTAGTAGCCATTTTGAATAATGAAAAGAACCCACTTGGTGGAGGTACTTGTCCAAGAGGGAAGAGAAGAAGATAGGTGCTGGGAAAAGGGGCATGTTTGAGAGATTTGCCAGGTAGTCACAGACTACCTGGCCTGTCTTGAAAGGTGATCTTTTGAGCCGGGGTTTGCTGAGGTCTGGAAGATCCCTGTCTACGAGCCCCTTTCTTATGAAAAGAAGGGGAACTGTGTTGATGTTCTTGGTGTTTCACTGTTGCAGTCATTACATTTTGATTTTCTGCCTGCAGGTAGCCCTCAGCCGGCCTGAATATCAAAGTCTTGGGTCCTGCGTCAGATGCTGTCTCTTCGTCCATGATGTCAGGTAGTCAGGGGTATAAAGCATGCAGCCGACGCCATTACATCAGTCTTTCTTGCTGCAAGGTGCCCAAAGCAGAAGCAGTTCGCAAGTGCTGGTCAGCCAACTCCTGAAATTTTTGTTTTCAAGTTTCAGAACGAAAGTCTTCAAAAAAGCTAAGTACCCCGTTGGGGATCCTTTTTCTTGCTCTAAACCATTGTCAGTAAAAGTTAGCAATTGTATTACCTGTGGAAAGCAAATACCTCACAAAGATTTTCTTTTGTACTGCATTCCTTGCTTAGGCCCAGACCACAATGTCCCTCGCTGTCGGTTTTGTGGCTTATTCAGTCCTCAAACTATTCGTCATCGGTCCATTTTTGCAGCAAACTATTTCGGTACTCTGTTTAGTTATCCAGAAATGGCTTTGGTAAGTCATCCCACTACCGACATTCCAAAAAAATGTAAAGAAAGAGACAGACCGCCTAGGTCCAAAGCTGCCGACACTTACTTTAAGCTAGTCACCAGTTCGCCGGTATTCAGTGAGACGCTTTTGCAGCCCCTGATACCCGCTACTTCAGATTTACAGGCCTCTATTGAGACCCATTCAGAGTCCAGTATGCCGCAAGATGCTTCTTCGACTATGGAACCTATGGACTTCTCTACCTTGGATGGGTCCGGAGCCGCTGTGCAGGCACAGGCTTCTCAGGGTGTATTGAGGCCTATGGACTTGCATTTCATACCAACTCCGTCTTCTTCTTCAAAGCCTAAAACTTGCCCCATGCCTAGAAAACCAATGCCCAAACCGCATGGTCAGACCCAAATGCCTAAAAAACAAATGATAAGAATGGTTGAAGACCTTATTACTTTAATTAGGGGAAGCCGGCCTTCTCCCTCTAAGAGAACTAGAATTGATTTTTCTTCTGATTCTTCTGATCAGGATTCTGAAATTTCTGTTTCTTCTGATTACCAGGATTTTCCCTTATCTGCCTATGAGGATTCTGATGCAGAGGACTCCATTCCCTCTGCTTCCCATCCAGAAGTTTTCTTTTAGTGAAACCTTGCACACTCTTAGAGAGCATTTCCGCTGGGAAAGCCATGATTACTCTGACTCCAAAAAGAGGCTTAGGGAATTCTTACTCCTACCTAAGGGGTATCCATATTCATCAAAGACACCCACACCTCAAGACTGGTGGCAACGCACGATGCATCGGAGACCATCCAGGTGCAATTAACCATAGGCAAGACTGCTCTGCAAATTGTAGCATGTTACAGGCCACCCTCACAAACTCAGGAACCTCACATGGCCTTCCTGAAAACACTAGAGGGGATAAATGTATCACCAAACACCATCATACTAGGTGACTTCAATTACCCTAATATAGACTGGGAACACTACTCAAGCCCAAACACCCTAGCCCAAAAGTTCCTGGAATTCATAAACTCAAATGCCATGGAACAACTAGTCACCATCCCACAAGAGGAGAAAACATACTTGATCTCATCATCACGAACATGGGAGCACAATGTTCAACACCGGAAGTATACCCCTCACTGGTGAGATCAGATCACAAACTAATCTCGCTGGAGGTCCTCATCCCACCCCACCTGAAATAAAAAGACCACAGTAAAGAACTTCTCAAGCCGACTTCACACTTCTAAAGACTAGTGTGGTCTCCTTTAAGGCCCCGAGCCGGAAAACAGTACTCAAGCCGCTGAATCACTTACAAATGCCTTCTACCAGCACCTGCAGGACTGCATGGATAAGGCAATCCCAAGCAAAACAAAGACTCTTTGTACCAAAGGCAAGCGTCCACTCTGGTGGACCCCAGCCATAAACAAACTCTACAACAAAGGAGGAAGCTACTACAAGATAGAGCAAAATCCTTAAAGGTAAGACACCCTTGATCACTATAAGTAAAAAACTAAGAGCTCTCATAAAATCATCCAAAGCAAATTTTGAGAGAAAAATAGCTAAAGACTCAAAAGACAATCATAAGGCCTTCTTTAGCTATGTTAGAAACCTGGAGGAAACTCCCAGATATGCTCAGAACTAGTTCAAAATGATGTGAAGATTACTGATCCTACAGACATTGCCAACATACTGGCTGACAGGTTCAGTGCAAACTTCTCCCCTCCCCAAAGGAGAGATATCTATACCAAGCGATTGCAGCCCCCAAACATCTCCAAGCCCAAGTGAGAACTGCTCTCTCCAAAGCAAAAACACAGCATCCATGGGACCTGATGGTGTCCCGGCTGTGTGCTCCACGAACTCAACAAGGAATTAAACCCACAGCTAGGACAGCTGTTTAATCATAGTCTTACCTCTGGATACGTACCCAGGGAGTGGCGCACTAAACTGTGGTCCCACTTCACAAAGGCGGTGCCTCCACCGACCCTGGAAATTACCGGCCCATTAGCTTGACAAGCCTTATCTGCAAAGCCATGGAGAGGATCATAATGGACCTCATAAATAAAGACACAGGGAATTTGCAGACTTTGGATCCATCCCAGTTTGGCTTTGTCAAAGGCAGATCATGCCTTGTAAACTTGGTTGACTTTTTCGAAACAGTCACCAAAGCCATTGATGAGGGAAAGGCAGTCCATACAGCCTACCTCGATCTGGCGAAGGCCTTTGATACAATACCCCACTCGGGTATCATTGAAAAACTCATCAGCTTAAATGTTAACCCATACATCACAAGATGGGTTGCAAACTGGCTGAGTGACAGAACCCACAGGGTCAGAGTTGCTGGCGCCATGTCAGACTCAAAGCCTGTCACAAGTGGTGTACCACAGGGCTCAGTCCTGGGCCCACTCTTGTTTGGCATCTACTTTTCCAGTACAAGCAAACACAGGAGGGTTATGGCTGACAAAGTTTGCAGATGACTGCAAACTGGGCGCCATAGTAGAAAACACATCTGACACAGATATCCTTCAGAAGGGTCTCACAGAAACGGATAACTGGTGCCAGAGCCATGGCCTAAAGTTAAATGCCAAAAAATGCATAGTCATACCCTTCGGGAAAAACAAGGTTACCCCTAGCTACCAAATAGGTGGCAATCCACTGAGTACAGAAGAGGTTATCAGGGGCCTG
Source organism: Protopterus annectens (assembly GCF_019279795.1). Lineage (NCBI taxonomy): Eukaryota > Metazoa > Chordata > Ceratodontiformes > Protopteridae > Protopterus > Protopterus annectens. The sequence continues at coordinate 1,200,513,349 of NC_056725.1, read as the reverse complement.
GGGACCCAGGTTGATAGTAGTCTGTCATTCGACACCCATGTAGCTAAAGTAGTTAGGAAGACCTTCTACATTGCCCACCTTATCATGAAGGGATTCTCATCTAGATCAAGGGAGGTCATAGTCTCCCTATACTCATCACTCATCAGACCAATGATTGAGTACAATGCCCCATTCGGAATGTATCTGACCCGACACTTGCAGCAGCTGGAGAGGCCACAAAAGTTCCTCACCAAAAGGATAAAGGGTCTCAAACATCTGTCCTATGCTGCCCGACTGAAAGAACTCCAGCTCTATTCAGTAAACACGCTTGCTCAGAGGTGACCTTTGCCTAACATACAAGGCCATGTCAAACCCAGATTTGATGAATATGCTTCACCTCAAAAATCTAGATCTGTCAGAGCCACAAGGGCGGAGACTTAAACCTCGACACGGCTATTAATAGGACGTGCTGGAGGGATAGATTCATCACCCAAAGACTCCCTATGCTGTGGAATAAAATCCCGGTATATGTGAGGCAGAGCACCTCGCTGGCCTTGTTCAAGAGAAATCTTGACCAATGGATGGGAGATCGCAGATATACCCCAGGGATTACCTCAGTGTCACTGCTCAACAGAGGCACAGCAAAATAATGGGTATAGTTCCCCATACTAAAGGGGTGGCGTAAGCCACAAAACTATGGGCTAGGCTTGTAAATGCCCTCGGGCAGATAGCCTAGTATGAACCTATGAACCTACCTCAACACAGGCCTTTAGCTATCCTTCCTGTCCTGGACATTGTAGATGATGCCTTCTTGGACTCTAGCTTGGCCCCAGACACTTTACCTCTGGCTCCCAGGAAACTTGACAGGTATTACAGAGTACCTGACTCTCACAAGATGTTCTTCGTGTTTCACTGTTGCAGTCATAACTGTAGGGTGATCCTGCTGGCAGGCAGCCCGAGGTCGGCCAGAATTCCAAAGTCTGGGTCCGGCGTCGGCTGTACCAGCAAGTACCCTGATGTCAGAACGTAGAGGTATAAAGCTGACAGCTGACGCCATCTTCTCCAGTCTTTCTTGCCGTGCGGTGGAAAGCAGCTCGCAAGTTGTTGGTTGGCGGATTCTGGACAACGTGCTTTGATTGTCGTCGGTCCGAAGTCGTCGTCTTCTCTTCTCAAGCTAAGTACCCCATTGGGGAAACTTTTTTTCTTGCTCCTCCGATGTCAGAAAAAGTTAATAATTGTATATCGTGTGGAAAACAAATACCTCATAAAGATTTCCACTCTTACTGTCTTCCTTGCTTAGGCCCTGACCACGACGTTTCTTGCTGTCGGTTTTGTGCCAGGTTTAATTCTCGCACTATTAAGCGTAGGTACAATTGGGCCTTGAATTATTTCGGTAGACGGTTCAATTTTAGGATGTCGTCAGATACTTTACCGACAACCGGAATTCACAAAAAACGCAAGGACAAGGATAGGCCTTCGAGGTCCAAACAGGATACTTTGCAGCCGGAGCCAGCTTCGGGTTCGGCTGTCGTCAGTGAGGCGCTTTTGCAGCCCCTGTCGTCAGCCACTTCGGAACCGATGGCCGACACGGACTCCCATGGGGAGCCAACTAGGCCCAGTATTTTATCTGCTGCAGGACCTTCGGACATCGCTCCTTCAGATGGGTCCGGAACCGCTGTGCAGGTACCGGCTTCTGAAGGGGTTTTCAGGCCTTCTCATATCACTATTACTACCAAGACAAAGGCAAAGTCAAAGACTCCTGTTAAGCCAAGGGTTTCTTCTCAAGCTTCTTCGGATTCAGCTGCCAAGACCCAGAAGCAATTATTAAGGATGGCTGAAGATTTGCTTACTATGATTAGGGGTTCTCACCCCCCTCCTGAAAAAAGGCCTAGACAGGATATTCCTTATGATTCCTCTGATCAGGCTTCTGTGTCTTCAGTCTCTTCCTCTGACCAGGATTATTCTTTTCCTCCCTCAACACAGACTTTTGGCTATTCCTCCTGTTCTTGATATTGTGGATGATACTTTCTCTGAAGCTAACCTGAATCCTGATTCCTTTCCGCCTGCTCCTTCTAAGCCGGATAGATTTTACAGAGTCCCTGATTCCCATCAATTTTTGTTCAAGAACCCTTCTGCAGATCCTGAAACTATTTCTCAGGGTTCCAAGGCTGCTAAGGCCGCTTCATCTAAAAATCCTATTCCCTCTGAAAAGGATTCTCGTGCCTTGGACAGATGGGGCAAAAAGGTGTATACTTCTGCTACTCTTTCTGTTAGAGCTTTAAATTGCCAGTTTCATATGTTCAAGTATCAGCAATTTCTTTTGTCTGCTTTAAAGCAAAAACTTTCTACTTTTCCTGCATGTGCAGAGGACAAGGAATTACAGGATGTATTGCATGCAACTGAACAAGTTAGCAAACATAGTTTACATTGTGGTTTTGATGCCTTGGAGGCTTCTTGTAGGGCCGCAGCCTCTGGTACTGTTATCAGGAGACATGCTTGGCTTCGAGAGCAGAATTTACCTGACCAAGTTAAGGCTAAATTGTTAGATGCCCCTGTTCAGCATGATGTTTTGTTTGGATCTAAGGCTGAGGAGGTTATTAAACAGATGGAGGATAAAGCGAAATCTATGCAGACTGTTGAAGGTTTCTTACAAGTTCAGCCTCCTAGATTTTCTAGAAATTGGCCTTCCAAAAATTGGTCCTTTCCCACGTCTGACAGGCCTCAAAGGGGAAGATATAGACGCTCCAGAGGTCGGGCTCAGGCCTCTTACAGGTCCAGACAATGGACTGCTTCATCACCTAGAAGGGGAGAAGACAGATCTCAATCACAAAGGAAGCAGACCCAATGACTCTCTCTGTTGGGCTACAGGTCCTCCTTGCCTGGAAGCCCCTCTTGGAGGAAAACTTTCTCTTTTCTACCACAATTGGACTCATATTACCCAAGACAAATGGGTTTTAGACGTGATTTTAAGAGGTTACAAATTCCACTTTCATACTCTGCCAAGGTCTATCGGTTGGCCAGATCTGCCAAAACATCAGTGGTCAGAGGCCTTAAATCAAGTGGACGCTTTATTGGCCATGAGAGCCATAGAACCTGTTCCACTTTCAGAGATGGGAAAAGGTTTTTACTCGAGACTATTTCTGGTCCCAAGAAAACAAAACTCATGGAGACCTATTCTGGACCTTTCAGTATTAAACACCTTTCTGGAAATTCCAAAATTCAAGATGCTTACTCTACAACAACTTCTTCCAATGCTCTCCCAGGATGCTTGGATGGTGACATTGGACTTAAAGGAAGCCTACTTACACATTCCCATCAGGCAGGAGCATGAAAATACCTCAGATTCAAGGCAGGTTCGAGGCACTTTCAATTCTCTGTACTGCCCTTTGGCTTATCTACTGCGCCCAGAGTCTTTACCAAGTGTCTGGCTCCAGTAGTAGCTTATTGCAGACTCCAAGGGATTCAAATTTACCCCTATCTGGACGACTGCCTTATTCAGGCGGACAGCAAAGACCTTTTACTTCAACATCTGCAGTTTGTTCAACGTCTTCTCCTACTACTGGGATTTTCAGTGAACACAAAAAAGTCACATTTGATCCCCTCTCAGCAAATGAAGTTTTTGGGAGCTCTTCTAAACACAAGCTTGCAAAGGGCCTTCCTCACTCCAGAAAAACAATTACAACTGGCCTCAATTTTCAAAACCTTGGCTACTTTAACTCAGCTCACTGCAAGGAAATTCCTGCAGGCATTGGGCTACATGGCTTCTTGCATCCTGTTGATTCCAAATGCAAGGCTTCATATGAGAAAACTTCAATGGTACCTAAAGAGTGTATGGTCACAGCATTGCCACAGTCTGGACACTATGATTCCACTGATTCCCTGCCTCCAAAAAGAGTTCCTTTGGTGGTCCAGGGCTTGTGCTTTAAACGAAGGGAATCCCTTTCGTCTGCCTCAACCTTCTCAGATCATAACCTTGGACGCTTCGGATTATGCTTGGGGAGCTCATTTTCTAGACATTTGCCAGCAGGGCTCTTGGGACAAAGAAGCATCTTCCCTGGCACATCAACTTGAAGGAAATGTTGGCAGTCCAAAATGCTCTTCTAGCCTTCCAGAATCTTTTGCAACCAGGGCCTTTTCTGATTCGTACAGACAATACCACAGTCATGTGGTACATAAACAAGCAAGGGGGCTCTCACTCTTACCCCCCTTTGCAGACTAGCCATGAGTTTATGGGACACAGCTCTAAATCTGAATCTGCATCTTCAAGCTCAATTCATTCCAGGAAAACAGAACCTTTTAGCAGACAGCCTAAGCAGAAACCTTTTGGATCCTCACGAATGGATGCTGGACCCCAACTTATTCAGCAGGATTACTGCAGTTTGGGGTTGTCAGATAGATCTGTTTGCATCCCATCTCAATCATCAGTTGCCTCTCTTTTGCACCAGGTCCTTCCACAAAACAGCTTGGAAAGTGGATGCCCTGTCATTCATCTGGAGGAATCTTTCGGGATATGCCTTCCCTCCTCTTCCTCTTCTGCCTCGGGTGTTACTGAAAATAAAACAGGACAAACCCAAGATTATCATTTTGATAGCTCCAAATTGGCCTCGGCAGTTTTGGTATCCAACTTTAAAACACCTATTCTTGGAACCTCCATGGATTCTACCTCTGATCCCTTCTCTTCTGTCCCAGCATCAGGGTCAGATGCTACACTCTCAAATCAAGACCCTATGCCTGGCAGCTTGGCTCTACAAGGGCCTTTGATTCCTTCTTCTCTTCCCAAACAAGTTTTGGATGTTCTTTTAGAAGCTAGGCGGCCTAGCACTAGAAAATCTTATGCTTCTAAATGGAAAAGATTTTGTATTTGGATGCAGGATCGAGGTTCTGATCCTCTTTTGCCTGATATTTCCTCCGTTTTACTTTACCTCTCAGACCTTTTGCTTAAAGGCCTCTCCTTTTCTTCCATCAAAATTCATGCTTCTGCTATCTCGGCTCATTTCAACACTGATCCTCCCATCTTTTCTCACCAGCTGGTGAGACAATTTTTGAGAGGGGCTAAGAATTTAAGACCTCCCAGAACTCCTCCTGTTCCTGCTTGGGATCTTAATTATGTCTTGGAGAAACTTACTTTGCCTCCTATTGCGGCTTCGGATATCACGTTCTTATCCTGGAAGACAGCTATCTTATTAGCATTGACTTCTGCCAGAAGGGTTTCAGAGTTGCAAGCTCTCATGGCTGTGGAACCATATATTATCTTCCACCAAGACAGAGTTTCCTTGAGAACCAATCCTACATTTGTGCCTAAGGTGATTTCTAAAGTGGCTCTAAATCAGACTATTCACCTTCCTACCTTCTTTCCAAATCCTCAAAATAAAGGGGAAAGGATCTTACATTCATTGGACGTACACAGACAACTACGATTTTACCTGGACGAAACTAAAGATTTCAGAAAATCTGATCAATTGCTTATCTCTTATGCATCCAGCTCTCTAGGTAAGGCTATTTCTAAACAAACTATTTCCAAATGGATTGCTCATGGAATAAGGTTTTGTTACTCTCACTATGGGAAACAGATTCCAGGTACTGTTAGAAGTCATTCTACTAGAGCAGTTGCCACTTCAGCAGCTTTTCTCAGAGGAGTTCCTACCAAGGACATTTTGGAAGCTGCCACTTGGAGTTCAGTGCATACTTTTTCTAAGCACTATAATCTCCCTTTGTATTCTAAGTCTAGGGCAGGCTTTGCCTCTGCTGTTTTCCAGGGTCTTCTAGCTGCCCCTTTTTCTGCATAACCTCCTCCCTCATTCACAGATTTGGGATTCTACCCTACAGTTATGACTGCAACAGTGAAACACGAAGAACATAGTACAGTTGTGTACACCTACCATAAATGTAGATGTTCGAGTGTCTTCACTGTTGCAGTCGGTGTTTCCCTCCCACCAATCCCCTCTTATTTTTGCTTGTTCTCTCTTCCACTTCCTTTGTGGTGTATTTGTGTTTCTTTTTGGACACCTTTTGGTTTTTTGGGGGGGCTTCTGACATCTGGGGCAAGAAAGGCTGGAGAAGATGGTGTCGGCTGTCAGCTTTATACCTCTGCGTTCTGACGTCAGGGTACTTGCTGATACAGCCGACGCCGGACCCAGACTTTGGAATTCTGGCCGACCTTGGGCTGCCTGCCGGCAGGATCACCCTACAGTTATGACTGCAACAGTGAAGACACTCGAACATCTACATTTATGGTAGGTGTACACAACTGTACTTTCCTTTTCAAGAATCCTACTGTGGACCCAGAGACCATTTCCCAGGGACATAAAGGCATTAAGGCTACTACTGCCAAAAACCCTACCCCCTCTGGTAGAGATTCCAGGGCCTTGGACAGATGGAGTAAGAAGGTATACACTTCTGCTACTTGGGCCATTAGGGCCTTAAACTGCCAGTTGCATATGTTAAAGTATCAGCAACATATTATGGGACTACTTAAACAGAAAATTATGTTGATTCCTGACTGTGCTGAAAATAAAGAATTACAGGATTTAATGAAGTCTGCTGAACAAGTTGGTAAACGTACTTTGCAATGTGGTTTTGACTCTTTAGAAGAATCTTGCAGGGCTGCTGTCACTGAGTCTGTTCTTAGAAGGCATGCTTGGCTAAAATTTGCCAGATCATGTTAAAGCTAAATTACTGGATACTCCCTTAAACCAAGATCGCCTGTTTGGCAACAAAGCAGAAGAAGTCCTTAAAAAGATGGAGGAAAAAGCTAAATCTATGCAAACTGTTAAAGAATTCCTGCAAGTGCAGCCTCCCAGATTCAGTAGGTATTGGCCTTCTAAGAATTGGTCCTTTCCTGTCTATTCCAGGCCTTCTCAGTCCAAACCCAGGAACAGCAGACCACCTAAGCTACAGTCTCAAGGTACTCACAGGCCTAAGCAATGGGGGGCTTCCACTTCCAAAGCTGGAAGTAGTAAGACACCCCCTACGGAAAACTGTCACAATGACTTAACCTTAAACCTTCCCAGCCCTACTCAACAGCATGTTCCCTTAGGGGGAAAGATCGCACTGCATGCAAAAAACTGGGAACTCATTACCCAGGACAAATGGGTTTTAAATGTAGTTTCCCAAGGATACAGATTCCACTTCCACACCTTACCAACCCCAAACAGTTGACCAGACCTACCCCTAAATCAGTGGGCAGAGGCTGAACAGCAGGTTCCATCTCTTCTACGTATCAGGGCTATTCAACCCATCCCAGCAGAAGAAAGGGGGCAAGGTTTTTACTCGAGACTTTTCCTCGTACCCGGAAAAGACGGCTTCTGGCGTCCTATCCTGGACCTCTCTATTCTAAACACCTTTTTGGTAATCCCAAAATTCAAAATGCTAACACTTCATCAGTTGCTTCCTATGCTAGGCCAAGATGCCTGGTTGGCAACCTTAGACTTAAAGGAAGCTTACTTGCACATTCCTGTAAGGGAATCTTGCAGGAAATAACTACACTTCAGAGCAGGCTACATGCACTATCAGTTCTCTGCACTTCCCTTTGGCTTATCTACTGTGCCCAGGGTATTCACAAAGTGCATAGCTCCAGTCATTGCATTTTGCAGGCAAAGCAATATTCAAATATATCCATACCTGGACTATTGTCTAATTCAGGCAGAAAGCCAGGACATGCTACTAAATCATCTGGCATTTGTAAAGAAACTTCTAACCCCACTGGGATACACCATAAACAAAAAGAAATTTCATCTAGTACCCTGCCAACAAATTTGTATTCCTGGGAGCAAGCTTGAACACAACTTCCCAGATGGCTTACCTCACGCCAGAGAAACAAGTTTATTTGACCGCCTACTTCAAACTACTGGCCACAAAGACCCACCTATCTACAAGGAAAATCCTGCAAGCCCTGGGGTTCTTGGCCTCTTGCATTCTACTAATTCCATATACAAGACTGCATATTAGGAAACTACAGTGGTATCTAAAAAGCCTATGGTGTCAACATTGACAGGACCTGGAATCAATGATCCTATCATTCTTTGTATAAAGACAGAGTTCCTTTGGTGGGCAAAGACCTGCTACCACAACAAGGGACTGCCTGCCATTCATTCTATCCCCTGCTGCCCAGACCCAAACAACAGACGCATCAGACTATGCATGGGGGGCTCACTTGGCAGGGCAGTGCATTCATGGCAAATGGAACCCGAGTCAAATGCACCTGCATATCAATCAAAAAGAAATGTTAGCTGTACAGAATTCACTGACAGCCTTCAAGGACCACATTCTTCCAGGACAATTATTGGTAAAGACAGACAACACCACTGTTATGTGGTACATAAACAAGCCGGGGGGGATACCACTCGTATCCTCTCTGCAGACTAGCCATGGCTCTGTGGAACACAGCCTTGAGCTACTAAGTCTACCTACAAGCTCAATTCCTGCCAGGCAAGCTAAATTCACTGGCAGATGACCTAAGCAGAAATCTCATGGACCCACACGAGTGGAAACCGGAACCAAAGATATTCAACATTTTGACAAACAAATGGGGGAACCCAGAGATAGACCTGTTTGTCTCCCGTCAGAACTACCAATTGGACAGATTCTGCACAAGGACTCCCCACAGCCAAGCTTGGAAAGTGGATGCCTTGTCCTTCACCGGGGAAGGCCTCTCAGTTTATGCTTTTCCCCTTCTGCCTCTCCTCCCAAAAGTTCTGCTAAAGATCAAACAAGACAAACCAAGGACAATACTGATTGCACCAGACTGGCCATACCATCACTGGTACCCCCTCTTGTGCAGTATGTCACTGCTAGATCCATGGCACCTGCCTTAGACCCCTTCCCTGCTGTCCCAGCAGGAGGGCCAGATTCTGCACCCTCAGCTTCAAACCCTGAACATTGCAGCCTGGCTAATTCCCTGAGCTCTCCAATGGCATCACTCGGTAAGCAGGTGCTAGATGTCATTCTGGAGGCCAGGAGGCCTAGTACTATAAAATCTTATGCTGAAAAGTGGAAAAGATACTGTTCCTGGAGCCAGACCCAAGGGATGGGCACAACAGTGCCCAGCTTACCGCATATTTTTCAATACTTAACAGAGATGCTCCACAAGTGTCTTTCCTTCTCATCAATTAAAATTCATGTCTCAGCCATTTCAGCACATTATAATACTGAGCCACCCCTCTTCTCTCACCCCCTGCTGAAACAATTCCTCAGAGGGGCCAAAAATTTAAGACCACACGAGAGCCCCTACTCCAGCCTGGGACCTTAACTTTGTATTGGAAAAGCTCACTGCATCTCCTTTTGAGCCAGCTGCAACTGCAGAGTTGAAATTCCTTTCTTGGGAAACTGCTTTCCTTCTAGCCATCACTTCAGCAAGAAGAGTGTCTGAACTTCAGGCCCTCATGGCAGTGGTGCCCTTCATCATCTTCCATGCTGACAGGGTGTCCCTCAGGACCAATCCTTCCTTTATGCCCAAGGTGGTATCCAGTGTGGCCCTTAATCAGTCCATTCATTTGCTTACCTTTTTTTCCTAATCCACAGAACAAAGGAGAACAAATACTGCACTCTTTGGACGTGCACAGACAACTAAGATTTTATTTGGACAGGACTAAGCCTCTCAGAAAAACTGAACAGCTGCTAGTTGCCTGTGCTGCAGAGGCAGAGGGGAAGGGCATTTCAAAGCAAACCATTTCTAAGTTGATAGGCTATTGCATTCTTTTCTGCTATAAGCAACATGGAAAACCTACCCCAAGGGATAAGATCACGTTCCACCAGGGCTGCATCTACATCCACAGCCTTTCTCAGAGGTTTCCCTACCAAGGACATCCTGGAAGCTGCTACCTGGAGTTCTGTACATACTTTCACCAAGCATTACCATTTGCCAATTTTCTCTAAATCCAGAGCTGGCATTGCCACTGCAGTCTTGCAGGGACTTATACCTAGTCCTAATGCTATCTAATTTCCTCCTCCTATCCTTAGCTTTGGGAATCTACCCAAATGTGATGACTGCAACAGTGAAACATGAAGAACATAGTACAGTTGTGTACACGTACCATAAATGTAGATGTTCAAGTGTATTCACTGTTGCAGTCCTGGTTAGCCTCCCTCCAGCCCCCTGACTTCTTTTGGCTATACCTTTACTCTTGTTTACTATGCTTAAAGCTTTTTGGTGTATTTGCTTTTTTGTGGGAGGTGTAACCTTGTGTGTGTGTGTGTGTGTGTATATATATATATATATTTATATATATATATATATATATATATATATATATATATATATATATATATGTATATATATATATATATATATATATATATATGTATATATATATATATATATATATATATATATATATATAAAATTGCTTCCCATTATGGGGGCACCTGACATCTGGGGCAAGAAAAAATACTGATGTAATGGCGTCGGCTGCATGCTTTATTCCCCTGACTGGCTTAAAACCTGAGCTTTGGCCGACTAAGATCTAGCTGTATTCATCTGGGCGTGTAAGAGAATTTAAGTACCTTTTGTCTGCACTTTTTTCAAATACAGTATTTTAATTGATTTATTTGTGTTGCATTGAATATTAACTGCACTGGAAGTTTTGACTCTGTTTTTGCAGTTAGTTCCCCACCCACCATGTTGGTGGCTTTGAAACTGCCCGCCCCTCTTGTAAATTTGTGTTTGGATACTCATTCTGGGCCCATCTCATTTGCTCACTCAGCTGAGTGCAGTGAGATCATATTCTGTATTTCAGGCACTCCTACTGTGTACAAAGAGAGCATCTGGGAAAGAAAAAAAAATAAGCTTCTTTCTTGCCTTTCCTGTAAGTGGTCTAGACTGTTTGTAGGCTTCTGAGCCCCCAAGCCTTTCTGTGTTGTAGGGAAGCCTTCTAGCTTAATTTTTTTTCTTAGAACTAGCCAGTTTTCTAGTTTCAGCACTCACATCTGTTTCTTTGAACTCGGCACTTGTTCAGAACATGTTGTAAGCACTAAATAAGCTGCAAATTACTACAGCACTCAACTTTCCTCACTTGTCTAGAGGAAAGCAGTTTTTCATACTTAATAAATAAGCACCTATCCAGGCATGTCTAAGGGTCAGCTCCCAGTGATTTCTCCTGTCTACCTGATGAATCTGGGCATCTTGGGGCAATGCAGCAGTTGCCCCATGTACGCAGACAATCCTCTCCTGCCGCCCAACATTATAGCCTGGGAGAGTTGCACTTACATAGCCAAACTGGAAGCAAAGCTCTCTTCACCCAAGACTGGACTAGACAGTCAAGAGAAGAAGGTAAACACTTGCACCACACCACACTCATCACATAGTCCCTCAAAACCTACACCACCAAAACACACACAGAAACACAAAACACGCACCTACATTCGCAGAGGCTCTCAATAAAAACCTGCCCAAGCATCAGGGACCTCCAAAGCAGAAACGCAAGCAAACTCCACCCCCCAACACAACCTAAATGACAGCCCACAAACTGTGTGCCACTCAACCACAGCCCATAAGGCATAACAACGTACCCAACATTCTTGTCATAGTTGACTCTATAGTCAGGCACACTGATGTTCCACTCACCAGGCTAAAGAAGGAGAAAGTTACTGTCAGCTGCCTGCCATATGCCAGGATCCGCCACATAATGCACGCACTCAGGTCACTCCACAACAAGTACAAATATGACACTGTCATTGTCCATGTTGGTGTGAATGACCTGAGACGTACCTCCCTGGACTACATGAAAAGAGACATGTAGGAGCTCTCTGATCTTGTAGCCCCTGCAGGTATGGCCCTAACCCTGAGTAGCATCCTGCCATCACCCAGAATGATACCATAGTACAAGGACAAAATGATTGACTTCAACAATTGGCTAAGCTTCTGGTGTCATTCTAAGGGGATCCAGTATTTGTCTGCCTGGGACGACATGATCAACAGACCACGATGCTTTGCCAGAGATGGCCTGCACCTGTCGCCCTTGGGATTCTGGATACTGGCAAAGGCTCTTTCCCACCCCTGTAGTGCCTTTTTTAGGCAAGGTTCAAATGACAAATTCACCACCGTAACAGGTACAAGCATGCAAAATCTGAGGGTAATGCTACTCAGTGCTAGAAGTCTAAACCTCAAAATGTACTCTCTCGAAGCACTCCTTAAAATGGAGAACATCGACATCTATGCAGTGACAGAGACCTGGTTCAAAGCTCCAGAGAGCAGTCCTGCGTTACCAGGCTATAATTCATACCACACCTTTCGGCCACCTAACTCTGAATGAAGCACTAAAGGCAGAGGCGTGTCCATATTCATTAAGGATATCCACACCTCTAGGCTAGCTGCACAGTATAATGCATCTGAGATTATCCAAGTGCAACTAACTCTGGGCAAGACCGTAATCCAAATTGTAGCTTGCTACAGACCCCCCACCATGCCCCAGGATTCCCACTCCTCATTTCTTGATACACTGGAAAGTATTTGGGTACAACCCAACACCCTAATAATGGGCGATTTCAACTACCCTACCATTAACTGAGAAAACTACTCATGTACCAACTCATTTGCTCAACGTTTTCTGGAATTCATAAATTCCAATGCCTTGGATCAACTTATTCACACCCCCACCAGGGGCAGCAATATCCTAGTCCTGGTCATTACCAATATGGGCAACCAGTGTTCCACACCAGATGTCAGTTCCTCATTGGTCAGATCCGACCACAAGCTAATCACGCTAGACATCCACATCCTGCCCCCACCCCCAGTTAGGGAAACCACCATAAAAAACTACTCCAAAGCCAACTTCACACTTCTTTAGGCAGAAGTGGCAAACTTCATGACACCCATGCAGACAGACAATAGCAGTACGACTGCTGAATCCTACACAAATGCACTTTTTAAGCACTTACATGAGTGCATGGATCATGCTATCCCTAATAGAACCAAGATGCTATCCTCCAAAAAACGGAAGACAATCTGGTGGTCCTCTGCCATAAACAAACTCTGCAACCGAAAAAAGAAACTGTTGCAAAAATGAGTAAAATTCCATGACTGGAGGAACTCCCTGGTTAACCTCAGTAAGAAGCTGAGATCCTTCATAAAATCCTCCAAAGCTAGTTAAGAAAACAAAATTGCCACTAACTCTAAAGACAACCACAAAGCATTCTATAGCTATGTCAAGAATCTCGATGGCAACACTAAGATCTGCTCTGAGTTACAGCACAATGGCACTAAATGTACAGAACCAACTGATATTGCCAGCATCCTGTCAGATAGGTTCAGTGCCTACTTTACCCCCCTCTCACCCCCTAGAGGGCCCATCTCTATACCAGAAGAATGCAGAGTTCCTGTAATCACAGCTGCACAGGTAAAAATCACACTCTCCAAAGCCAAGAATACAGCATCCATGGGACCTGGCAATATCCCAGGCTGCATTCTACACGAACTACAGAATGAAGTGGCACCCTACCTAAGTACCGTGTTCAATCATAGCCTCACCTTGGGCTTTGTGCCCACTTAATGGCGCACCACAACGGTTATCCCACTCCACAAAGGGGGGAGCCACGATGGACTCCGGGAACTACCACCCCATTAGCCTGACGAGCCTGGTCTGCAAAGCCATGGAACATATCATTATGGAACTCATAAACAAAGTTATTGGTAATCTGCAAACTCTGGAGCCTACCCAATTCGGGTTTGTAAAAGGCAGATCATGTCTCCTAAACCTGATTGACTTCTTTGAAGCAGTCACCAAAGCCATAGATGAGGGTAAAATGGTTTACACAGCTTATCTAGATCTCGCCAAGGCTTTCGACACCATCCCCCACTATGGAATTATAGATAAGCTCACTAAACTAGGTATAAATCCCTATGTCACAAGATGGGTTGCCAACTGGCTCACGGACAGAACCCACACTGTGAAAGTAGCAGACTCCAAATCCGACTTCAGCCCAGTGACGAGTGGAGTACCACAGGGTTCAGTCCTGGGTCCTCTCCTGTTTGTTATCTACTTCTCTGAAGTACAGGCTAACACAGAAGGTCTTTGGCTAACAAAGTTTGCAGATGACTGCAAACTAGGAGCCATAATCAAAACTCCTAATGATGTGGACATACTACAAAAGGGTCCTCACTGAGATAGATGCCTGGTGTCATAGCCATGGCCTGAAGCTCAGTGCCAAAAAGTGTATTGTCATCCTCTCTGGTAAAAACTCTGTACCCATGAACTACCACATAAGTGTTAGTCTACTTAACGCTGAAAGTATGATGAGACCTTGGGGCACAGGTGGACAGTAGTCTCTCCTTTGATAATCACATCGCTACAGTGGTCAGGAAATCCTTCTACGTGGCTCACCTCATCACAAAAGGTTTCTCATCCAGAAAGAGGTCATTGTTCCCCTGTACTCATCACTCATGAGACCCATTATAGAGTACAACACCCCTTTTGGTATGTACATCACAGGACATCTACAACAACTGGAAAGGCCACAGAAATACCTCACAAAAAGGATTACTGGCCTCTAACAGATGCCCTATGCAGACAGTCTCAAAAAACTCCAGCTTTACTCCGTCGTATATCGCCTACTCAGAGGCGATCTCTGCCTAACATACAAAGCTATGTCAAACACAGAGCTGTTGAACATGCTCCACTTAAAGAAATACCAGTCCCTCTGAGCTACATGCTCTAGGGACCAAAACCTTGTCACCACAATAAACAGAACATGCTGGAGGGATAGATTCCTGTCCCAGAGACTTCCCATACTCTGGAACAGGCTACCTATCTATGTCGAACAGAGTTCCTCATTAACACTCTTCAAGAAAAATCTTGATGATTGGATGGGAAATGGGAAATTCACCCCAGGGATCACGTCTGTGGCTCTGCTCGACAGGGGCACAGGAAAATATTTTTTTTTGGGTGGCAAAAGCCAGGGTACCTTTTTGGCTAGGGTTATATAGGCCCTAGGGCTAATAACCTAGTACCTACCTATGAACCGATGACTACCTGACGTCATGGAAGGTGAGACAGCAACCGACGCAGGACCCAAGACTTTGATAATCAGGACAACTGAGGGCTTCTGCAAGCAGATAACCCAAATGTGATGACTGCAACAGTGAATACACTCGAACATCTACATTTATGGTAAGTGTACACAATTGTACTTTTCATGCCTCTGACTTCTATATAATGCCCTTCTTCTATATATTTACAATAGGGGCAATCGCCACATTTAGAAGTACCCAAATTCCTACACAATTTAATTTTTTTTTCTCCAAAATATTTTTTAAATTCACGCCCTTCCTGTAAATAATTTTTGGACTTGTTTCTATTTTACCAACCAAGTCCCTTTCACCTGAAATTAAATTCTAATTCTTGTATATAATATTTCTTACTTTTTTAAATTTCTCCAAGTCTTTTGGGTTTCTAATACCATGACGGGACTGGACCCCATTCCTAAGTCAAAGTACGATTAAATTTCATGAAAGTAGTATTGTTTCACTCTTTGACGTTAGCCAAAAGTGCTCTTTGGAGCACCCACATTGTGCCCAGTAATGACTCCTCCTGCAATTCGTACGGTGTTACTTGCATTGGTAAAATATCTAAATACGATTGTAAATTCTTTTGTATAGGACCAGTTGCTCCTACTATTACTGGAACTGTCTGGGTATCTTACTTTGTAAGCTGCCTGATATGTAATCACATACCCTGTTTTAAAATTGGTATTAGTATTAATATTAATATTTACTGTTCTCTCCTCTGGTTCAGTTAACTGCCCCTCATGTATGTATTCATCTTCTAAAATGGGCCTGTAAAGCCCATTCCGTTTTCTTTTAACCTCTTCTATTAATTCATCCAACAAGTTACTTGGGTATGCTCATTTAATAAACATCCCCCTTAAATTTTCTCATTCATTTTCAAAATCGAGGTTACTAGTCACCATTTTAGCTGCCCTTACCAGTTGACCCTTCACAGCAGCTCGTTTTTGGTGGTAAGGGTGAGCACTTGAAAAATGCAGAAAGGTGTTAAAATACATTTTTTTATGATGAATTCTAGCTGTATAACCCTTCTGTTCGTTTTTATTCAACTTAACATTTAAATATGGGATCTCGTAATCATGGTAGGAAAAAGTAAACTGTAGGAAATTGGTCATACTGTTGAAATACTTGACCATTGTTGTCGCCACCTGGCTATCACCCTTTATGATCATAAATATATCATCCAGGTATCTCGTGAAAAAATATATGGAATCTGTTATACCTACCTTATTAAATATAAATTCTTGCTCCCAATATGCCATTACCAAATTGGCAAAGTTGGCTCTGCACGGAGACTCCATTGCCACTCTTATCTTTTGTAAGTAGTATTTCTGTTTGAAAAAAATGAAATTATTACTGAGAATAATATCAGGTAACTCCTCCACTAGATGCATTTCAGTTGTTGGATCACCCTTTCTGTGCATCATGATGGATACCCACTGTATGCCCAAGGCATGAGGTATAGATGTATAGAGATCTTTGACGTCAGCTGTCAAGAAATTATAGTGGTCGTCAAACTCAAATGAATTTATTTTCTCTAAAAAGGACCATGAATCCTTACATATTTGAGTTTTAGTAATTACATATTTTCTCAAGATATTATCTACTACTTTGGAGCAAGCGTACATTATGGAATTTCTTCTGTCTACTGCTGGTCTAAGTGGGGGAGGGTCATTCAAATCTTTATGGATTTTTGGAACCCCAGAAATAAAATGTTCATGTAATTATAAAGGTCCAAATCTATCTTAGCCTCAGTAAATAAGTCATTAATGTATATTCTGATACTCTGGTTTGCTATGTTAAATTGGTTTATTGACACTTCCTCATAAGTTTCTGTTTGTAGTATTTTCTCTACTGTATTTTCATAGTCATTAATGTCCATAAAATCTAAACCACCACCATTATCAGGTTTCATTACTCTTACTTGGGCTGTTTTCAATACATTTAGTGTTTCCCATTCTTCTTTACTCGTATTCTTTTTATGGTGCCCGTCTTTGCCAGTTATGCTTCTAAAATCTAGTTCACATACTTTCTCAAAAATCTCTAATATAGGATGTAAAGGGGAGTTATACATACTGGATATAGCATAAAGTCTTACATCTAAGGCATTACTATTATTTATTTAGGCTAAGATAGATTTTGGACCTTTATAATTACATGAACATTCTAACACCTTTAACACCGGTGATTTTTGGGGTTCCAAAAATCCGTAAAGATTTGAATGACCCCCCCCCACACACACACACACACTTAAACCAATAGTGGACGGAAGACATTCCATAACGTATGCTTGCTACAAAGTAGTAGATAATATCTTGAAAAAATATTTAATTACTGAAACTCAAATATGTAAGTATTCATGGTCCTTTTTAGAGAAAATAAATTCAGTGGAGTTTAATGACTGTAATTTCTTGACAGTTGACATCAAAGATCTCTATACATCTATACCCCATACCTTGGGCATAGAGTGGGTATCCATCTTGATGTATAGAAAGGGTGCTACAACAACTGAAATACATCTAGTGGAGGAGTTACTTGATATTATTCTCAGTAATAATTTCATTATTTTCAAACAGAAATACTACTTACAAAAGACAGGCCTGGCAATGGAGTCTGTGTGTGGAGCCAAATTTGCCAATATGGTAATGGCATATCGGTAGCAAGAAATTATAATCTGAAGTAGTTAACTTCATTTGTTCATCAACCTGTGGATATCGGATCCATATCGGATCCGAGCCGGCAGCTTTAAACAGCAAAGATCCGAGCTCCAAGCTCCTCCCCCTTACCCACAATCCCCTGCCATCCCTCTCTGACCTCAGATCTCATTTGCCGTGGTTGAATCAGCAGCTTAGAACGAGTTCTATGCGTGGGAGTTAGTCATCTAGTGAGGGAAAAATCCTTATTATCTACCCTTTTTTTTCTTATAGCTAAATTGCTGTTGTGTGTGTTGCTCCCTAGTTAGAATTTTTAGTTCTAAAATTTGTTAACTTGTTATCTTTAGTGCAGTTTAATTTCCTCCCCTCCCCCCATGTGTGTGAAGGTGTGTGTGTTGGACCTTGTATTTTTTTAGTCAGACTATGTCTGAGGCCCCAAAAACCTTCTTCTCTAAATGCGAGTGTGGCCATAAGCTATCCCCAGCGGATGGCCACACTCGGTGTGTTATCTGCCTTGGGGTTGACCACCTCTCCTCAGGCTGCACTATTTGAGCAGCCTTCAACCCCAGGGCCCTAAAGGACAGGAGGTCGAAGTTGATTCTGGTGGGACTTTTGCCCCCGGACTTGACTTCGTCCTCCTCTCCCTCCGTGGCACCTGCTGCGGCGGCAGCAGTGCCTCCTTCCATCCCTGCTCCCCTGGCCGGGACTCATCCTCCCACCTTAGGCAAGGAGGAGAGGGAAGTAAGGTGGGAGAGGAAAAAAGAGAGACATCACAAGCGGCGGGCCAAGTCTTCCTCCTCGGCTCCACCGGCTTAACAAGCAGCCACTCCCAGGGCTTCTGGGCCTTCTCCTTCCCGGCTCCATTCACCTCGTTTCTCCCTGGAGCCGGAGGAGGAGACCCGGTCGCCTTCGAGGTCATCGCGATGGTACTCCCGGCCCGCCTCAGTGGCCTCTTCTAGGTCCACCTGAAGCTTGTCCGATGCAGATATGGACTGCATGATGCATAGGTTCCTCTAGGCCCAGCTGCAGATAGGCGTGCTCCTGCCCCCCCCCCCTTTGGGGGGGGAGTTCGACCACCTTTTTCGTCTCGATTGCTCCTTCTCCGACCCACTTCCGGGGTTTGGAGCCTTCGGATCTGGGTTGCATCGGAGCCGGGGGAGGTTCGGCGCCGATAGTACCTCGTACTTTGGCTCCGACCGCACTCTCGAGTTTGTCGGGTCCCTTTTCGGATCTGAGCTCTCGGAGCCGAGAGCTGAGCTTCGGATCTGGAGGTATCAGTGTGTCTTCGGCTCCGTCTCGGTCGGAGCATACTGGTCCTTCGGATCCGATTGCTTCGGCGCTGGCTCCGATCCACACATTGTATCCGAGGGGACTGCTATCCTGATCCAAAAGCAGTTCTCCTTCGGTGTTCGATGTTGTGGAGAGGGTATCAGACCAATGATTGAGTGCAACGCCCCATTCGGAATGTATCTGACCCGACACTTGCAGCAGCTGGAGAGGCCACAAAAGTTCCTCACCAAAAGGATAAAGGGTCTCAAATATCTGTCCTATGCTGCCCGACTGAAAGAACTCCAGCTCTATTCAGTCGCTTACCGCTTGCTCAGAGGTGACCTGTGCCTGACATACAAGGCCATGTCAAACCCAGATTTGATGAATATGCTTCACCTCAAAAAATCTAGATCCGTCAGAGCCACAAGGGCGGGAGACTTAAACCTCGACACGGCTATTAATAGGACGTGCTGGAGGGATAGATTCATCACCCAAAGACTCCTATGCTGTGGAACAAAATCGGTATATGTGAGGCAGAGCACCTCGCTGGCCTTGTTCAAGAGAAATCTTGACCAATGGATGGGAGATCGCAGATATACCCCAGGGATTACCTCAGTGTCACTGTTCGACAGAGGCACAGCAAAATAATGGGTATAGTTCCCCATACTAAAGGGGTGGCGTAAGCCACAAAACTATGGCTAGGCTTGTAAATGCCCTCGGGCAGATAGTCTAGTATGAACCTATGAACCTATTGTCGAGGGATTCGAGGCCCCAGGCTCCTCCTACGGTTCCACCCTGCACTCTCTCTCAGACGGGCCTACCTTCCATCACCCAGCCCCAGGGACAGCCTGCGCCTACGTCCCAGATAGTTCCCTTGGAGGAACAAGATGTGGTTGGTGAGGCCTCTTCGGACAGCTCCCCCCCCGAGGAGGTTCCTCACAAACGTAAGTGCAAGAGGAGGCACTTGGACTCACCTGAGTCCTTGAAGGAGGACATAGACTTAGAGGAAGGGGAAGGTTCCCCAAGGTCACCCCCCCCCCCCCGAGGACGTCTCCCTTGGAGTCATCATGGAAATGCTTCGAATTAGTGGGGGGGGGGTGGTCAGCCCAAAAACCTTCCATGGATAAGTCTGTGTTTCTGGAGGCATTTGACGCAGGCCCATCTACCTCTTGGGTGTCCCCTCCCGCCGATCCCCTGGTAGATCTGATTACTACCAGGGCATGGAAGGAACTGGACACTGTGGAGCCCATTCATAAGAGACCAGATAGAATCCTCAGTCCCCCCACTGATGGGATGGTTTGGAACAAGGGTGCTCCAGTAGATGCCATGTTGGTAGCAGCCGCCACCAAGAAGGAACTAGCCCAGGAGAGTTCCTCGGTCCACCCTCCCGACAAGGAGTTTCGGACGATGGACCGCCTGGGGAAGCGGATGTTCGGTTCAGCTACCTTCTCCGTAAGGTCGCTGAATTATATGGCACGTGATACGACTCCAGCGGGATCTCATCAAGGAATACGCCGGGTCACCCCCAGAGTCCATGTCGGCCGAGGATAAGAAGGTATTCTCAGCTTGAATGGCCACTCTTAATTCCATTTCGAACACCTCTATGCAGCTCCTTTCCCATGCTACGGAAGGAGCCGCTAGAGCTAGCGGAGCGGGCATTGTCTTATGATGACATGCTTGGCTCTGCCTTTGCGATTTTGCGGAACCCTTCAAAGCGTCCTTCGCAAATGCCCCATTTGACGGTTCTTCCCTATTTGGCAAGACCATCTGCGACATGCTGGTCCAGAGCGAGAAAGACGGGAAGACTTCTGCTGTCGGAGTCCGCTTCTCGGCTCCCCAGAGGTCCTTCTCCAGGAACCAAAGGGGGGACAAAAGAAGATGTGGTTCCAGAAGTCTCAACAGTCCTGTTTCGCTCCAGACCCCTCGTCCTTCAGAGGCAGAGGAGCACAGGGTGGATGCCGGCCCAGAGGCAGAGGGGGACTGAAGAATTTCAGGTCGAGAGAGCCCTTTTCTGATCGGCCTGCGCAGTAGCCCTGAAGGGTTAGACTGTTCCACTCTGGAGGCAGTCGGGGGGGGGTGCTTCTCGAGGCACCTAGCAGTTTGGGAGTCCATTACAACAGATTGCTGGGTGCTTCGAATCATATCCAGAGGCTACAAAATTCCCTTTCTTTATCCCCCTCCCAGACCCTGGTGCCTCCCCGATGTCCCACCCAATCAAAGGGAGGCAGCAGACGCGGAAATAAACCAGCTGCTAGTAAAAAGAGCGATCCAGCATGTCCCCCGAGACCAATCTGGATCGGGCTTTTACTCCAGGTTCTCTCTGGTGCCAAAAAAGACGGGGGACTTGAGGTCAATCCTCGACCTGTCCTTTCTAAACCTGTCAGTGGCCAAAGAGAAGTTCCGAATGGTCACCATTCAATCCATTCTTCCACTCTTACAGGAGAACGACTGGATGTGCTCGATGGACCTCAAGGATGAGTACTACCACATTTTGATGGACAGACGATCCAGAAGGTTTCTCCGCTTCCGGCTAGGAGCCAGCCACTACCAGTTCAGGGCCCTTCCCTTTGGTCTCACCACAGCCCCCAGGGTATTCACCAAAGTTTTGGCAGTTGTAGCGGCCTACCTGAGACTCCAGGGAATACAGGTCTTCCCATACCTGGACGACTGGCTCTAGACCGCGCCCACCAAGCATCTACTATGTTCAGCCAGAAATTACTTCCTTCACTTGGCCTCCCGGCTGGGAATCACAGTCAACCTCCAGAAAGGGCGTCCCTTTTCTATGTCCCCACCTCTAGCCACAGTGACCACGGATGCGTCTCGCCCAGGGTGGGGGGGCACTGTATGGGCAGAACCATCCAGGGCACATGGACCCATTCAGAGACCTTGTTGCATATCAGTGTCCTAGAGATGAGTGCGGTGCTTTTGGCGTTGCAAGCACTTCAGGCCCTTCTTCCCTTAGGGACAGTTGCAATTCAGACAGACAACATGTCAGTGGTCTGGTATATCAACAAACAGGGGGGAACCAGATCCTACCCACTTTGTCGAGAGGCCATGAGAGTTTGAGAATGGGCGATCTCCACCAACCGCTTTCTCATAGCGACACACATTCCAGTCGGTCGAACATTTTGGCAGACAGGCTGAGTCGAACCATCCTCTCACCGTACGAGTGGTCTCTGACCCCCAGAATAGCGAAGCAAATCTTCCTCTAGTGGGGTCAACCTTGCTGCGATCTCTTCGCGTCTCCTTCAAATGCAAAGTGCAGCGACTACTTCGCTCTAATTCCCCCACCAGGGGAATCCCTCAGAAACGCTCTGGTGCATGTTTGGCCATCCGGTCTACTTTATGCTTATCCCCCTCTTCCCCTAATGCTAAAATTCTTGCAGAAAGGGGAGCAGAGTGATCCTCATAGCCCCATTCTGGCCTCGTTAAACGTGGTTCCCATGCCTATGGCCTCCTCTAGTGAATCCTCCATGGATTCTAGATCCCACCCCAGATCTGATCTCTCACCCACTAGGATTATCAACCCCGAATCTGGACAACCTCAAGCTCACAGCTTGGTTGATCTAGTTCCATTAATAGCTAGGACTCCCGGTATCTCGTCCTCTGTTAAGGCTATTTTAGTAGCTGCTCATAAACCTTCTACCAGAAAGGTTTATAACAGGAAATGGAAACGCTTTACAATCTGGGCGGAGCATAGAAAATTGGATCCCTTTACAGCTCCGATACCAGCAGTGTTAGAATTTTTGTCAACTTTATTCGACCAAGGTTTTAGCTCTTCTATGGTCAAAGTCTAATTAGCCGCGATTTTCCATTATCATGGGGGAAGTGATCTCGGTCCCTTAGCCTCTTCCAAATTATGTAAGATTTTCTTAAAAGGCACTTTCCTCTTAAGGCCTCCAGTTAAAGATGCAGTCCCTCCATGGGATTTAACCCTTGTTCTCCAGTCTCTGACGGCCCCTCTGTTTGAACCTGCAGCTTCAGTGGATCTAAAATATTTATCTTGGAAGACGGCCTTTCTCATTGCTATCCCTTCGGCTAGAAGGGTTTCGGAGCTTCAAGCCATTTGCGCCAAACCTCCATTCTTGGTTGTCCATAAAGATAGAGTTTCCCAAAGGACCAATCCCTCCTTTCTACCCAAAGTTGCTTCTGAGCCCAATATCAATCAATCTATTAATTTACCAGTTTTCTTTCCAAATTATCAAAACAGGGGTGAATACAAACTACATGCTCTGGACGTACACAGGCAATTGAGATTCTACTTGCACAGGACCGCTGAACATAGGAAATCTGAGCAACTCTTTGTATCCTTTGCTAAATCCTCTTTGGGCAAACCAGTATCAAAAGTTACATTGTCCAGATGGATTTCCCAATGTATACTTCTTGCATATAAGAGTTCTGGCCAGCCTGAACCTGGAGGAGTCCACGCTCATTCTACCCGATCGATTTCTACTTCTGCTGCCTTTTGCTCCAGAGTGTCCTTGGATGACATTTGTTCAGCAGCCACTTGGGCTTCATCCCATACTTTCATTAACCATTACAAGTTGGATATAATTTCCAGAGGGAGAGCATCCTTCGGCTCTGCAGTGCTCCGGAATATCCTTCCATGAGGACCTCCCAAGTTTGGGTAGCTGGGGACTCTGTCCCACAGGTTGATGAACAAATGAAGTTAACTACTTCAGATAAAGAAGTTATGTACTCACCATAACGTTCCATCCGAGTAGGTAAACTTCATTTGTCAGCAACCAACCCCCCTCCATCCCCCTAACCTATAGTGCGTCCTAGAAGGATTCCTTTTCCTTTTTCTCCGGATAACACCAGATTAGGATGTGCAGATGATCCTTTGTTTTGTAATGTTCTGTGTTACTATAGCAAACTCTGAGGTCAGAGAGGGATGGCAGGGGATTATGCGTAAGGGGAGGAGCTTGGAGCTCGGATCTTAGCTGTTTAAAGCTGCTGGCTCTGATCCGATATGGATCTGATACCTACAGGTTGCTGACAAATGAAGTTTACCTACTCAGATGGAACGTTATGGTCAGTGCATAACTTCTTTTTTAATAAGGTAGGTATAACTTATTCCATATATTTTTTCATGAGATACCTGGATGATATATTTATGATCATAAAGGGTGATAGCCAGGTGGCGACAACATTTGTCGAGTATTTCAACAGTACGTCCAATTTCCTACAGTTTACTTTTTCCTACCATGATTACGAGATCCCTTATTTAGACATTAAGTTGAATAAAAATGAACAGAAGGGTTATACAACTAGAATTCATCATAAAAAAACGTATACTAACACCTTTCTGCATTTTTCAAGTGCTCACCCTTGCCACCAAAAATGAGCTGTTGTGAAGGGTTAACTGGTAAGGGCAGCCAGAATGGTGACTAATAATCTCGATTTTGACAATTAATGCGAAAATTTAAGGGGGATGTTTATTAAATGAGTATCCCCCAAGTAACTTGTTGGATGAATTAAGAGATGAGGTTAAAAGAAAAAGAAGGAATGGGCTTTATAGGCCCATTTTAGAAGATGAATACATACGTGAGGGGCAGTTAACTGATCCAGAGGAGAGAAATGTATAGTTATCCCCTTTGGGAAAAAACATGTACCCATGAATTACCACATAGGTGGCAGTACACTAAACATCGAGAGTGTAATAAGAGACTTAGAAACACAGGTGGACAGTGGTCTCACCTTCGATAACCACATTGCCACAACAGTCAGGAAATCCTTCTATGTGGCACACCTCATCACTAAGGGCTTTTCATCCAGAAAAAGGAGGTCATTGTCCCACTGTACTCATCCCTCATTAGACCTATTATAGAATACAACGCCCCGTTTGGTATGTACCTCTCAAGACATCTGCAACAACTGGAAAGGCTGCAGAAATACCTCACTAAAAGAATCACAGGCATAAAGCAGGTGCCCTAAGCTGACCGCCTTAAAAAACTCCAGCTATACTCGTCTACTCAGAGGCAATCTCTGGTTAACATACAAGGCCATGTCAAACCCAGAGCTGTTGGACATGCTACACTTAAAGAAATCCCAATCCCTCAGAGCCACACCACTCCAGGGATCTAAACCTTGTCATCACAATAAACAAAACATGCTGGAGGGATAGGTTCCTGACCCAGAGACTCCCCAGACTCTGGAATACACTGCCCATAAATGTCAAGCAGAGCACCTCTTTGGTCCTCTTCATAAGGAACCTTGACGATTGGATGGGAGAAAAGAAATTCACCCCAGGGGATCATGTCAGTTGCCCTGCTAGACAGGGTTCCAGGGAAGTAAATAGTGTGGGAAGAAATAACCAGAGAATTGTTATGGCTAGGCTTGTATAGGCCCCAGAGCTGATAGCCTAGTACCAACCTATGAATAGTAAATGTTAATACTAATACCAGTTTTAAAACAGGGTGTGTGATTACTTATCATCAAACAGCTTACAAAGTAAAAAATATTATATACAAGAATTGGAATTTCATTTCAGGTAAAAGGGACTTGGTTGGTAAAATAGGAACAAGTCCGAAAATTATTTACAGTAGCAGCATGAATTTGAAAAATATTTTGGAGAAAGAAAAAATTAAATTGTATAGGAATCCAGGTACTTTTAAATGTGGCGGTTGCCCCTATTGTAAATATGTAGAAGTCAGGGGCATGAAATTGAAGAAAAATAATAGATGCAATTGTCAATCTGAAATGGTTGTGTACCTGGGTAGATGTCAAGAATGCCCTTCATTCTGTACAGGAAAAACAGAACGAAAATTGTGTGAAAGGATTTATGAACATCTATAAAGTATTTCCAGGAATAAGGGCGAAAATGCCCTAGCAAAACATGTTAGTCTGAACCCAGGGCACACTTTTAAATTTTGGATAATACGGCAGATGCGGCCTAACCCGAGAGATTGTCCAGTGACAATAATGTTGGAATTAGCTGAATTGTTGTGGCAAATCCTCTTGGATGCATATACACTACCAAGTCTAAATGACATGTATTCTATTCACATCATCTTAAAATTGAAAAATTTAAAAAGATAATATTTACGAGTAGTCTAATAGGAATTTAGTTTTTCATATGTTTTACTCGTACAATATTCATTTGTTTTTTTAAAAAAAAAAATTTTAGCATATACTTTTGTATGAGAAAAGTCTGAGTAATATAAGTGGTAATATAAGTGTTCCTATGCAGAGGATACTTTAAATCCTTGATTGGTCTTTTTATCACATGACTAGTTAGGGAGGGTATTTTAAACACCATTTTCTTTAATAACCGTGTATCTGAAGAAGTTCATGTATAGAACTGGACAAAAAGCGCTTTATACAAATAAATTTATTTTGGTTATATCTTGAGTCCGGTCTACCTGCCTGCCTGGAACTTATTTGGATTTTGTAGATCAAAGATTCATCTCATTAAGAAGTTTCTCCTTGTACAGGAGGCTCCTTTTCCTCCATTGATCTCCTAGAAGTGGAGGAAGGAATAGAATGGAAGGTTGAACAGAGGATGGATTTAAAGCCAGAAAAGCATTAAGTATTCCCTTTGAAAAGGCCTGCCAATCTGGAGAAGGATCTTGGGAAGAGGAAACATGTTTTTGTTTTAATTTCTAGTTAACAGGAAGACGCCCCCTCCCCCAGGTGGAGAAGAAATAGCCAGTGTATGCCTAGGCAGTGGGGTCCGGGTGTAGGAATAGCTTGAAAGGGAGGCACTGGAGGGGCAGTGCTAGGGACATCTGAAGTAGTGGCCACGGTTCCCTGGTTCCCCCTTACCGCCTTGAACGGACATCTGTGATGCCTCTGCGGACATACTAGTTTCACCCTCCCTAACTGCTTCCAAATGGTGCTTGCAAGTTGGGACCCAAAGATCAAATGGGCCTTTACTGGCCTTGGGAGGAATGCCTGAATCCAGAGGCCCAGTAGATGATTCGGGTCTGATCTTTTTGGCTTTCTTTGGAGGCTCAATGGACAGACATGGTGCCCTCTATACCAAAAGCTAGCCTTTAAGCTGTTGATTCTCGAGGTAAATGTTGAAAGACATCTTTGGGACAAATACCTAGCAAATCATGCAAGACTCTTAATTGTGCTCGGACCTTAGGCAAAACAAACACTGGTCATGGCTGTCTGTGTGTGGAATCTGACATCCACAAAGGCACTTGCCTTTCCTAGATCACATTAACCTCAAAAACATGCAGCAGCAAAAAAGAAGAGATTTTTCCGAAAGGGAGACTTCTCTGAAAACAGCAAACACTTGACAGGCCGACAAAAGGTAGAAGCTGGTGTTCGGACTGGCGGCAGAGAAGTTCTGAGGAATGGTATGCGTTGACATCACTTTTATGGCCCATGTATGCTGCCTTGCTATGTGCAACGTCGCACATATATCATGCAGTAACAAAAGTCTTTTGTATACTGACCGGATGTTTGAGTCGCCTAGGCAGGTAATCCCAAAGGTTATGAATACTGCAACATGGAAGAGAAGGACATCTATGGTTATGCCAAGATTGTACACAACTGTTCTTTATAAAGAAAAAAAAATGTAATGTATAATGCATTTAAATATCTTAATAGTGTTTTATTTTCCTATTGTTGTATGTGTGCCTATATTTTAAGTGATAATTTAATAAAGAGGTTTGAAAAAGAGATCTTGGGGGCAGTGCTTTTATTCCAGAAAAAGATAAAATCTCAAAACCAGTTCTGGACATGTCTGATTGGAACAAGTTTAAAAATATAAAGACATTCAAGTGGGAGACACTGAAGACCAAACTCATTTTCATACACCAAGACTTATAAATGGTTATACTAGTTATGGAAGATGTACCTGTACTTTCAAAAAGTATCTTAAATTCCAGATAGGTCATTGTTCTGTTTCAATTTTTATCTCTGTGATGTCAGAGCTCTCCATAGCCTCTAGTTACAAGTCTCATCTGACTCCTGTAGCAGCTTCATGAACAGTCACTGCCATCCACAGCATTTACTAGGCAAGTAGAGAGTGGCAGTAGGTTGTGATGCCTTTCTTTCAACTCATTCATTTATGCACGTATGCTTGCATGCAGATATACACAGATTAGATCAAAGGAAACTGGAGTACCAGACCTGTGCAAACACAGGGAGGTCATGCACAGAAGGTACCCCAAGTGGGAATTGAACTGGAGAACCTTTTTCTGTGAGATGACAGTACTACTCACTGTACAACTGTGCAACCCTGCAGCTTCTATAGCATATTTAAATTCCATCCAAAATGTTTGTTCACTTATTTTGGAAAACAGTTTTCCTTTATCTGGATGACTGATAGTGGCAAAGTCAAAGGAACTTCTGTCCCAGCACATCAGACCATTACACAGTTCAGTTTTGTTTTCTACAGAAAATAGTAAACTACAAAAAAATCTTCCCTTCTCCCTCAGTGTCAGGAATTTTTGTGGGAGCATTCATAGGTTCATTGATCAAAAATGTGGTCTTTGTTAAGAAGAGGGACTTGAAATTCAACAATTCTTATGGTTTTTCTGAGCAGAAACACAGTGCTACCAGTTTCTAGGGGCACTGGGATGTGCATTTTCTTTCTTCACTTTTCTCAACCAAGATTACATTTGAGGAAAGTGGCGCAGTATCTCTTAAACACTTGTAATGTCCCTCAGTCATCAAGGTACTGAGTCACATAACATGGTAGAGAAATGTAGATAGCTTACCAACAAGAAGGACATTATTTTTTGCCATCCAGAGTTCATTCATACTTTGACAGTAGATTCTTCAGACTTTACCTTGGGAGTCAACTTCGATGACATGTTGATGGGAGTCTTGTAATATATAAGCAAGTAAAGGGTAACCATATATTCACACCTGTGCAAAAGAGGAAGTTTAGAATTGTGAATGAACTGTGAAATGCAATCTCAAGCTGGTATGAGATTATGTCCCAGATTTACATAATCATTTAGCAGATACATTAAGCAGGAAAATCAGTTTGACTTGTACAGAAGTTCTACTTAAGATTTTTCATCATAGGTTCATAGGTAACAGATTTAAGCCCAGCCAAAATCAAACCCTGTACCTTGTGTTTATGAAGTGAAGACCTTAACCATTATACCAGAACCACTTTTTTTTTTATCTCCTGAACATAGGGATGAAAGGCACAATATCAGATAGCAACATTGGGTGCTAGATGAGCTAGCTGTGGCTCTGCTTTGAAATGGGGTGCTCTGGAGGTGGTTCTGTTTCCTATCAATCTCAACAACCACCCTGAGTCTTTGTTTTCTCAGACAATTAGAAAGATTATCTGGAAGATAGATGCCCCATCTCCTTTCATTGGAGTCAGGCACAGGTGTATGCCCCCCCACCCCAGTTCAGAAAGTTATCTTCTAAGCAAGAAAGGACAATGTCTGTCTCATTTTGGTATCTCTGTCTTGGCCCAGGCAGCCCTCAGTTTTACTGCTAATAAACCTGGTTTTTCGTAATGTGGTGTTACTCCTGCACACGTCATTACTGACCCAACACAAGGGTAGAATTTTATTTCCCAGCCTTACAACTGAGCTTGTTGACATGGAGGATAGAATTTTGATTCTTGACAGCACTTATCTCTAGAAATGTTAAGCATTTTAAAATAGTCCAAAAAGCCTATTACATTGAGCTCTTGCATACAGAAATTGGAAGATTTGTTTCTTAGATGGTGACACAAGGGTTAGCTTCTTTTCACTGTATGTTACCATGATTTCTAGGTCATTGTAACTGACTCAAGGAACTAGAGACCCATAAGCTTGACCAGTCTTTTCTGCAAGGCCATGGAGAGAGTTATCATGGACTTCATCAGTAACAACATATGAACTCTCCAAACACTGGACCAGACCTAGTTTGGCTTTACCAAAGGGGGAGGTCTTGCCTGCTCAGTCTGGTGGACTTCTTCGAGAAAGTCACTGGGGCCATGGATGAGGGTAAAACAGTATACACCACTTATCTAGACCTGGCCAAAGCTTTCGACACAATCCTCCACTGGGATCGTAGATAAACTTACCGAGTTAGGCAGAAACCCCCTACGTCAGATGAATAGTCAACTGGCTCACTGACAGGATACATGTTGTCTAGATAGGTCAATCCACTTTCAATTAAGAAACCTGTTACTGGTAGTGGTGTTCCACAGGAATCATTGTTGGAACCCCTCCTGTTTGGCATATACTTCTTTGAAGTGAAAGCCAATGTTGGCGACCTCTGGGTGACCAAGTTCACCGATGACTGTAAGCATGGAGCAATTTGAATCACCAAACAATTTTGACATCCTACAGACAGGCCTAAAAATGAAAAATAACTGGTGCCAAAACCATGGTCTGAGACTAAATGCTAAAAAAGTGCTTAATCGTACCCTTCGATAAATCAAATATCCCTGCAAATTGTAATGTCAGCACACCTCTAAAAGTAGACCCAGTGGTAAGGAACCTAGGACACAGATAGATAGTAACCTAAAGTATGGTCACCATGTAGCAATGGTAGTGAGAAAATCCTTCTGTGTGGCTCAACTTATAAGTAAAGGCATGGCATCAATATCAAAGGAAGTCATAGTTCCATTGTACTCATCCCTCATTAAGTCCATGATCAAGTGTGATGCTCCCTTCTACATGTACCTAACCATACACTTAACACTAATTGGAGTGGCCCCAGAGGTTTCCCACTAAAAAATACAAACCATACAACACATGTCTTATACATACCCATTAAAGGCTATATCCCTTTACTCCGTCACACACAGTTTATTGAGGAGGGACTTATGCCTAACTTACAAGGCATTCTGTGATCCAGCCCTAATGAAAATGTTACATATTCACAAGAAAAATAATATGAGGGCTATGCGTATCTTGGACCTGAACCTTATTTGTGACTCTAACAAAACTTGCTGAAGATACAGATTTGTATCCCAAAGGCTACTTCATGTATGGAATAAACTTCTCATCTTCATAAAATAAAGCCGGCCCCTCATTGTCTTCAAAACGATTTAGGATAAAAGGATGGAGAACTGTGGAGTGGATTTTTTTTTTTGTCAAACACCTTGACTGAATTATCACTTATAACAGGCAATCGTACAGGGGGATCTGTAGCAAATTACAATTTGGATTGCAGTCTTACCTAGTGTCAGTTGCACCGGGAGAATTTCAGATGTATTGTGTTGGGCAACTAGCATGGAGGTGTGAATATCCTTGGTGAATATGGACACTCCTCCACCTTTAGTGTTTCGGTCTTGGTTTTGTGGCCGAAAAGTGTGGTAAGAATTGTAGCCTGCTATTGCAGGGGTGCTCTCTGGAGCCTTGAACCAGGTCTCAATCACTGCACAGATATCGATGTTCTCCATTTTTAGGAGTGCCTCGAGAGAGTGCATTTTGTGGTTTAGACTTCTAGCACTGAGTAGCATTACCTTCAGATTTTGCATGCTTGTTTCTGTTACGGTGGTGGTTTTATACTTGGAACCTTGCCTAAAATGGCACTATAGGGGGTGCAAGAGCTTTAGCCAGTAACCTGAATCCCAAGGGTGACAGGTGCATTCCATCTCTGGCAAAGCATCGTGGTTTGTCGATCATGTCTTCCCAGGCAGGCAAATACTGGATCCCCTTTGAATAACACCAGAAGCTTAGCCAATTGTTGAAGTCAATCATTTTGTCCTTATACTGTGGTATCATTCTGGGCGAAGGCAGGATGCTACTCAGGGCTAGGGTCATACCTGCCTGGGTCACATGATCCAAGAGCTCTTCCATGTCTCTCTTCATGTAGTCCAGGGAGGTATGTCTCAAGTCATTTACTCCAGCATGGACAATGACAGAGTCGTCTTTGTACTTGTTGTGGAGTGACTTGAGTGCATGCGTTATGTGGCAGATCCTGGCACTCGACAGGCAGCTGACTGTAATTTTCTCCTTGTTCAGCCTGGTGAGTGGGACATCAGTATGCCTGACTATAGAGTCACCTATGACTAAAGTGTTGGGTACATTGTCTTGCCTTAGGGGCTGTTGTTGGGTGGCACACTGGTGTTGTGAGCTATATGTCACTTTGGTTGTGACTGGTGTTTGTTTGCATTTCGGTTTCGGAGTTCCTTGTTGCTTGGGCAGGTTAATGTTAAGGGCCTCCGCATATGTGGG